>NC_133328.1:193385323-193710681 GCF_042186555.1 Aquarana catesbeiana | reverse complement strand
CAGTTGGCACTACAACTGCTCGACCATAACCTAGGAGAAAGCCCAAAAGAAAGGCAAGCAATAAATATAATTCAAGATTTCATCAATATTTTTTTTATTGTAAAAAATTAAATATCCTGGCCCATTGCAATGGCCCCCCTACCCATAAAATAATTAACATATTGCTGTCTAATTCGACGGGCACTTTGGGGGGCCAAGCCAGTACGGACAGTATTCAGGCCCGTAAGGTTGGCATCTATAATAAGTCCGGCCTCAGGCCCAACTGTGTCTATATAATTCTGAGAATGTTTGTTTAAAAAGTTGTGCAGAATGCAGCACGATAAAATTATAAAATTAAGTTTGTATTCCGCCAAATTAATGGCTGTTTGAAACAGGCGGAACCGGCTGGCCAGAATTCCAAACGCATTCTCAACCACTCTTCTAGCTCTGGCCAGCCGGAAATTAAAAACCCTCCTCTCCGGGGTGAGGGTTCTTTGGGGGAATGGCCTCATGAGGTGCTTGCTGAGAGCGAAGGCTTCATCGGCAATGAAGACAAAGGGGAGTCCTTCCACATTATCCGCATCAGGTGGCAATCCCAGGCCACCACTCTGGAGACGCTGGCAGAACTCCGTCTGGGCAAATACTCCTCCATCCGACATCCGGCCATTCTTCCCCACGTCCACATATAAAAAATCATAGTGTGCCGACACCACCGCCATTAAAACAATACTGTGGAACCCTTTATAATTGAAATAGTATGACCCCGAATGGGGTGGTGGCACAATGTGGACATGTTTCCCATCTATAGCCCCTCCACAATTGGGAAAGTCCCAATGGCTGGCAAAATGGGATGCCACAGTCTGCCATTCCTGTGGCGTTGAAGGAAACTGGGGAATCAAACAAGAAAACCAAAATCAATTAATTTGGAAGCTAACATTGCAAGAAAATTAGACAATTAAAAACATTATTCCCCAGCATCAGTATAACATTCAATAATTTAATTCTTCTGGAATAACTAATATGGAAAGGCACACTTATCAGATTGCTCACCCCCTCTGATGGAACATTGATTACATTTTAGGGGGTTGTGAAATCCCTAAAAAAGATTACTTTTAGGACACGCAGGAATTTAGGGACTAAAAAGGCTACAAGACTGCAGTTGTCGCACTCTGCAGGTGCAGTTGCTAACCAGCTTACAGTAAATGAGGTAATGTAAAAAGGCATTCATGTTGCAAGGAGTACACAATCACATGCAAGGGCAATTAATGAAAACACTTTGAGGCTTGCATATGATTTGATGATGGAAATCAGCAGAGCTTCTGCTCATTTACTAAAGCACTGGAACAAATGCACTTGTAGAGTGCACATGCATTTTGCAAAGTGCAACATATATTTGCTTTAGACAAATCAACACCACAGAACATTCAAGCTAATTTTTACGAGGGTGGGGGGGTTGTGAAATCTAGATAATTGCTAATTAGCAGCACACTATTTGGAGTGAGTTTAGGTGGGGGGGGGGGTTGGGAAATCTAGATAATTGCTAATTAGCAGCACACTATTTGGAGTGAGTTTAGGTGGGGGGGGGGGGGGTTGGGAAATCTAGATAATTGCTAATTAGCAGCACACTATTTGGAGTGAGTTTAGGTGGGGGGGGGGGGTTGGGAAATCTAGATAATTGCTAATTAGCAGCACACTATTTGGAGTGAGTTTAGGTGGGGGGGGGGGTTGGGAAATCTAGCTAATTGCTAATTATAAGCACACTAAATACACTCAAACAAAATACATTCAAAATGAGTAGACTAGGTGGATATGTTCCCATCACTTCATGCTGGGGAGGTTATTGAAGGAAAATATACATGCATGACAAAAAATAACAGGAAAAAAATCCAGCATGTGTGAGGATAAAAAGGGGACATTCACACTATATTGCAATGATGGTAAGTAGTGTTTGAAGCAAGAAATACATTACATTATCAAAGATTACATAAAAGAACATGTGATGCTAATAAAAGAAAAATATCTTACCTTAATATAGTCCTTCTGCAGGACCTGGATGATGGCAGAACAGGTCTCTGGGATAATGATCCCCAGAGCCTGGGGGGAGATGCCTGTCGAGAACTTAAGGTCCTGCAGGCTTCTCCCTGTGGCCAAATACCGCAAGGTAGCGACCAGCCTCTGCTCCGGAGTGATGGCTTGCCTCATGCAGGTATCCTGCCTGCTGATATAGGGGGTCAGCAAAGCCAACAAACGATCAAAAACGGGGTCCGTCATCCGGAGAAAGTTCCTGAAATCCTCAGGATTATTCTCACGGTTCTCACGGAGCAAAGGCATGTCACAGAACTGGTCACGCTGAAGCAACCAATTCTTGGTCCATGAACTCCTCCTCGCCCTGTTCATGGACTGGTCTTGGGCTGAAGAATAAACTACAGCACCAAGCACATACAATGCACAAGCTCGACGACGAGTACGTACAGGTAACATGGTTTCAAAACGGTCGGCTGGTCAGAACGCACTAAACAGAACGCACTGAAGAACAGCAAGGCCTGTGAAGAGCGACCTGAAAATCAGGAACGAGCGGCCAATAAAACAAAGATTTCTCAATGCCAACTGACCAAACGCACTGAAAAGCAGATACAAACCTCACAAGCACAGACTGAACAACAGTTAAAACGAACTGAAAAATACGAGTCTCACAAGCGCGAATCGTCTCTCACCAAACTTCTACTAACACGAGATAAACACGAGATTAGCAGAAGGAGCCCAAAGGGTGTCGTACGGGCTATTGAACTTCCGTTTTATAGTCTCGTCGGACTTGGTGTACGTCACCGCGTACTAGGCTGTCGTACTTTTGTGTGGTCGTGTGTAGGCAAGTCCGTTCGTAAGAAAGTCTGCCGCAAGTCCGCCGAAGGTACGTCGGAAGTATGTAGACGAAAAGTCCGACCGTGTGTACGCGGCATTACATTCCAGCAATTAAATTGTCACACCTTGATTTTATATATGTATATATATATATATATATATATATATATATAGTGTATATTTGTATGCCTTTGGCCTGAGGTATCAGTGATGAGACCGTGGTAACCACTGCACAATGATCTGTCCAAGTAATAGGATGGATACTGGAGTGGAGTAGGATTGGTGAGGATGCTATAGTGACAAAGATATGATAATTTCTGGAGAAGGAATTGTGGGGATACGAGTAAAATGTGTAATTTTTCTTTGAGGAGTTGCACTCTCTTCACGTATCAAGGAGGGAGGCCTTTTGTAATTGTTTACGAAATTGCGTAGAAGGGGAAAAATGTTCTGGAGAATAGGGAGACTTATCCATGTGAGGGTGAAGTACCAAGTTGGAGTCGCCACATAGGAATAAGCTTCCCTTACAGTGTGTTTTTATTACCTGCAGTAAATGCGAAAAAAGGGGGTTTGGATTAGTATTGGGGGCGTAATAGGAGACGAAAGTGGTTTCAACATCCTGTAATAGCCCCACCAAAATAAGATACCGGCCCTCTGGGTTTTTTTTTTTCAGACAATGGGGTGAACGGCAGGGTGTGATGGAAGGCCAGCAAAACCCCTCTATGCTTTGTTCCTGCAGATACGGTGAATACCTGAGAGTATCTAGAACTAAAAAAGGTAGGGGTGCTACATGTGGAGAAATGGGTTTCCTGGAGGGCTACTATACTAGCCTTTAAAGTTACAAAAGTTTGGAAGGCTTTCACCCGTTTGTTTGGAGAGTTAAGCCCTTTAGCATTTAAAGACAATATATTTAGTGGAGCCATTTGGGGGTGTAAGGAGAAATGTTAGTAGGGAACCCGAGGCCCGTGTGAGCCAACCGACCAGACAGAGGAAAAGGAGAAATAGTAGAGAGTAAGAGGAGGAAAAGGGAGAAGAAGGGGGGAGAGAAATGCAAGTGGTGTAGGGTAAAGTACTGAAACATTTTTGTAGAAGGGGAAAAATAGGTCAGTAATGCCCGTCAGTAGCGCACCAACACCGCGACCAGCAAGCTAGTCAAAGAGTGGGTGTACAATAGAGGGAGGGAGCAGTGACAGCTCCCCACTGCAAACGGGGAAAATAAAATTAGATTTATATGTTTAGCTCAGTCATTAACAAAAGAACATCAGTTAACAACACGAAAAGAAGTAAAATGAAATTTTTAAAACAAGAACAGCAATTACAACTGTCCACACAGTGCCACTCCAATGAGAGGGGGGTTGTGGAGGGGAAAGCTAGGGAAGGGGAAAGGTCAGAGGGAGAAAGGGAAAGTTGTGGTTTCATGGCGCGGCGCTTTGCGATGGTGAGGGGTGCCAGATCAGAGAACAACTGATGTGTAGCTCTGGAACTGAAGGGAGCTCTTATTGCGGGCTGCTGTGAGTAGCTGTTCCTTTGTGCTGAAAAAATGCAGTTTCACAATGATGTCCCGTGGTGGTCCGTCTGTTTGACGACGGGTGAGTGCCCTGTGGATCCTATCAAACTCAAGGCACTTGATAGTTATGGAGGGCGATAGTTCCTGGAACAACGCAGTGGTGAAGGACTGCAGATCATCAATTGTCTCCGGAATGCCGCGGAGTCGCAGATTGGATCTGCGGGAGTGATTTTCTGTGTCCTCTAAATGAGAAAGCAGCATGGAGTTCTCCTCACAGAGGGCTGATTGCTCTTGAGCTTGTTCCTGCAAAGTGAGTTCCATATCATCAAGCCTTCTCTCTAGATCTACCGTGTGCTGACCCAATTCACGGATTTCACACGATAGCCTGTTAGTGATCTGATCAGAGGTCGTTTTCAGGGCTTTATGGAGCATTGTCTCCATGAGTTTAAGAAATTCAGATTGAGACATACCTGACTGTGGCAGGAGAGGGGAGCCACCGGGGTTGGAATCCATGTCATGTTCATCACCGCTGTCTGCAAAGTCAGATCTAGTTGGAGATGCTGCTTGTTGTTCAGCCAGGGCACGGGCCTTCGCCGCCATTTTGGAGGAGGTGCGGGATGGTGCTTCTTTGATGGGCTTCAGCTTATTCTTGCCGCAGTGACCCGTTAGCACCATTCCGGAGGGTGCTAAGGTGATCGGAGAGACGATCCCTGAAAAAATGAGGCGGGGGTGTGGTTCTGTCGTCTGTACGGGTCCCGATAATGCAGTGGGGAGTGCAGAGCTCTACAGAGAAGCGTCTGCCATGTCGAGCTTCGCGCATGCGCCCCTGCTCAAAAAAATTTTAAGAACCCTTTGAAAACACATCAAGTCTCAATGGGATAAAATATCATGCTGGAGATCTATACTGATATGGACTGGGTAATGTGTTAGGAATGAAAGGATGCCACATCATTTGATGGAAATTAAACTGTTTGTTTATTTTTTTTTGCTATAAAACATATCCAATAAAAAAATTTAAAAAATCAAATGTATTCATATATTTTGGGCAAAATGTATTCTGCTTCATGTGTTTATATACTTAATTTTTTTTTTTTATATTAGTAAGGGCAGTGACCAGCAACTTATAATGGGACTGCAATAGTGTGGCAGGCAAATTGACACTAACTGATACTGAGTGGGAACTGACTAACTGCCACCGACATCACCAGTGACACTAAGGTTGGGTTCACACTGGAGAATGCAGCGGATAACAGCAGGAGTCCGGTGCGTCTCCATTCACCATTTCAGGTCAGACTTCAGCCCAAATTTTGGGCTGAACTCAGACCTGAAATGGATCAAAAGACAAACAGGGCTCCTGTGCAATTTGCACCGGAGCTGCTGCGGAGATGTGTGAACCGGCTCCATAGAGAGCCAGTCACAATCTCCTGCTGTGTAAATTGGATGCGGGGAAACAAGCATTCAATTTGCAACAGTGTGAACCCAGCCTAATACAGTGATTAGTGATTACACTGTCACTGTACTATTGACACTGGCTGGGGAATAACATATCAGGTAATCAAGGGTTTAAATGTGTGCCTAACAAGTGTTTATTTGTGTAATGTGTGCTGCTTTTACTAAAGATCTCTTTGCTTCTTATCCCAGCTTTGCAGGGAGAAGAAACACAGGGATTGTTCCCTCTGTACAGAGCCTTGTGATGATTGTCAACACAGGGTTATGGGCTTTTTTTTTGTTACTCTTTATAGTTTGCATAAAAATGTAAAGATTTTTTGCAACACAACATCACCAAAAGAAAGCCTTGTTTGTCTCCAAAAAAAGTATCTGCATTCCTTTTTTATCTTAAAGGGTAAGTTCACCTTTGGGAACATGTTACATGTTCCACCCGTTTTTAGGGTGGGACATGTAACATGTTCCCACTGCTGCAGCCGCTCTCTGCTGTTCTCTGTACCTGTGACAGCAGTAAGGGGAGAAGTTCCCCATATTAGCTGTCACTTTTTGAAAACTGCTGCTCCGCCCACTCAGCTTCGTCATTCATTCACAGAGCTCTGTGTCTGCTTTGTGGCTGTCCATTGAGCACTATGGTAGTTCATTGAGTCTTCCTGTCAGGGTGAAATTGCCTGGCAGACAGCTCACACTGACAGTGTGCAGGAGACCTGCATGGCATCAGCAATCTGCAATGCTTTCCAGGCTCAAAAAAAAAATTGCACTTTTTTTACCTGCAAAAAAATGTGCCTTTATTATTTTTTTTTTTTTAAAGTGAACTTATCCTTTAAATAATGACAAATAATCGCCAAATAGACAGGCTTTTAGCTAAAATGTAAACATTGTCCATACCAGGTATACAGGTGAATTATCTGAACTGGTAAAAGGACACATTTTGAGATCGTTTTGCATCAACATATTTTTATCAAAAAATTGCAGATGGCTTTTCCTTACCAGTTACAAGTCAGTATCAGACCTGCACTAATGCCGCGTACACACGACCCCATTTTGCCATTGGAATAAACTCCGAAGGTTTCTCCGATGGAACTCCGACAGAATTCCATTCAAGCGGTCTTGCCTACACACAGTTAAACCAAAGTCCGACCAAAGTCCGACCGTCCAGAATGAGGTGACGTACAGCACGACGTACAACGGGACTAGAAAAAGGAAGTGCAAAAGCCAATAGCTTCCGTCTCATACTTGCTTCAGAGCATGCGTTGTTTTTGGTCCATCGGAACAGCATACAGACTAGCGGTTTTCCGGATAGGAATTGGTTCCGTCGGAAATATTTAGAACATGTTCCATTTCTAGGTCCGTCAGAATTTTAGACGATGAAAAGCTTCCGCCGGACGTTTTCTGTCGGACATTCCGCTCATGTGTACACGGCTTTAGAGGGTCCAACTCCATTCACACTTGCGCATTTTGGCAACACATGCTAAAATACATGAATACAAACTGTAAGGAGAACAATCCTATGAGCCTATGAGCCAGCATTTTCGGAAGGACAAAATTTTGATTATAAAGCCCCATGGACCCAAACTGGAACATTTTGTTAACTACAGAAATAAGCAAGGGAGGATGGATGGAAAAAGGAGGAATGCTACGGCTCTGATAGAAAGAGAATTTATAGTTTCAGTTTGCTTGTCTCGGTATCTCCTATCAGGAAGGATTATAATGCTCACTGTGGAGAAAGTGTATCATAGCAAAGTAATGGATATATTGTGGCAGGCTGACAGCACTGTTACAAATTTCAAGGCAATGGTTTAGCATTGTCAAACTATAACAGGAAATGCTAATACTGGCAGGATTTCAGGGGTAAGAATCTTTTCCACATGTTCACAATTCTCAATCATACTAAAAAAAAAAGGTTTTGGCTTTGCATACACTTTAAGTTACACAGACATATCATTTATGTGAGTGTTTTGTGATGCGGGCAAATTAAAAACTAGTTTCTCTAAATTAAATGATGTCATTTTGCTCCACTTGTTGAAGAGACTTTGGTATTATATGATCTTTATTCTAGATCTTGTTCTAAAACTATGTTGGATTAAATGTGATCCTGCAATAGGATTTATTTAACATTTATTATTGTTGAATAATGGCAGTTGCTCCACGTATTGACATGGGACAGCGCAAAGGATTAGTAAGAAAAACATAAATAAAAAGACCAACACCCATTTTCATGGGCTATAATGGCCAAAGTGTTTATTAAGGGGTAACCTCAAATTAAATAATTATCCATAAACATTCAGCAATATATTTTAACCTTAAAAGCACATAACAACCATAAATCATTTTATTTATTAATAATAAAATCACGAAGTCCATCCAGAACTGAATTGAATGAGAAACCCCCACTAACAAATGCCATAACGGAATAAAATTGAAAGGGAGGGTGGGTGGTAGCAGCAGCGCTTCGTCCTGTAGAAAGGTGGCTGCCAGAGCGGAAAAAAACACTGCTTTTATACCCCGAGTTTGCTCCCTTATGCCACTGTGATGGAGATATTGAATTCCATATTTATTCTTATATAGACAAAGGTTTAATCACTTATATTTGTATCGTTAATCGTTTAAGTGAGGTATAAATATTTCCGAAACACCACGTACACACGATCGGAAATTCGGCCAGCAAAAGACAGATGAGAGCTTTTGGTCGGAAAATGCAACCGTGTGTGTGCTCCATCGGACTTTTGCTGGCGAAATTCCTGCCAGCAAAAGATTGAGAGCAGGTTCTCAATTTTTCAGTCGGAAAAAGTTCCTATCCGAAAATGCGATCGTCTGTACAAATTCCGACGCGCAAAATTCCTACACATGCTCGGAAACAATTTGACGCATGCTCGAATACATTGAACTTAATTTTCTCAGCTCGTCGTAATGTTGTACGTCACCGCATTCTTGACGGTTGAAAGCTCAGAGAACTTTTGTGTGACCGTGTGTATGCAAGGCAAGCTTGAGAGGAATTCCGTCAGAAAAACCATCCAAGTTTTTTCCGACAGAAAATCCGCTCGTGTGTACGCGGCATTAGACTTTAATGAGTAAATAACCCTTGCAGTGTGGGTACAGCCCCGCTGCAAGGAATAATTTTTTAGTTGCCTGGAGCTGGGCTTTATATATAAATTTGTTTGGGATCCACAGTGGATTGCTTTTGTTTGGCAGGTGGTGAGGAGACACTGGGGGGGTTTACTAAAACTGGAGTGTGCAAAATCTGGTGCATCTTTGCATAGAAACAAATCAGCTTCCAGGTTTTATTTTCAAAGCTTAATTGATCAAGCTGAAGTTAAAAGCTGATTGCCTACCATGCACAGCTACACAAGATTCTGAGTGCTCCAGTTTTATCAAATTGGAGACACAGCAGCGGCTGTTTCAGGTCGGTTTGCAGGCGCTATTTTTAGCACAATAGCGCCTGCAAAACTATCCAGTGTGAATGGGGCCTTAGCCTTCACCACCATGCTGCAACCGTGCAATGCCAGTGGTTGCTGAGCAACTGAAGCTCAGCCCCATTCACTTGCATGTAACAGGGTAGATAATTCTTCTGGTAACGCAAAGTATTGCGGCCACGGCAAGCATACAACCCGGTCTGGCTGCCTTTAGGCATAAGAGTGATGATAAAGACGTGGCTCAGCCGCATATTTTTACTGCTCCGCAACTGAAAGTGTAAACCTAGCCTTCCAGGTTAATTAACTTATGTATAAATGTTGGAATTTTTTTAAATAAAATGATGTATTACATCAGTGGTTGGACAGGGTTGATGACCACTGTATTACATGATAGATGGTCTGTCAGTGCATCTGATTAAATTTGTTCCTTATCTTTACAACAAATGTTTTGAATGTTTCTTTAGATCTGTGGGTACTGAACCTAATTTCTAGCTAAGAGGTTCTCAGACAATTCCAGAGAGTAGTCTTGGGAGCATTTTCTGGTTCTCTTTTACATAAATGTGCTTGAACTTACATGGAGTACACCTTTAACCAGTGTTTACCTCAACGTGGCACATTTTATTTTAGCTGCACCACATGTTTATAAATGAAATAGTGTTGTAAAAAACACAGCTGGTTGATTCAAGGGTGAGCTGGAGATCTAAAAAAAGCCTGTTTACATTGTTCAAAAGTACAATCTAGGCTAGAGATGATGCTTTTCTGTGTGGGCCCTGTAATTCTGGAATTGAGCGATTACATAAGTGCAGCTGTACAAAGCACTGCAACCTCTAGAAAATGAGCATTTCCTATAGTATTCATCAGATCTACTCATGCTGAACACAAATAGTGACAAGCTGAGACAAAGCAAATCATGAGACTTCAGTCACACTGAAGGGATTTGGAGGTGCTTTGTTAATATATTGTCAGACCGGCAGATTGGTGTTTGGTTAAGACTCTAAACCATGTTTAAAGGTAAACTTCAGGCAGGCAGCTAATACAAAGCTGAAAAAACACATATGTAAATTGTATTACTCCAAACCTTAGCCATACAGAGAAAGAACACAATTTTTTCTTTCAGAGTTAAAGCTGGCTTATATTTTGCCTTTTCGACTTTGAATAGTTTTCAAATTCAAAAAGTTTTCAAATTCGAATTCGCATAGTTTTTGAATTCGAATAGTTTTCCAATTTCCAAGAGAATAAAATAGAGTAAGAAATAAAGGTATAGAATAGAAAAAAATATATAATAGAATAGAAAATCATATAACAGAAAATAAAATAAAAGAATAGAATATAATACAGTAAAACAGAACAAAATAGAATAGAACATAACATAATAGAATGGAATAGAATAGAATAGAAACAAATAGAATAGAATAGAATAAAAATGAATAGAGTAAAATAGAAAGAGAATAGCCATCTTCTGAAATTCGAATAGAAAAAAATACAATAGAATAGAATTAAAAAAAAAACAATAGAATAGAAATAATATAACCATTTCCCAAAATTCAAATAGAATCAATTTGAATAGAAAAGAATAGAATAGAGAATAACAGAATATTATAGAAAGAAACATCAGAATAGAGTAAACTAGAATAGAAATAACATAATAATCTTCATATTCTAATCTATTATTTTCTATTCTATTCAAATTTGAATTGATTCTATTTGAATTTTGGGAAATGGTTACATTCTTTCTATTCTATTTTATTGTTTTTTGAATTCTATTCTTTTTTTATGTGTTTATTCTATTATATTCTATTATTTTATTTTCTATTCTATTCTATCCTATTCTATTCTATTCTTTTCTATTCAAATTCAAATTTATTATAATTGAATTTTGGAAGATGGTTAAATTCTTTCTATTCTACTCTATCCTGTTGTTTTTTTCCATACTATTCTATTATTTTCTATTCTATTCTAATCTATTCTTTTCTTTTCTATTCAAATTTGAATGGATTCTATTAGAATTTTGGGAAGTGGTTATATTCTTTCTATTCTATTTTTTTAAATTCTATTCTATTATAGTCTATTCTATTCTTTTTTAATATTCTATTTTTTTCTATTCTTTTCTTATGTATTCTAATTCAAATGTATTATTTTTTAAATGTTTCCCGTGTACTGACTATATACCTGTCCTTTGTACTGAGTACTTGTCCCTTGTACTGACTATATACTTGTCCCTTGTACTGACTATGCACTTGTCCCTTCTACTCATTAAATACTTCTCCCTTGTACTGACTAAGTACTTATACCTTGTACTGACTATGTACTTGTCCCTTGTACTGACTATATACTTGTCCCTTGTACTGACTATGTACTTGTCCCTTGTACTGACTTTGTACTTGTCCCTTGTACTGACTATATTATTGTCCCTTGTACTGACTATATATGTGTCCCTTGTAGTGACTATGTACTTGTCCCTTGTACTGACTATGTACTTGTTCCTTGTACTAGATACTTGTCCCATGTACTGACTTTGTACTTGTCCCTTGTACTGACTATATACTTGTCCCTTGTACTGACTTTGTACTTGTCCCTTGTACTAACTATATTATTGTTCCTTGTACTGACTATATATGTGTCCCTTGTACTGACTAAGTACTTATACCTTGTACTGACTATGTACTTGTCCCTTGTACTGACTATATACTTGTCCCTTGTACTGACTATGTACTTGTCCCTTGTACTGACTATGTACTTGTCCCTTGTACTGACTATATACTTGTCCCTTGTACTGACTTTGTACTTGTCCCTTGTACTGACTATATTATTGTCCCTTGTACTGACTATATATGTGTCCCTTGTAGTGACTATGTACTTGTCCCTTGTACTGACTATGTACTTGTTCCTTGTACTAGATACTTGTCCCATGTACTGACTTTGTACTTGTCCCTTGTACTGACTAAGTAATTGTCCCTTGTACTGACTATATACTTGTCCCTTGCACTGACTATATACTTGTCCCTTGTACTGACTATGTACTTGTCCCTTGTACTGACTATATACTTGTCCCTTGTACTGACTTTGTACTTGTCCCTTGTACTGACTATATTATTGTCCCTTGTACTGACTATATATGTGTCCCTTGTAGTGACTATGTACTTGTCCCTTGTACTGACTATGTACTTGTTCCTTGTACTAGATACTTGTCCCATGTACTGACTTTGTACTTGTCCCTTGTACTGACTATATACTTGTCCCTTGCACTGACTATATACTTGTCCCTTGTACTGACCAAGTACTTGTCCCTTGTACTGACTAATAGTCAGAGTACAGGATCTGCTGCTGCATTCTTCTAGTGGGAGATCTGATCTGTGGAGGACCCTGGGAGGGAAACCAACACATCCTGCATTGTATACGTGTCCCTGACCTATGTCCATTTATTATGGTAGCTGCTCAAGGAACATTGTTACTCCATGACTAGAAGAAAAAATGGAGATTGAAGAAAAGAAGTAGGAATGAAGAATAGCTCTGGAACAAGTAGAACATTAGTGGAGGACCCAGTTTTGAGACACTGTGGAACGATTTGGGAGGTCCTGACCGGAGTGCATAACCCCTGAGTTTGTGAGGACAGCTGGAAGAGCCCGATGGAGCAACTGACGGGATATTGAGAAAGCTGAGGAGGAGGTTCATCCACAGTTATCCACTTTTGTCTATCACCCCTGCAGGGGTAACTACGTTTGGTGAGTGGGGACCCATTGGGGGGAGCACTACGAGTCACCTTACCTGCTGAGCACCGAAGTCACCTGAATAAAAGCCACCACTGGCTATTTTGAAATCACATTATATTATTTATTACGTGTGGGACTTTTTTGTTTTTACTTTTTGTTTTCTACACACACGGTTTGTGTGGGATTATATATATATATATATATATATATATATATATATATATTTATATTCTTTATATACACATTTGCCCATATATTTTGCATATCGTGTTATATACATTTTTTTGTACACATTGATTTGGATTATACCACAAGACATTTGTTTGTTAATTTATGGTTGGTTATCTGTATTTGTGTAGCACTGAATATATATGCGAGGTTGTTAGGCTCAGTTTTGACTGAGAGATACATTTATACACCCTTTTCTATATATGTGATGTAACTTGGCTGATTACTTATACATATTTGGTGCACCTGTCACATACGCATTTGATTTAGCTACTGCCTGCTATATCACACTTATACCTAACACTGAAGATTATACATACACACACACTCTGCCTTATGGGATAAGTCACCCCACCTTTCTTTTTCATTTACCTACCATTTTAATTTACTCATTTGATTTTACAGGGTAGCGCCAATTACCCCATTTTTTACCTCTATTCACTGTAAGTTCCCTCGGGAACCTAATGGGGGGGGCTGCATCCCGGTACTATCCTGAGCGCGGAATCTATTACATATTTATAACATTTCTTGGGTTTGCACACATCTCAGGAGGGATTTAGGTCCACTCTTCTCTACAGATCTTCACTAAATCCTTAAGGTTTCCTGGCTGTCACTTGGCAAGTCATAATTTCAGCTCCCTCCATAAATTTTCTATAGGATTAATGTCTGGAGACTGGCTGGGCCACTCCATGACCTTATTGTGCTTTTTCTTGAGCCACTCCTTTGTTGCCTTGGCGGTATGTTTTGGGTCATTGTCATGTTGGAAGACCCATCCACGACCCATCTTCAGTATTCTGAGGGAAGAAGGTTCCCATCCAAGATTTTTCAATACAAGCAAAGTCGGACTGTACCTTTAGCAGAGAAACAGCCCCAAAGCCAGTGGCGTATTATCTATGTGTGCAGGGTGTATGGTGCACATGGGCCTCCAAAGCCAGGGGGGCCCACTGTGCCCTGACACACTCTGCACACATGGCGTAACACAATTTCAATGACTGGGCATCCGCCGATGCCCAGTCTATGGATCCAGCCGCTGCCCACAGCCACTGAGGTGCCCACAGTGCAGTGAGACATGCTGCCCAGACTCCGGAGAGGGGCGGCCAGGATGACACACTAATGTAGGGGTAGAGTGGGAAGGGGTGCGGTTTATGGCAGCCAGGGAGTGAATGTATGGGAGTGGAATGCTACGGTCTCCTCATGCTGTGTTTGGAGGACTGGTGGCAGTCTGCTCTACTAGGACTTTTAATGCCCTCTATGGGGGTCTGATATATGGCCACCTCCTATGCTGGGACTTTTAATGCCCTAGACTGTGGGGGGGCCGAGGAATCCTCAGTCCCCCACAAAGGGCACTACAAGTCTCAGCATAGGAGGCGGCCATATCTCAGACCCCCAGAGTGGGCACTACAAGTCCCAGCATAGCAGGCTGCTCTTACAGAACAGGAGAAGAAGGCACAGGTTTGAGATAGGGGAGGATTTTTGCTGAAAGATGGAGATAAGAGAAGATTTGTGCTGAGAGGTGGATTTATGCTGGGAGGGGGATGGGGAGGACTTTTTCTAAGGGGGGAGGGGGAGATGGGGGAGAATTTTTGCTAAGAAGTGCAATTTTTGCTCGGAGGGGGAGATGGGGATTTTTGCTAAGAGGGGGGATTTATTCAAGGAGGGGGAGATGAGGAAGGATTTTTGCTAAGAGGGTGGATTTTTGCTGAGTAAGGGAGATGGGAGAGGATTTTTCCTAAGAGGGGGGATTTATGCATGAAGGGGGACATGGGAGAGGATTTTTGCTAAGAGGGGGGGTTTTGCTGGGAGGGAGAGATGGGGAGGATTTTTGCTAAGAGGGGGGATTTATGCAGGGAGGGGGAGATGAGAGAGGATTTTTGCTAAGAGGGGGAATTTATGCTGGGAGGGGGAGATGGGGGAGGATTTTTGCTGAGAGGGGGAATTTATGTTGGGAGGGGGAGATGGGGGAGGATTTTTGCTAAAACGGGGATTTATGCTGGGAGGGGGAGATGGGGAAGGATTTGTGCTAAGAGGGGGAATTTATGATGGGAGTGGAGATGGGGGAGGATTTTTGCTAAGAGGGGAAATTTATGCTGAGAGGGGGAGATGGGGGACGAATTTTGCTGAGAGGGAGGATTTATGCTGGAAGGGGGAGATGGGGAGGACGTTTTCTAAGAGAGGGAATTTATGCTGGGAGGGGGAGATAGGGGAGGATTTTTGCTAAGAGGGGGATTTTTGCTGGGAGGGGGAGATGGGAGAGAATTTTTGCTAGGAGGGGGTTTATGCTGGAATGGGGAGATGGGAGAGGATTTGTGCTGAGAGAGGGGATTTATGCTGGGAGGGGGAGATGGGGGAGAGGGGGAGGATTTGGGGAATTTATGCTGGGAGGGGGAGATAGGGGAGGATTTATGCTGAGAGGGGGGATTAATGCTGGAAGGGGCAGATGGGGGAGGATTTGTGCTGAGAGGGAGGATTTATGCTGGGAGGGGGAGATGGGGGAGAGGGGGAGGATTTTTTCTAAGAGGGGGAATTTATGCTGGGAGGGGGAGATAGGGGAGGATTTATGCTGAGAGGGGGGATTTATGCTGGAAGGGGCAGATGGGGGAGGATTTGTGCTGAGAGGGGGAATTTATGCTAGGAGAGGCAGATGGGGGGAGAATTTGTGCTGAGAGGGGGGTTTATGCTGGGGGGGGTGGGGGAGGATTTGTGCTGAGAGGGGGGATTTATGCTGGGAGGGAGGGATGGGGAGGATTTGTGCTGGGAAAGGGGAGGTGGAGGCAAGGGTCTGTGCTGAGAGGGGGGATTTATACTGGAAGGGGTTATATGATTTTTACTGCTAGGGAGGAGATGGAGGGTGGGGTCCTATGCTGAGAGGGGGTATTTTTGCTGAGAGGGAGGATTGAGGGTAAGAGAATTTGTGAATGGATGGGTTTTAGGGGGATTTATGTTGTAAGGGTGATATGGGGAGTGAGGATTTGTGCTGAGAGGGGGATTTGTGCTAGAAGGGGGCATATGGGGGTGAGGAGTTTGTCCTGGGTACTGGATGATCTTGTCCCGGCATTGACATACTCTATAAATTGCAAGGGCAGAGCTGTGAAGAGAGAAAGCTGGGTGCTGACATGAGGACTGGATTGGAAGCTGCTCCAGCCTGTACTGATACGGTGGCGACTGTGGTGGCCGGGAACAGCAGACTGATGAGTACCTGGTGGCCCTGCTGAGTGGAGTGGCACACACACACGTTTCTTTGGTAAGAGAGACCATCCCCAACCCAGGTGTAAAGAGTGGCAGAGGGAGTACCTGGGTCCGGTCCTGATGATTGGAGTCACTTTTGAATTACACAGGTTCTGAGGCTAATTAAATGCAGATAAGGCACCAAGTGAGTTTGATTACCACTTTAATCAGCCACAGAACCTGTGTAATTAATATGTGTTCAGGTTTAAAGGAATGAGGTGGCAACCATATACTCCACGCCCCTTTAAGCCACACCCAATATTTAGCTTTTAGCTCAACTCAAACCATGCCCATTTTTTGAAGCAGATTTTCCTTTCACGCTGCATAGGGGGGCCCACTTTGGATCTGACCCCCTGCCCACTGATTTCATGATACACCTCTGCCCACAGCATAATGTTTCCACCTCCGTGCTTGACTGTAGGGATGGTGCACTTAGGGTCATAGTCAGCATTTGTTTTCCTCCAAACATGGCGAGTTGAGTTAATGCCAAAGAGCTCAATGTTGGTCTTATCTGACTACAGTGCTTTCTCCCAATACTTTTCTGAATCATTTAGATGTTCATTGGTAAACTTCAGACAGGCCTGTACATGTGCCTTCTTAAGGAGGGGGACCTAACAGGTGCTGGAGAATTGTGTTACCAATGGTTTGTTTGGTGACTGTGGTCCCAACTGACTTGAGATCATTCACAAGCTCCTCCCGTGTGGTTCTGGGCTGATTCCTCACTTTTCTTATGATCATCCTTACCCCATGAGGTGAAATCCTGCATGGAGCTCTAGACCGAGGGTTACTATTGGTTATTTTGTATCTCTTCCATTTGCAAATAAACACTCCAACAGTTGTCTCCTTCTCACCAAGCTTCTTTCTGATGGTCTTGTAGGTCATTCCAGCCCTGTGCAGGTCTACAATCTCGTCCCTGAAGTCTTTTGACAGCCCTCTGGTCTTGCCCATGATGGTGAGGTTTAAATGGAAGAAAGAGATTCTGTGGACAGGTGTCTTTTATACACATAATGAGTTGTCATTAGGAGCACCTTCTTAAAGTGACGGGACTAATCTGTGTCCTGTACTGTAATATTTGTGGTGGAGCATAATGTGATATTTGTGGTGAAGCATACTGTAATATTTGTGGTAGAGTATACTGTAATATTTGTGGTGGAGTATACCGTAATATTTGTGGTGGAGCAATATACTGTAATATTTGTGGTGAAGTATACTGTAATATTTGTGTTGGAGCAGTATACTGTAATATTTGTGGTTGAACAACTGTATAATTTGTGGTAAAGCATAATGTAATATTTGTGGTAGAGCAGTATACTGTAAAATTTGTGGTGGAGTATACTGTAATATTTGTGGTGGAGCATACTGTAATATTTGTGGTTGAGAAGTGTACTGTAATATTTGTGGTGGAGCAGTACAGTATACTATAATAATTGTGGTGGAGCCGTACAGTATACTGTAATATTTGTGGTGGAGCATTCTGTAATATTTGTGGTGGAATATACTGTATTATTTTTGGCGGAGTATACAGTAATATTTGTGGTGGAGCAGTATACTTTAATATTTGTGGTGGAGTATACTGTAATATTTGTGGTGGAGTATACTGTAATATTTGTGATGGAATATACTGTAATATTTGTGGTGGAGCATTCTGTAATATTTGTGGTGTAGTATGCAGTAATATTTGTGGTGGACCAGTATACTGTAATATTTGTGGTGGAGTATACTGTAATATTTGTGGTGGAGCATTCTGTAATATTTGTGGAGTATACAGTAATATTTGTGGTGGTATATACTGTAATATTTGTGGTGGAGCAGTATACTGTAATATTTATGGTGAAGTATACTGTAATATTTGTGCTGCAGCAGTATACTGTAATATTTGTGGTGGAGCAACTGTATAATTTGTGGTAAAGCATACTGTAATATTTGTGGTGGAGCAGTATACTGTAAAATTTGTGGTGGAGTATACTGTAATATTTGTGGTGGAGCACACTGTAATATTTGTGGTGGAGCAGTATACTGTAATATTTGTGGTGGAGCAGTACAGAATACTGTAATATTTGTGGTGGAGCAGTATACTGTAATATTTGTGATGGAGCGTTCTGTAATATTTGTGGTGGAATATACTGTAATATTTGTGGCGGAGTATACAGTAATATTTGTGGTGGAGCAGTATACTTTAATATTTGTGGTGGAGCATTCTGTAATATTTGAGGTGGAGCAGTATACCGTAATATTTGTGGTGGAGTATACTGTAATATTTGTGATGGAGTATACCGTAATATTTGTGGTGGAGTATACTGTAATATTTGTGGATGAACAGTATACTTTAATATTTGTGGTGGCGTATACAGTAATATTTGTGGTGGAGCAGTATACTGTAATATTTGTGGTGGAGAATTCTGAAATATTTGTGGTGGAGCAGTATAATTTATTATTTGTGGTGGAGTATACTGTAATATTTGTGGTGTAGCAGTATACTGTAATATTTGTGGTGGAGCATTCTGTAATATTTGTGGTGGAGCATGTTGTAATATTTGTGGTGGAGCACCATACTGCAATATTTGTGGTGGAGCGATATACTGTAATATTTATGGTGGAGAAGTATACTGTAATATTTGTGGTAGAGTATACCGTAATATTTGTGGTGATTCTGTAATATTTGTGGTGGAGCAGTATACTGTAATATTTGTGATGGAGCATTCTGTAATATTTGTGGTGGAGCATTCTGTAATATTTGTGGTGGAGTATACTGTAATATTTGTGGTGGAGCATTCTGTAATATTTGTGGTGGAGCAGTATACTGTAATATTTGTGGAGCAACTGTAATGCAAATTGCTCTTTCACCTGTGTAGAAAAAAATCCTTGTACCAGCCCTGCAGCCCGTACCATAATATTTGTGGTGGAGCAGTACACTGTAATATTTGTGGTGGAGTATATTGTAATATTTGTGGTGGAGCAGTATACTGTAATATTTGCGGTGGCGTATACCTTAATATTTGTGGTGGAGCAGTACACTGTAATATTTGTGGTGGAGTATACCATAATATTTGTGGTGGAGCATTCTGTCATATTTGTGGTGGAGCATTCTGTAATATTTGTGGTGGAGTATACTGTAATATTTGTGGTGGAGCAGTATACTGTAATATTTGTGGTGGAGCATTCTGTAATATTTGTGGTGGAGCAGTATACTGTAATATTTGTGGAGCAACTGTAATGCAAATTGCTTTTTCACCTGTGTAGAAAAAAATCCTTGTACCAGCCCTGCAGCCCGGACTGCAATGGGCACTGTGATGGGGGGCTTTGTCAAATCTGTGCAATAAATATTCTTGAAAACATTACAAACTTTTGTGGTGGAGCGGTATACTGTAATGCTTTGTACACGCGATCGGACATTCCGACAACAAAATCCATGTTTTTTTGCGACGGATGTTGGCTCAAACTTGTCTTGCATACACACGGTTACACAAAGTTGGTCGGAAATTCCGAACGTCAAGAACGCGGTGATGTACAACATGTACGACGGGACTAGAAAAGGGAATTTCAATAGCCAGTGCACCACCCTTTGGGCTCCTTCTGCTAATCTTGTGTTAGTAGAAGTTTGGTGAGAGACGATTCGCTCTTTTCAGACTCGTGCTTTTCCGATCGTTACTGCTCTTCAGTTTGTGCTTGTTGGTTCGCATCTGTTCTTCAGTGCATGTCAGTTCCCATTTGTTTGTCGGTGCGTATCATTATTATAGTACGTATTTGATTCCCAGTGCGTTCTTGTCTGCTCGTTTCTGATTTTCAGCTCGCTCTTCTCGGGCCTTGCTGTTTTTCAGTGCTTTCTGTTAGTTCGTTCTGACCAGCCGACCGTTTTGAAGCCATGTTGCGGGAACGCACTCGTCGTAGAGTTCGTGCTGTGCAGGAGCTTGGTGTTGGGGTTCTTACTTTGACCCGAGTCCAGTCCATGAACAGGGCGAGGAGGAGTTCATGGAAGAAGAATTGGTTGCTCCAGCATGACCAATGCCTTTGTTGTGGGAGATCCAGGAGAATAATCCTGATGATTTCAGGAATTATCTCCAGATGACGGACCCCGTTTTTCACCATTTGTTGGCTTTGCTATCCCCTTATATTACGAAGCAGGACACCTGCATGCGGCAAGCCATCACTCCTGAGCAGAGGCTAGTCGCCACGTCGCGGTACTTGGCGAGAAGTCTGCAGGACATCAATTTCTCGACAGGCATCTCCCCCCAGGCTCTGGGGATCATTATTCCAGAGACCTGTTCTGCCATCATACAAGTCCTGCAGAAGGACTATATTAGGGTAAGTTTTCTCCTTTAACATCACATTATATGTATTAATGTTTGCTAATGTATTGTATTTCTTTCATCATTCCCCAATTACCATGATTGTATTATGCTGTGAATGTCCTCTTTGTCATCATGCATGCTGGAAGTTTTTAATGCTCCTTTTTTTGTCCTTCATGCATATTTGCCTTCACTAACCTTCCCAGCATACTATCCTGGGCCCATACACAACTAGCCTAGTCACTTAATGTATTTTGTCAGCTCCATAGTGGTGCTTTACCCCACATACCCCCTAAAATGTGTACAAATGTAATTTGTGTGCTTAAATTCATGCAGAGTGCCAGAGGCTTTTTTTTGGGTTCCAAAATCTTTTTGAACCCTCCCTCCCCCCATCCGCTAAGTCAACCAATACCAATCCTCTATCTGCTGACTTTGCCAAACCCATACACACTATACCTACCTCTTTTGTGGTCATATTTATGGATGAATTTCCCAAAGCATGCAGTGAAAGGGCCTGCCTGAATACTTTCAAATAGCACTGTTTAAAGTTTTTTTCTCCTATTATCTTGATAGGTAATTGCAGAATGCAAAAATGTGCTTCAATTAGGACAGTGTGTATTTATATTTTTGTATTATGACACTTCTTACCTGTCCAGTGGGCTACCAATAGTGTAAGTAAGGAGGAGCTGGCCAAAGTAAAACACATTATTTATGCATTCATCTCTCAATGAAGTGGAGAGGGTTACATGTCCAAAACACCCCCCCTAAAATTTTTACAGTGGGCCATCAGAGGGGGGGAATCTGATAAGTGGACCTTATACTTTTGTCTTTAAATACTCCTTCAAATAAATGTTATACTGATGTTGGCCAAGAATGTTTGTGTCTAATCTGCTTGCAACGTTTATGTGCAGAATGACTATTTTTTTTCTTGTTTGACTCCACAGTTCCCTTCAACGCCACAGGAATGGCAGACTGTGGCATCCCACTTTGCTGATCATTGGGACTTTCCCAACTGTGGAGGGGCAATTGATGGGAAACACGTCCACATAGTCCCACCCCCCCAACTTGGGGTCATACTATTACAACTATAAGGGGTTTAATAATATTGTGATGTTGGCGGTGGTGTCAGCGACATATGAGTTCCTCTATGTGGACGTGGGGAAGAAAGGCCGGATGTCGGATGGTGGAGTCATCGCCCAGACCGAGTTCTACAGGCGTCTCCAGATTGGTGGCTTGGGTTTGCCACCTCCGGAAGAGAACATGGAAGGACTTCCGTTTGTGTTTGTTGCTGATGAAGCATTTGGGCTGGGTGAACACCTGATGCGGCCATTCCAGATGAGGACCCTCACCCCGGAGCAGAGGGTTTTTAATTACCGGCTGAACAGAGCCAGAAGAGTGGTGGAGAACGCTTTCGGGATAATGGCCAGCCGGTTCCGGCCTATTCCTCACTGCAATTAATATGGCGGAATATAAACTTAATCACATAATTCTTGCCTGCTGCGTTTTACATACCTTTTTGCGCAAAAATGCAGCAAAGTGTGGCCTCAGTTGGGCCTGAGGCCGGATTATTACTGGATCCAAAACTGGCGGCTCTTGAAGCTGGCCATCCTGGCTTGCCCCCCAAAGCGCCCATGAAGTTCCCCAAAAGTATCTACAGTACTTTGCGGGTGGGGGGCCATTGATATGCCACCAAATGTCTGAGACATTTTTAAAATAAATATCTTTTTGAAACAGAACTAATATTTCATTTGATTTACTGCTTGGGTTTCTTCTAACTGTCTCCTAGGTTCTCCAATGGGCTTTCTTTTTTGTCCTTTTTCTTCAATAGTGCAAACGTAATTTATTTGATATATGAGGTGGCAATCTCTTCTTCAGCAAAATATTATGTTGTGGGTCTGCTACACACACACCTTGTTTTTGTTGTTAATGTCTGTAATGCATTAATGATAAACATATTCATCATTTTCAGCACCATGAATGAGATTTGTGGATTCATGAAAATGGGTTGATTGTGGCAAATTATAAACCACTGTGGGTGTTATTTACTAAAGGCAAATCCACTTTGCAATACAAGTGCTCTGCAAAAGTGCACTTGAAACTGCACTGCAAGTGCACTTGCAGTGCAAAGTGGATTTGCCTTTAGTAAATAACTCCCATTGTCACTGTAAACACCAACTTACTAAAAAAAATCCAAAAACTGCGATTGAGCATTGAAAGAAGAAGCCACACATTGTTGAGTAGAAAACATTTTACTCAAAGCACATTCACATGTGTGTTTAGAAAAGGGTTGTTGAACAAACCAACATCTTTGGTGTTTAACATTTTTTTTGTCACATTAGAAATAGCCTTTTTTTGGTTAAACAAGCATATTTCAAAACATAACATACACAACTCAGGAACTTACAAAGTTCAACTTTGATAAATTGAAGGCAATATGAGACATTCATATGTCCAAACTGCGTTGATGTTGCCTTCATCAGATGGGGTGATGTCACCCCTGTAAAAGCCACATTTTGAAGATGCACACAAATTGGGATTCAAAATGTGGATTTCCCTCCTGATCCCATGCCTAATGTCAACATGTGCTAGCTCCCATCATGGGGGATCAATCGATGTGTTTTGGGGTTATAACCCCTTCCTCTCAGCTACTTGAGTTGCGAGGAAGGGGTTGCACCCACAAAACGCGTACATTGATATCCCGTGATGGCAGATAGCACATGTTGACACACTGTGTGCATCTTCAAAATTTGGCCTTTAAAATACTTTCAAACTTGTTTATAAAAGCAAAAATATACGATAAAACGGTAAAATTTTTGTGTGTTTTAGATTCTCCCTAACACATTAATGATGTTGTTCAATTTTTTTTTTAACATCATTGATGTTTTTCTTTATATTTTCTAAATCACAAGTGCACCCCATTATCTCCCCAAAGAGGATCTGGGCACTTTCACTTGTGAAATGAGCTTCTTCTTCCACAACATCCACATCACCTAAAATAAAAAAAACACTCCATGTATTATAAATATGCAGGCATCCATCTATTACCTGAAGCTGTGGTCTCAGACACTCACCTGTTGTGGTGACAATTTCTACCACTTCATAAACGTCTCCCTCCTCATCCTCTGCTTGTGTTTTGGTGACTTCCCTTTCTTTAGCAGGTGTGGGGTCCCTGGTGTCCACAGATGTCCCGAGTCTTATCTCCCCTATGTGAATAAAAAAAAGGTATACTTAGCACACAGATACTTGAGGGCAGAAATAGTAATATAAAACATTGGTTGGAAGTGTCGTACAATTGTCTGTTTTGGCAGAGTTCCAAGCTGAAGACATTTTTAGTTCCTTTCTAAAGCTGGAATACTTACCTTTTTTGTACAAATTTCACACATGGAAACACCCCTAGTATGCACTGGAGCACCTGTGTGGGACACCCTAAAAAGTTTTTTCTGGTGTCCCACACTAGTGCTCCTGCATCCAGATGTGTAAACAACTGCTGAGTGTCCTCTCCTTACACAGAATCAAGTTTGCATTTCATTCTAGTTACAAACCCATCTAGACAACAGTGTCATAAACTTCTTTAAATACAAATAGGCATGACCAAATGTAGTTAACCTGCATCTGCCAAAAACATTGTATTAGTGGGCAAACGATTACTGTGCCCACGAACATGAAAGTTGCCATTTTAAACTGTACAACAGTAAAGAAAAGCACACGGAGCAGCATGCAAGTAATACTAATAATCGAAACACACAGCAAATACTTACTTTTTAAAAGCAGTTTCCGGATCTTTCTGTACTGATCGTGCTCCCTCAATTTGAGGTGTGACCAGCGTTTCCTCAGTTGATCCTTGGATCGCCGTACCCCAAAATTCTTCTGCAGATTTTTCACAACTTTAGTCATGATCTTGGCCATTCTGACATTTGGGTTTGGGTAAGGTCCATGTTTCCCCTCATAGTCGGCCCCCTTCAAGATGTTCACCATCTCCACCATCTCTACAAAGGACATATTTGAGGCCTTAAATCTCCTCCGGGATCGGGACGTTCGTGGCTCCGGGCTTTCCTTGTTGCTTATCTCCTCTGCATTCACCTGCTGTGTCTCCGCCATGTTCTCTACCCACTGCACCGAAAGAGAAGGGGTAGGGAATACACTAGATTGAATGTCAGGGGTACGCAGAGTTTCACACACACGCAGTGTATATAAAGCATAACACGCGTGCGTCGTATGTACGATCTGCGAGCGGAGGACGGAGTATCGGAAGCGACGATCATTATAATGAAGGTACAATTTTAAGTTGGTGCCTCAGAGGCCTATACTGCTTATAGATTGAGGCCTATATTGGGTCAAGATTAGGAGAGTTTCGCCTGACATTAGGGTTCGTCTTGTGTTGTGTCTTGCAGAGAAAATGGATGGGTTCAGAGACCACAGCTTCCTCCCAATATAGGTACAGGGAGCTGCCCTGTCTGTGGCAGGTCAAACACCCGCATTACAATAACAAAATAAAGAGCCAGGCAGCGCTGGAGAAACTGCTGGAGTTGGTGAAGCCGCAGATTCCCACAGCAGACATCAACTATTTAAAAAGAAAAAATTGGTGGCCTGAGAATCACATAAAATCGTGAGCGTACTAAGGTCCAGAAATCCATGAGATCAGGAGCAGCAGATGACATTTATGTTCCCAGGTTGTGGCACTATGACAGACTTCATTTTCTGGCAGACCAGACTGAAGTCAGGGAATCCCTCTCAACCCTTCCTTCCACTCTTCCATACACGCTTCCTTCCACCCCAGCTGAGGCTTCCGACGCCCATCCTGGGCCTTCCAGCCAGGAAGAAGTGGAGGAGCCCAGCTTGAGCCAGGTATAGCATTGTTCAACATATTTCTTGTTGTAAAATAAATTATGTGAAATAGATGTTATTATTGATCACTAATTGCTGATTTAATAAAGTGTTTTACATATCAATAGACAGTAGTAGCCAAAGAGGTTTCGGACAAGAATGAAAAATGCTGGGGTCAGAATGATAGTCTTTTCTATTTGTTAACATTCCATTTGCAACAGTCATGAGCTGAAAATTGCGTGTGATTGATGACCAAAAAAATAAAACTATGTCCCTTTTTCTTACACAGGAAAGCCCCAGCCAGTAGGAGGCTGTGGAATGTGGCAGCCAGGAGGAGACAGTGGTTAGTGGCAGTGTCAGGTATCAGGTGTGACCAGAGCTGTGTGGACAGCAACAGAGGAACAACTGCAGTTAAGGTGAAAATATATAATTTATTAAGATAAGTAAATAAATACAACCACCTCCAATATACTACAGTGTGCAACCAAACAACCACCAACAGAAACCCACAAATAATAACAGACAAATATATACAAGTAAAGGGGAATACCAAAATCATAAACAGGGCCAAGTCAGGGTCGACAACGGGGGTCAGCAGATGGGGAAAGGAAGACAAACAGGACAAGGAGAGGATGGATGGATCACAGGAGGGACGGGTCAGGTACAAGACTCAGGGTCCAGGGTATAGATAAGAAACAGGAACAGGATCAGGTTCAGGTACAGGTACAAAGCTTCACAGGTTCAGGGCACAAGGAAGATACCAAGGCAAGGCATCAGTGTATCTGCCGGGTAATTATACACACATCCTGCAATTACTCAGGTGAGGCCTAATTGCAAGAGATGATGTCGACCCCACACTGCCAGGAACCACCCGCTGGTGGATGCCAGTACTGCGGCCCAAGGATCACATAATACCACCAACAGGGGAAGGCTCCCCTGGCAGTTCCAGACTGCCAGGAGACACGTGCTGGTGGACCACAGTACTGCACGCCAAATGTCAGACAGTATCATTAGCAGGTGGAACCTTTCCTGACAGGCAGCCAGGAGGTGGCAGGGGTTAGTGGCAGCCAGGAGGTGGTGGGGCCCAGTAGCCTGACACAGCCAGGAAGGGGAGTAATGTGGAGGAGGCAGTGCTCAGGCTGATTAGGGAGGCTAATGCTGCCCTCAGAACCCCCCTCATTCCTCAAGAGGCCTTTGCCTCCATGGCAGCCTGCAAAATGCAGGACATGGAGGAGGGCCAACGCCTCATGTGTGAGGAAATCATTTATCTCACATTAAATAAGGGGTTGAGGGGCCAACTCACACCCAAAACCCACCTGTGTGAGTTGGACCATCCTCCTCCTCCACCTCCTGCCACACCTCCAACACCACAGCCACAGCCTAGAAGCAAGCGTGTAAGGAAGACAAGAAAGTGATGGCCTGGGTTCAGTCTGGTCTGGCAAAAGATGCAGGCTGTTGTATGACCACAGCCTGGGGACATAAATGTCATCTGCTGCTGTTCCTGATCTCTCGGAGTCCTGGACCGGATTGTGCTCACTATTATATGGACTCCTCAGGCCACCAATTTTGGCTGGCAAATAATTGATGTGTGCCCTGGGGTACAAAGGCTTCGCCAATTTCAGCAGTTTTTCCAGCGTTGCCTTCCTCTTTTTTTGTTATGACCCATAATAAATGGATATTTTTTTTTCACAAATACTTGCCTATGTGTTTTACTTCAAAAAGGACAGTTTGTTTGTGAGTAGACAGGTACATTTCCAAAATACAATGTCAAATTAACAAGGGACACCAACACCAAACAACCTCCTTGAGATTAAAAAATGCGAGATAATAATGGTGTCGTGGTAACTTGACACACAAAACGAGAAAAAATATTAGGGAGATCACTAAAAAAAAAAAAAAAAAAAGGAGATCTTGATTAACCCCCCCCCCCCAATAAAAAAATATCACTATAAAAAAAAAATGTATTCAGGAGATCACGAGAAGTAATAAAGAAATCAGTTTGTGAGAACTCTGTGTGAATATGAGCAGCAAAACAACTTCATTCTTCTAGCATTCTAAAGAAGAAGAGAATGCGCTGCATTAATCTATTTAAAAAATTGCAGCGTAACCAGGATTGTGGATTGGTTCCATAATATGGACTGCAAACAATGGGTGAAATTGGAGGAAGAAGTCACAGACATAAAGCTGAAATCATTGCCTTGGATTAAGAGGGAATTTAGACCCCGGGAAGGGGATATGCCCTCCTTGGTCGTATCAACCTTGAAGGTATGGGACGATTTGATAAAAAGGGGGATAGGATCAACATTGAGAGGCCCAATGACCCCCCTCTTTAGCAACCCGGAATTCCCACTTGCATTTAAAACCAAGACTTTTCTAAAGTGGCAGGATGATACGAGGATAGTAGAAATAATGGAAGAAAATAAACTCCCCCCATTGGAGGCTCTTGGTACCGTACATAGAAAGAAATGGTTTCAGTATGGGCAACTCCAGCAATATATTTCATCTCTGATGAAGGAGTCCATATTGAATAGACCACTTTTAGGGTTAGAAAAAATATTGTTACAGAAACATAGACCTACACATATTTTATCTGTTGTGTATAAATACTTAATTTCAGAAAACAAGGAGGAAGGGGTACAATACAAAAAAAAAGGGAGGAGGAACAAGGGAAAGCTATCCCCAGGGCTAAATGGGAAAAAGCAATTACAGTAACACATAAACTATCAATTTCTACCTGTCATCAAGAAAGAAACTATAAAATACTAGCCAGGTGGTATAAATGCCCAGTTGATATGAACAAAATAAGTTCAGATAATACAGACAGATGTTGGAGATGTGAAGGAGCAAGAGGTACAATGTCGCATATCTGGTATTTCTGTCCAGAAATTCAACCATTCTGGGAAAAGGTATTTAATGCATATAGGGCTACAACGGGGGTAAAGATACAACCAGATATATATGTGGCAATATTGTCAATGATCCCTGGATCAATAAAAAATATAAAAAAGGGAACCTTGAAGTACTATCTAACTGCGGCACGTACAGTTATAGCTAGAAAATGGAAAAATAAAAATGCCCCCTCCATAGAAGTGTGGGTATGTGAAATGGGAGCGATGCGATCCTTAGAGGAGAGGATGATACTAGAGGGAAGGTGATGATTATGTACAGGAGGTCTGTGGGAGGAGTCTAGAGCCTCGCCGCTGGGATATAGATTGGGATATAGATAGAACAAATATTGTGATGAATAGATGGAAAAGGGGGGATAATTTTTCTGAATTGGAGAGGGGTTGTTTTTTTTTTTTTCTTCGGGTTTGGTTTTTTGGTTATTTGAGTGGTGATGTGTAAGAGGATTGGGTGGGTATGAGTGATGGGTATGGTTGGAGGGTATTGGGATAGCAGGTTATAGATTTAGGGGCCGTGCCAAGATAAAGAAACAAACTATATTCAGTAATGTATGTAGATGATGTTAGTAATAACCATGGGGTTATATAAAATGATCTGAATATTAATTGTGAATATGACCCTATACATCCTTTTATTTTTGTGAAGATGTATGTATGTGTATAAGTTTTAAAAAAACATTTTTTTTTTTGTAAAAATGTTTGATAAATAAAGATTGTATAAAAAAAAAAAAAAAAAAATTGCAGCGTGATGAATGTGCTATCTCCATTACGAACGGTAGTTTTACCAGACCGAGTGCTTCCGTCTCGTAATTTATTCTGAGCATGTGTGGCGATTTGAGCATCAGAATTGTGTACACACGATCGAAATTTATGCGAACGGATTTTGTTGTAGGAAAATTTGAGAACCAGATCTCAAATTTTGTGCAACGGAAATTCCGATGGGAAATGTCCGATGGAGCCTACAAACGGTCGGAATTTCCAACAAAAGGCTCCCATCAAACATTTTCCGTCGGAAAATCCGACCGTGTGTACGAGGCATGATACTTGTGGTGGAATATACTGTAATATTTGTGGTGGAGCAGTATACTGTAATAAATGTGGTGGAGTATACTGTAATATTTGTAGGTGGAGTACACTGTAATATTTGTAGGTGGAGTATACTGTAATAAATGTGGTAGAGCAGTATACTGTAATAAATGTGGTGGAGCGGTATACTGTATTATTTGTGGTGGAACATACTGTAATATTTGTGATATTACCTACCTGAGCTCCTTCTCTCTCCAGCAATGTCCAAGATCCCCTCAGCCATCCAGTACACTCCCCCTGATTGGCTGAGACAGAGCAGCGGCGCTATTGGCTCCCGCGGCTGTCAATCAAAGTCAGTCAACCAATCAGAAAGAGGGGGCGGGGCCAGGTCGGGGCTCTGTGTCTGAATGGATACACGGAGCTCTGACTTAGTTTGGGTGACAACGTGTAACAAGCTGCTGGCTGAGGGGCACTCAAAGGAGGGAGGGACTAAGAGCAGCAAAGAGGGACCTGAGAAGAGGAGGATCTAGGCTGCTCTATGCAAAACCAACTGCACAGAGGAGGTAAGTATAACATGTTTGTTTTTACATAGTTACATAGTTACATAGTAGGTGAGGTTGAAAAAAAAGTCCATCAAGTCCAACCTATGTGTGTGATTATGTGTCAGTATTACATTGTATATCCCTGTATGTTGCGGTCATTCAGGTGATTATCTAATAGTTTCTTGAAGCTATCAATGCTCCCCGCTTAGACCACCGCCTGTGGAAGGGAATTCCACATCCTTGCCGCTCTTACAGTAAAGAACCCTCTACGTAGTTTAAGGTTAAACCTCTTTTCTTCTAATTGTAATGAGTGGCCACGAGTCTTATTAAACTCTCTTCTGCGAAAAAGTTTTATCCCTATTGTGGGGTCACCAGTACAGTATTTGTAAATTGAAATCATATCCCCTCTCAAGCGTCTCTTCTCCAGAGAGAATAAGTTCAGTGCTTGCAACCTTTCCTCATAACTAAGATCCTCCAGACCATTTATTAGCTTTGCTGCCCTTCTTTGTACTCACTCCATTTCCAGTACATCCTTCCTGAGGACTGGTGCCCAGAACTGGACAGCATACTCCAGGTGCGGCCGGACCAGAGCCTTGTAGAGCGGGAGAATTATCGTTTTATCTCTTGCGTTGATCCCCCTTTTAATGCATGCCAATATTCTGTTTGCTTTATTAGCAGCAGCTTGGCATTGCATGCCATTGCTGAGCCTATCATCTACTAGGACCCCCAGGTCCTTTTCCATCCCAGATTCCCCCAGAGGTTCTCCCCCCAGTGTATAGATTGTTTTTATTTATTTTTTTTAAAGCGAGTCTTTACAATCACTTTAAGTTTATATCAGCTAAAAAATATTCCAGGTGCATCAAAACAAAGTTTTTTTTATTAATAAGCAGCCACAGCCTATATAGAAAAGTCTGTCCCCTGCCAACATTCTGTAGAGGAGGACTCCTAGGCCTCCTTTACAATTGCAGTTTTGGGAGGAGTAAAAACATACGGTCAATCTGCTTTTTTACTGCCCCTCAACCGCCTCCCTTTAGGGACCTTTCACACTGATGCACTTTTACCTTGCTAAAGACTTGCTAAAGAAAAATGCAATAAAAATATTTCCCTTTAAACCCTATGGGATTTTTCACACTGCTGTGCTGTGGGTACAGCGTGTTTTGAAAAGACCTGCATGATGCATCTTTGGCGCACTTTTTAAAACCACACCAAAAATGCAGCTCCCCGCAGTTGCATTTTTGGTGCTTTTTTTCAGTTATGTGTCCACGTTTCATAGGTGCATGCCAACCAGAAAATGCACCGGAAATGCATAAAAAATGCGTTGCAAACGCATATGCCTTTTTAACATGTTTTTTTTTCAGTGGAGTAATGTGAAAGCACCCTTAAGCTGCAAAGGCAGTGGACAGGGGTGTACATGTACCATGGCACTTTGCATCATGGTGCGGCAAAAATGATCTCCCCCGTTGCATTTGATGGGCAGTACTGCAACTGAATGGGGGTGCCCTGCAACTGCATGAAGTGCATGTGGTTGTGGTGTGCGGCATAACCCCTCCTCACTGTCTAACCAGCGCCCTTCAGAGTTCGACACAAATGTAAACGAGCCCTTACGCCCTTGTGTGTGGAAGTATTGGGCTCTTTGCCGAAGTCTTACATGCCCTTAATGCAAACCTTTTACTTTGATGCACCTGAAAGGTAGATAATGGATTAAGGCAACATTCACATCTGAGCATAGCAAAGTATTGTGTTTTGCGTTTTTTCACAAGCCATCCCATTGACTTGAACAGGCTGCCTGTCACGCAAAAAAACACACCAAAGAAGCTAAAGTACCAAACTTTGCGTTCGGCGACATGCATTTTTTTGCACATTTTGTCACACAGAAAACTCATGCCTGCTACCCACATTTAAAGTGGCATTAAGAAATAATTGTACCGCAAGCACATCATGCGTTTTAGTGCGTCTTTCATGCTTTTGCGGAAACGTGAGCAGAAACGTGCATTACTGCCCCAGTTTCCGTTATGCTCAGATATGATGGGGACCTAAACCTTGAAATTCAATTGGGCTTTTAGAAAATTCTTGTTTATCAATTTATCAAATTCTTGCTTCTTGTACCTGCACATCTGACCTATCTATCAAATATCACCGTCTAACTTGCCATTAGTTTGTACCATCAGTTTCTTGGATAACGCAGAGTATTACTTTAGGTTATAGCTTGGTTTAGTTTACAGAATTGGATCTTTCCTAAATCATCCGCACTGCTTAGTTAGGTTTATTTCTGTTAAACACATTACAGTCTTCTTTTGAAGCCATAACTCCAAAAAGTAATTCCATTTCCTAATGGTCTTTCCAGTGTTTAAGGATAGTATGTCAGTTTTTACTACAATAAAAAGAGATAAAACATTTGGTAAAATAAATATTTAAACATAACTGTGAAATGTATAACATACCCAAATGATACATGACCTCAGCATATATATCATAAGGGCTTGTTCACAATTGTGTAGAGATCAGCAGTTTTCTGCACTAGAAAAACACAGTTTTCTGCAAGGGAGCACAGAAAACAATTGTTTTCTATGTGTCCTATTTACACTTGAATGCAGCCTTCAGATGAGCTGTGATGCAGTACAGATATCTGCAATATGTCTACATTTTTCTGTCCCGCACTGTAGCTTTTCTCTCTTAGTTTCTATGTACCACAGCTGAGCTGCGGTGTATAGAAAGGAATGAAATGTCACACACACATTTCGATAAGGTAGTCTGCACAGTGGCTTAATTGTTAGCACTTCTGACAGTGGCAGCAGGTGCTCAATATTTTGGGGGGGCAACAAACCACCGCCACACCCTGCGGGAGACGGACGGGGAGACGGCGATCCCCCAAAGCCCCCCGCGCAGCAGACGGGCGTGGAGAAGGACATGAAGGCGGCGATCACCCTCCTAAGGGAGACAGAGGGACGGAGGCCTCCTTACCTTAGGAGGCAGATGACAAGGTGTAGGCTGCTGCTCCTCATTCCGGGGCTATTGCTTCTCCTCCCGGCCGTACAGGAAGTGGGTCCTGACCCGATTGTCCGGGAGTCCTAAGACAGGAACCACTCCCTGATTGACCAGGAGGAAATTGGCCAAGGGTGGACTCTGCGCCCGGAGCCCACCCTTTTTTTGAAGTCAATTAGAGCCTCAGGCTCTAATCACGTGCTTAAAAAAAAAACAAAAAACAGTTGAAATCCATGCATCCGGCGCCCTGCATGAAGATTAGGTGCCGGGCGCATGGATTAGGGGGGTGGCACCCCTGCACCCCGTATGGACGGGCCACCACTGACTTCTGCCTTGCAGCACACATTTTACTCTACTGACACAAACAGCGGGACTGCCCCCAACTCCTTCGTCACTGGCTTTGATTGACAGCAGCAGGAGCCAATGGCTCCTGTTGCCTCAGCAAAGCCAGTGAGCCAAGGAAGTGAGAAAGAAAAGCTGCAGACGTGCACAGCACTAGATCGCATGAGGGCTCAGGTAAGTAAAGGGGGGGGGTAAGAGTTGACATTTATGCCTAAACATTTTTTACCTTAACGCAAGGAATGCATTAAGGTAAAAAATATTTAGGCTTTAAAACCACTTTAACCACTTCAGCCCCGTAACGATTTACCCCCTTCTGACCAAGCCCTTTTTTGCGATACGGCACCTTGTTCCTTTAACTGACAATTGCGCACAATTTATTAGTAACAGCGGCGATCTGTGTTTTTTATTGTGACTGCGACATTATGGCGGACAGATCGGACACTTTTGACACTATTTTGGGACCATTGGCATTTATGCAGCGATCAGTGCTATAAAAATGCACTGATTATTGTGCAAATGTCACTGGCAGGGAAGGGGTTAAACACTAGGGGCGATCAAGGGGTTAAGTGTGATCCCTCAGTGTGTTCTAACTGTAGAGGGGATGGGCTTACTAGAACATGACAGAGATCACCGTTCCTGATCACTGGGAGCAGTAGATCCCTGTCATGTTGCTAGGCAGAACAGGGAAATGCCTTGTTTACATAGGCATCTCCCCGTTCTGTCTCTCTGTGCCACGATCGCGCACCCGGTAGCCACCGATAATGGAGTGACGTACGGGTACGTAGTTTTAGGCACCCCTGCCACTTTGCCAACGTATATCGGCGTGAGCCAGCAAGTAGTTAAGTGTGAAGGCTTTGCATCTTTTTCACTACAAATTATTTTTCTATGCCTGTGTAGGGATTAGGGATGGGTCAAACTACTCTGTTTGGTTCGCGGCAGAACATTCAAACATTGCAAATTAATTAGACATTTATGGCTGTGTGTTGAGTTATTTTGAGGGTACAGCAAATTTACACTGTTATATAAGCTCTACACTCACTACTTTACATTGTAGCAAAGTGTAATTTCATCAGTGTTGTCACATGAAAAGATATAATAGAATATTTACAAAAATGTGCAAACAAGTATTATCAGCAATGGGCCCGACAGGAGTCCTGGTGGAATTGTGTACATATACCCAGTATACATACAGTGCCTTGAAAAATAATTCATACCCCTTAAAATTTTCCACATTTAGTCATGTTACAACCAAAAACGTAAATGTATTTTATTGAGATTTTATGTGATAGAGCACACAAAGTGGCATATACACTGAGGGAAAAAAGTATTTGATCCCCTGCTGATTTTGTATGTTTGCCCACTGACAAAAAAAAGATAAGTCTATAATTTTAATGGTAGATTTATTTCAGTGAGAGACAGAATAACAGCAAAAATATCCAGAAAAACGCATTTCAAAAAAGTTATACATTGATTTGCATTTTAATGTGAAATAAGTATTTGATCCCCTATCAATCAGCAAGATTTCTGACTCCCATGTGTCTTCCATACAGGTAACAAGGCAGTGCTCCTAATCTCAGCTTGTTATCTGTATAAAAGACACCTGTCCACAGAAGCAATGAATCAATCGGATTCCAATCTCTTCAATATGACCAAGACCAAAGAGCTGTCCAAGGACATCAGGGACAAGATTTTAGACCTACACAAGGCTGGAATGGGCTACAAGACCACCGCCAAGCAGCTTGGTGAGAGGGTGACAACAGTTGGTGCAATTATTCACAAATGGAAGAAACACAAAATAACTGTCAATCGCCCTCGGTCTGGGGCTCCATGCAAGATCTCACCTTGTGAACATCATGAGAATGGTAAGGAATCAGCCCAGAACTACACGGGAGAATCTTGTTAATGATCTCAAGGCAGCTGGGACCATAGTCACCAAGAAAACAATTGGTAACACACTGCGCTGTGAAGGACTGAAATCCTGAAGCGCCTGTAAGGACCCAAGAAAGCATTTGTGCAAGCCCGTCTGAAGTTTGCTGATGAACATATGAATGATTCAGAGGAGAATTGGATGAAAGTGTTGTGGTCAAGTGAGACCAAAATCGAGCTCTTTGGCATCAACTCAACTCGCCGTGTTTGGAGGAGGAGGAATGCTGCCTATGACCCCAAGAACAGCATTCCCACCCGTCAAACATGGAGGTGGAAACATTATGTTTTTGGGGGGGGGTTCTTCTGCTAAGGGGACGGGACAACTTCACCACATCAAAAGGATGATGGACAGGGCCATGTGCAAATCTTGGGTGAGAACCTCCTTCTCTCAGCCAAGGCATTGAACATGGGTCTTGGATAGGCATTACAGCATAATAATGACCCAAAACAGATGGCCAAGGCAACAAAGGAGTGGCTCAAGAAGAAGCACATTAAGGTCCGGGAGTGGCCTAACCAATCTCCAGACCTTAATCCCATAGGAAATATGTGGAGGGAGCTGAAGGTTCAAGTTACCAAATGTCAGCCTCGAAACCTTAATGACTTGGAGAGGATCTGCAAAGAGGAGTGGGAACAAAATCCCTTCTGAGATGTGTGCAAACCTTGTGGCCAACTACAAGAAACGTCTGACCTCTGTGATTACCAACAAGGGTTTTGCCACCAAGTACTAAGTCATGTTTTGCAAAGGGGCCAAATACTTATTTCACTCATTAAAATGCAAATCAATTTATAACTTTTTTGAAATGCGTTTTTTCTGGATTTTTTTGTTGTTATTTTGTCTCTCACTTTTAAAATAAACCTAAAATTAAAATTATAGACTGATCATTTCTTTGTCAGTGGGCAAACGTACAAGCAGGGGGTCAAATACCTTTTTTCCCTCACTGTAATTGTCAAGTGGAAGGAAAATGATAAATGGTTTTCAACATTTTTTTTACAAATAAATATCTGAAAAGTGTGGCGTACATTTGTATCCAGCCCCCTTTACTCTGATACCCCTAATTAACTAAAATCTAGTGGAACCAATTGCCTTCAGAAGTCACCTAATTAGTAAGTAGAGTCCACCTGTGTGTAATTTAATCTCAATATAAATACAGCTGTTCTGTGAAGCCCTCAGAGGTTTGTTAGAGAACCTTAATGAACAAACAGCATAATGAAGGCCAAGGAACACACCAGACAGACGAGAGATAAAGTTGTGGAGAAGTTTAACTGCTTCAGCCCCGGACCACTTGGCTGGCCAAAGACCAGAGCACTTTTTGCGATTTGGCACTACGCCGCTTTAACTGACAATTCCGCGGTCGTGCGACATGGCTCCCAAACAAAATCGACGTCCTTTTTTCCCCACAAATACAGCTTTCTTTTGGTGGTATTTGATCACCTCTGTGGTTTTTATTTCTTGCACTATAAACAAAAAAAAGCGACAATTTTGAAAAAAACGCATTATTTATTACTTTTTGCTATAATAAATACCCCGAAAAAATATATAAAAAACATTTTTTTTCCTCAGTTTAGGCTGATACGTATTCTTCTACATATTTTTGGTAAAAAAATAGCAATAAGCGTATATTGATTTGTTTGCACAAAAGTTATAGCGTCTACAAAAAGGGGTTAGTTTTATGGAATTTTTATTAATAATTTTTTGTTTACTAGTAATGGCGGCGATCAGCGATTTTTATCATGGCTGCAACATTATGGCGGACACCTCAGGCAATTTTGACACATTTTTGGGACCATTGGCATTAATACAGCGATCAGTGCGATTAAAAATGCATTGATTACTGTAAAAATGTCACTGGCAGTGAAGGGGTTAACACTAGGGAGCAGGGAAGGGGTTAATGTGTGCCCTAGGGAGTGTTCTAACTGAAGGGGGATGTGGGCTGTGCAGGGAAACTAACAGATCGCCTGTTCATACTCTGTATGGACAAAGGATCTGCCACTTCTCCCCTCAGAGAACCGGAAATTGTGTGTTTACACACACAGATCCCGGTTCTCTGTGTGCCCCGAGCGATCGCGGGAGCCCGGCGGTGATCAAGACCACCGGGCACTCGCATCGGCTCGGGGGGGCGAGCGGGGGGCGCGCGCCCCCTAGTGGCCACAGGGCGAATGTCGTTTCGCCCAGGCGTGCCATTCTGCCACAGTACAACTGCGGTGGCTGGTCGTTACGTGGTTAAAGCACGGTTAGGTTATAAAAAAATAGATCCCAAGCTTTAAACATCTTATGGAGCACTGTTCAATCCATCATCCATAAATGGAAATAGTATGGCACAACTGCAAACCTACAAAGACATGGCCATCCACCTAAACTGACAGGCCAGGCAAGGAGAGCATTCATCAGAGAAGCAGCCAAGAGGCCCATGGTAACTCTGGAGGAGCTGCAGAGATCCACAGCTCAGGTGGGAGAATCTGTCCACAGAACAACTATTAGTCATGCACTCCACAAATCTGGCCTTTATGGAAGAGTGGCAAGAAGAAAGCCATTGTTGAAAGAAAGCCATAAGAAGTCCCGTTTGCAGTTTGCGAGAATCCATGTGGGGGACACAGCAAACATGTGGAAGAAGATGCTCTGGTCAGATGAGACCGAAATGTAACTTTTTGGCCTAAAAGCAAAACGCTATGTGTGGCGAAAAACAAATACTGCACATCACCCTGAACACACATCTCTACCGGGAAACATGGTGGTGGCAGCATCATGTTGTGGGGATGCTTTTCTTCAGCAGGGACAGGGAAGCTGGTCAGAGTTGATGGGAAGATGGATGGAGCCAAATACAAGGCAATCTTAGAAGAAAAAAGACTGCGGCAGAGGTTCACCTTCCAGTAGGTCAACGACCTTAAAGATACAGCCAGAGCTACAATGGAATGGTTTCGATCAAAGCATATTCATGTATTAGAATGGCCCAGTCAAAGTCTAAATCCAATTGAAAATCTTTGGCAAGACTTGGCTGTTCATATGTGCTCTCCATCCAATCTGACAGAGCTTGAGCTATATTGCAAATAAGAATGGGTAAAAATGTCACTCTCTAGATGTGCAAAGCTGTAGAGACATACATCAAAGGACTTGCAGCTGCAATTTCAGCGAAAGGTGGTTCTACAAAGTATTGAATACAAATGCACGCCCCACTTTTCACATATTTATTCATAAAAAAATTTGAAAAGCATTTATTACTTTCCTTCCACTTTACAATTATGTGCCACTTTGTATTGGTCTATCACATAAATTCCCTAAAATAATGCATTTATGTTTTTGGTTGTAACATGAAAAAAATGTTAAAAATTTCAAGGGGTATAAATACTTTTTCAAGATTATTAATGCCTTTAATACCCCCCCCAAGACAACCACTTTAATAACTATGTATACCCGGTTATATGTGCACAATTCCACCAGGACTCCTATCAAGCCAAATGCTGATAATACCTGTTTGCACATTGGATGTATGTACTATTTTTAATATATTATTATTTAATAAATATTATTAAATATTTAATAATAATTGTTAAGCATTCTCTTCTTATGGTTAATGTTAAATGATGGTTGTCATAGTTTCTCTGCTCCCAATTACTTTGATTAGATTACTAGGTAATTTCCCAGGAAGGGAATCCCCTCTGTTCATTAAGACCCTGTCCTGTGAGGAGGCACTGCCACCTTGAGTATCAAACTCACTCTTCCACTCAGAAAAAGTTATGGTTCTCTTATTTATCTACAGGTTAAATAGGAATAGGTGAATTACCCATGAGTCAAGGGCTGCCACTTCCCTAACTAAATTACAAAGAAGATTGTCTCCCGTGAGACTTTAATGCAGCCAAAAGTGTACCCCTAAATTATGGGTATACATATAAAGCATTCTCAAGAACTTTTTGCCGCAGTTTTACAACGCGTTTGGTTAATATATAATCTTCATCAGGGGGTAGTAGAGGTATCTGTAAAAAGAGAAAAAGAAAAAAACATACTACCAAGAATGCATATAATGTTGATAAATAGTTAACTGCATATGCATGTATACAACTATAACATTTTTTACCAGAGTGAAGGGTAAAAATCAATCAAAATTTACCTCAAGAGACCCACAGGCCCAAAAAAGCCTGCCATCAGAGCCCACAGGGGGCCGGGATGACTCCCCACAGTCAGCTAAGGCAAGCAAACACCCACGACAAGGTTTACACAAAAAGGAAAACATAAATACCAAACTCATGTGATAGAAGTAATGATCTCCAAAAAGCAAAAAAAGAATAATAAGGTTGTAAATCTGACCCTGAAAATGAGAATCTTGGATGACAGGATACAGGGAGGAATCCACCACTGGACTTCACAATTTTAGATAGAAAACAACCTTAAATATAAAAAATAAATAAAGTAACGTGGTAGGATGCCCAACATAATTAGCGTTTATGACATGAAAAATGAAAATCATCAAAATCAAAAGAGCATCAGTATTAGAAATATCCTGAGGCAGGCAAAGATACTCCAAGGGAAGTCCAAAAGGAAACACAAAAGTGGAAAAAATTGTATACTCTCAGATTCTCTACTCCCTCGACATCCTTATGGTGGGCGCGCACTGTGCCTGCACCTGCCAGTCCAAAAGATGGTCATGTCATTGCAATAAGCAAGCGCAATGGCGTCATATATAAGGGTTTACTTTAATGTTAGTGATAAGCTTAGTAGCAGACTTAAAAACATTAAAAAAAGGAAAAATCAAAGCTAAGGGAAGAAGGCGATGAAGGGGTGTATAAAGAATATTTTAGGATAATAAGGGGTGAAACTTTTGTCCATTTAATTTTAGTAGATTTACATGTGTCGCCCTCTGAAGAGTGATCCATGGTGGATGTCATTCATTTTGAATGATGATATCATTCTGAAAAGCACCCCAACGCACCTTGTCGTCAGAGGTGCACTACATAACAGTGCAATACGAGGCAACTCATTAGTGCGTGTTTCGGTGAGGTTCGCTGTCAAGAAGGGTGCAGATCTGATCTCTGGGTGGCTGAGGTGTGTGCCAGCCCATTCATTATAAATTGGCTACCTATCCAGTGCACATTAATGTGTGAAAAACATGTATGCTTTAACGGATCTCAACAGCTAGGTGTGAAGCTAGCCAAAAAGAAAACTATAATGATTAATGTCAATTTTATTTTAATTTTAAGGTCATATATAGTATTCTAATTTGTCTTAAAAAATGTATTCTATAAAACCTTTATTTTGAAAGAAACCTTTTCATGCAGAGCAGCTACATGACACTGAACCTTCTGTATTTGAACTTTTTTACAGTCTTTAGGCCCCTTTCACACTGGGGCGGTGGGGGCGTCGGCGGTACAAAAGAGCTATTTTTAGCGCTGCTGTACCGTTGTTCTTGCAGCGGTATTCGGCCGCTAGCGGGGCGGTTTTAACCCCCGTTGGCGGCCGAAAAAGGGTTAAAATCCCTCGTACAGCGCGGCTATAGCCGCGGTATTGCCGCGGTATAGCCGCGCTGTCCCATTGATTTCAATGGGCAGGAGCGGTGAAGGAGCGGTGAATACACCGCTCCTTCACCGCTCCAAAAAAGCGGTTTGCAGGACTTTTTTCACCGCCCTGCCTGCGCACCACTTCAGTGTGAAAGCCCTCGGGCTTTCACACTGAACAAACAGCGGAGGCTGTTTAGGGGCGGTTTGCAGGCGGTATTTTTAGCGCAATACTGCCTGCAAACCGCCCCAGTGTGAAAGGGGCCTTATGGACAGAAGAGAGCAAAAATTAGAGAAAAAGGTGACTGATTTAGATGCGTGTAAGTTTGAGTTACTGCCACATGCTTTTTTCAACAAAAGTGGCTAAATTTTTCCTGGTAAATATGTGAAATGGAGTCCAGAGAGCCAGCTGCCTGGAAATAAATATTTAAAATATCACTATATAATATTTCACATAATAAAAGATTATTAAATTATTAATTAAAACTGTAAATTCAGCCTGAAACCAAATTTAAAGTGGATGTAAACCCAAATTTTTTTTTTTTTTCATAATGTAGAGTATAGGATTTCCTATCATTTGAGCCCAGTCTTGCCACAAAGAGTTAATCCAGCTTTGAGCAATCCTCTTTTATTGTTCAGTGAGATAAATCTTGACAAACAGAAAAAAACTTTGTCAAATTCCCCCCCCCCTTGCTGTGAGTGACAGGTGATTTACATATCTCGTGCACTAGCCTAAGACATGCATTATTTTTTATTCCCTCCCCCACTCCTTTCTTCAGCAGCTCTGCAAGGATTGGCTGTTCCACACCCCAGCATGATTTGGCATGCTGAAGTCATGTGGTTACTTTCCTGTCTTTTCACTGGATGTTAGAGATCATAGCAGACGTTCAGTGTAAGAAATACACAGGAGAAAATGCATATTGACAAGGGGAGTGTAGAGGTGGGCGGGGAGTCTACTGACATCACGACTCCACCCACCGAGCTCCAGACAACAGACCCACCCACAGAATATGCAGTTTTTCGGGTCTAATAACAGACAGAGGGGAGACATTTGACAGGTAAAGATACATGCAGGAGGCATGTATATCCTTATAGATAACCCCTATGGCAGTAGTTTAGAAAGGATGACATTTGGTTTACATCCACTTTAAGAGTGATGATTTCAGTACTGAAATTACAACATATTTCAACCTATACCTTCCAATATAATTTACTCAATCACAAACAATCTCAATTAGCAATAAATTGTAGTGAAACAAAGAAAGTAAAAAAAAGACTTTAATAAAAATTTGGACTAAATCCTAGAAACTGGCAGTAAGCACCGTTTTGTATTGGGTGTGAAAGGGATGGGTCAGAGATATTAGTCATATTTTCCGGTGAATTACCCTCAAAGTATTTATTTTTTATTAAAATTAAACAGCCTGCTAATCATTATGTTTCTCATACCTTTAACTGAAAAAACAAAAAGTACCGTAAAGAAAAAAAAAAAATCAAACTGCTTTCCTTCTCCCAGCTGAATAAATGTGTTTGAGTCTGCCCACGTTCTGTCATTAAACAAATAATTTATAGCTGGTCAGCACTCCTGGTAATTCACCTTATGAAGCACTGTAACAAACCCCTTTTTTGTGTTCCTGCTCTGTAACTTACTGAATTACTTGCAGCTGGTTTAAATCAAATACTCCCCCTCTTTCCTCTTTGTCTTTCCTTTACTCCAAAAGCTGGAATGGGTGTGCACTTTCTAGAAATCATTTTTTTTTTCTTTTACTCTTACTAGAATATTTCTTTTGCCATTTAACATGCGGTTGAAGAGACCGGTGAATAGTAAGGACTTGTGGACTGTATATGGATTTTCTTTGGTGAAGGAGGCCACACGCTGGTCTGTTTCTGAATATGCATGCTATGTTTTCTTTCCAGGAGGCCTACGGGGTCCATTCTTAGTCAATGCCAGATGGGCAATCTGACACATGTTCCTTCCCTTTCTTTTCTCCATGCTGAGTTATATTACACATCCTACACATATCACATCTACATTTTAAAGTGCACTGTGTGCAGTATGTAAAAGGCCACAAACTGCTGTGTGCTGGATTTTAATAGCGCACTGTCAAACATAGGTTAAATTTATTAAAGCCCAACTTTGAGCTCAGGTCCCCGACCCCAGTGCCCACTAGATCTCCCTGAAGACCCCTTCCCTCCACCATGTTTTTTTATATACTTACCTTTTTCCAAAGTCTTCAAGCTAGTCACTTGACATGCAAGGTCCTTTTTTTCTTCCTTTTCTTCATAAAAATGTCACCACCACTCTCTGCATCATCATTTTACTGTAAATGAAGGGCGCGGTAAAGCCTCCTCAGTGCCGGTTCACACTACCGCGACTTGGGATCCGACTTGTCAGACCTCAAGTCGCCCCAAGTCGCTTGACATCTGAAAGTCCATGTAAGTGAATGAGAGCCGTCTATATGTACGCTACTGAAGTCGCTCCGACTTCAGAAAAGGTCCCTGTACTACTTCAAGGCGACTTGTAGGCGACTTGTACCCATTGATTTCAATGGAAGTCGCCTACAAGTCGGATCGTGGTCTATAGTGAAGCGACTTCACAGGAAGAGAAGATGTTTTTTTCACGCAAACCCCTCCCTCCCCCAGAGCGGATTGTAGTTTGATTGGCCACTGGAAAGTCGCCTGTCTTGGAGGCGACTTGAAGTCGCCTTGTAAGTCGCCTCAAGTCGCGCTGAAGTCGCGCTGAAGTTGCGCTGAGGTCGCGCTGAAGTCGCCTTGCTAAGTCGCGCTGTAAGTCGTGTTGCCCCTGTGTGAACCAGCGCTTAGGGAACAGGCCATTTTTAGCTATGCAGCGCTGTGCTAATTTAACTGGCAATTGTGCTGTCATGCAACTCTGTACCCAAATGAAATTTATATATATATATATATATATATATATATATATATATATATATATATATATATTTTTTTTTTTTTTTTTTTTTACACAAATAGAGCTTTCTTTTGGTGGTATTTGATCACCTGTGTGTTTTTCATTTTTTATTATGTAAAAAAATATATATATTTTTTTACTTTCTGCTATAAAAACATTTCCCATAAAAAAAATTAAAAAAATCAAATCTCTTAATAAATTTTGGCCAAAATGTATTCTGCTACATGTCTTTGGTAAAAAAAAAAAAAAAAAAATCTCAATAGGTTTGTGTGAAAGTTATAGCGTATACAAACTATGGGATACTTGATTTTTTTGTTTATACTAGTAATAGCGGCGATCAGCGACTTATAACGGGACTGTGATACTGTGGCGGTCAATCTGAGGCTGGGGGGAACCATCTGCCACTGACATCACCAGTGCCATTATTACAGTGATCAGTGCTAATAATTATTATTATCATTTATTAGTATACAGGATTTATATAGCGCCAACAGTTTGCACAGCGCTTAACAAAATGAAGGCAGACATTACAGTTACATTACAATTTGGTACAAAAGGAGTCAGAGGGCCCTGCTCGCTAGAGCTTACAATCTAGGAGGGGGTCAATTGATACAAAAGGTAATAGATGTGGGGGATGAGCTGATAGAGAAAGTAAAACAGTGTATTAGTTAGAAGCAGGATAGGCTTCTTTAAAGAGAAGGGTTTTCAGGGGTCGTCTAAAGATGGATAGATTAGGGGACAGTCAGACAGATGTGGGTAGGGAGTTCCAAAGGATGGGAGAAGCTCTGGAGAAATACTGTAGGTGAGCATGGGAGGAGGTGACAAGGAAGCTAGAGAGCAGAAGGTCTTGGGAGGACCGAAGAGAGTGGCTTGGTATTTTGAGACTAGGTTAGTGATGTAGCTGGGGACAGAGTTGTGGACGGCTTTGTAAATTATTGCTAGTACTTTGGATTTTATTTGTTGAGTGAGTGGAAGCCAGTGCAGGGATTGGCAGTGAGGGGTGGAGGACACTGAACAGTTGGTATGGTGGAGTCTTGCAGCAGCATTCATTATGGACTGAAGGGGGATAGTGTATGTAAAGGTAGTCCAATGAGGAGTGAGTTGCAGTAGTCGGGGCAAGAGATGGCCAGGGAGTGAATTAGAAGCTTGGTGGTGTCATTGGTTAAAAAGGGGCATATTAGACATGTTGCGGAGGCTAAGGCGGCATGATTTTGACAGGGATTGGATGTGGGCCTGAAAGGACAGTTCAGAGTCTAGGGTTACCCCTAGCAACCTGGCATGTTGGGACGGACTGATAGTTGTGCCATTGATCTTGACAGAGAGATCATGGGAAGGGGCACGTGGGGAGGAAATATTACGTGTGACATCCAGGCTGATATAAAATCAGAAAAAGACTGCGCTAAAAATGAAAACACATATTTGACAACATGTATAATAACGTGAATATTCAGAGAATCAATCAATCTGGTAATCAAACCAGGCAGATATAAATATAAACAAAATGTGAAAAGTAGATTGATAATACAGTGAACCAAATATGGCCTAAAATTACAATGATTGGAAACAAATAAGTCAATTGACAAAATTATGTCCAAAGAAATTAATAGAAATGTTCAAAGTAAATGAGTCCTTGGAGACAGAGCAGATAAATTAGTGATCCTAAGTAAGCACTCAGCACCCAGTGAGAAATCCTCCACCGTAATAGATGTACGCTTACCAGAGGTAAGCTAAGTATTAGCTTATCTTGGATGGCCACACGAGGAACACAGCTCCCAGGATCTCCGCACAGGAAAGGGATAATCAGGACCTTTCATACAGCGTACCGTAAACAGCATACCAGGGGAACCCAAAAAAATGAAAAGTTTCCTCCATAGTGTAAATCCGCAAGATTATTTATTTAAAATAGGAGTAAATACACTTACATAAAAACTGTGGTTAAAAACAAAGTAACAGCCGGCCGGCTTGCATGCACCCGTTCACGAGACTGGGATGGAAACGATGACGTCAGCGCGTCGACCTTCCGACGTACGTTTCGTCCTATTGGACGTCGTCAAAAAAAACCCCTCAATTACACTATGGAGGAAACTTTTCATTTTTTTGGGTTCCCCTGGTATGCTGTTTACGGTACGCTGTATGAAAGGTCCTGATTATCCCTTTCCTGTGCGGAGATCCTGGGAGCTGTGTTCCTCGTGTGGCCATCCAAGATAAGCTAATACTTAGCTTACCTCTGGTAAGCGTACATCTATTACGGTGGAGGATTTCTCACTGGGTGCTGAGTGCTTACTTAGGATCACTAATTTATCTGCTCTGTCTCCAAGGACTCATTTACTTTGAACATTTCTATTAATTTCTTTGGACATAATTTTGTCAATTGACTTATTTGTTTCCAATCATTGTAATTTTAGGCCATATTTGGTTCACTGTATTATCAATCTACTTTTCACATTTTGTTTATATTTATATCTGCCTGGTTTGATTACCAGATTGATTGATTCTCTGAATATTCACGTTATTATACATGTTGTCAAATATGTGTTTTCATTTTTAGCGCAGTCTTTTTCTGATTTTATTTTGTATATATGTGTGCTTGTTCACTTTAGGATTGCAGCTTATAATATCCTACTAATTATTAGTAGCATATTTTCTTAGTAGCGCGGTAGTTTTTTGTGTTTATCCAGGCTGATATGTCTGTTAGCAAATCAGTGATGTGTGAGGCTATTAGCTGATCCAGGGAGGATGTGTAGATCGAGAATAGTAGAGGTCCAAGGACAGAACCTTGGGGGACCCCAACGGTAAGAGGTGTTAGATAGGAGGAAGTACAGTTGTAAGTGACACTGAAGGTGCGGTGAGATAGGTAAGATTTGAAACAACGGAGAGCACAGCCATGGATACCAAGCAAATTGAGGGGTTTTTTTTGAGGACGGGGTGATCAACTGTATCAAAGGCAGCGGAGAGGTCCAAGAGTAAGAGTACGGAATAATGAAAGTTGGTTTTAGCTGTTAGTAAGTCATTTGTGAGTTTTAGGAGAGCAGTTTCTGTGGAGTGCTGTGGATGAAATCCAGACTGAAGCGGATCAAGAAGGTTATTCTCAATGAGATGGTCGCTCAGTCGGTTGTAGACTAAACGTTCAAGGAGTTTGGAGGCAAAAGGAAGTAAGGACATGGGTCTTAGGTTGTTAAGATTGCTGGGGTCCAGTGAGGCCTTTTTTGGTATGGGAGTGACTAGTGCATGTTTCAGAGGGTTGGGGAAGATGCCAGTAGAGAGGGAGAGGCTGAAGATATGAGTTAAAGAGTGTAGGATAGAGTCAGAGAATGACTGCAGTATTTGAGAAGGAATGGGGTCCAGCCAGCAGGAGGTTAGGTGGGCGTTAGAAAAAAGTTTATTGACTTCCTCTGTAGTAGTTGGGTTAAACAAGAGTTTTGATTGTACAGGAGGACAAAGAGTGTAAAGTGAGGGAGAGTGGAGGAGAGTGGAGGAGATCTCAAGACAAATTGTCTCAATCTTATTTTTGAAGTGATTAGCAATCTCCTGGGCATTGAGTAAGTTAGTGGGTGGAGGTAATGGCAGAAGAAGTAGAGTATTAAAGGTAGAAAAGAGTTGACGGGGACTGCGTGAGGGGGTGTTAATGAGAGTGATAAAGTAAGTCTGTTTGGCAGCGTGGAGACAGAAATGGTATTTTTGGAGGGCAGATTTTTTTTGGCTGAAATCTTTCTGTGACTTTGTCTTACGCCACAGATGCTCAAGAGCATGGCTCTTTTTTTTTAGGCTTTTGGTAATGTCTGTCTGCCAGGGTTGTAGCGGTCGGGGCCGGATTCTGTGCATAGTGAGGGGGGCCAAGGTATCCAGGGTGCATGACAGTGAACTGTTGTAGATAGAAGTGGCCAGGTTGGGGCAGGACAAGGATGAGATTTTGGCATAGAGACAATCTGTTGCAGAAAAAAAGAAGAGAAGGGTTAAGATGGTGAAGGTTTCTAAGGGTAATTGTTTGGTAGTTGAAAGGCAAAGAGGAGGAAAACAAGGAGAGAGAGAAACTAATAAAGTGGTGATAAGAGAGAGGAAAAGTAATGTTGGAGAGGTTGCGTGGAGTGCAATAGAGGAGTGAGAATATGAGGTCAAGGCAGTTGCTAACAGAGTGAGTAGAAGTGTTTGCACATTGTTTCAGGTCAAAAGAGGAGGTTAGGTTCAGAAATTTAGAAGTAGCGGGAGTGTTAAGATTAACAGGGATGTTGAAGTCACCAAGAATGATTGTTGGGATTTCAGAAGAGAGAAAGTAAGGTAGCCAGGCAGAGAAGTCGTCAAGGAAGCTTGATACCGGTCCAGGAGGACACGTCACAGGTCCCAGAAGATTGTCCGGCCATTCACAGTGCGCAGCGCGGCTCCCGCATGCACAGTGCATGCCTGGCTGTGAAGCCACAGCCGGGCGCCCACATTAAGAATGCCAGCGCCATGGAGAGGAGGGGGAGAGGAGCGGGGCTTCGTACGCCCGCATCGCTGGACTGTGGGACAGGTGAGTGTCCAATTATTAAAAGTCAGCAGCTACACTTTTTGTAGCCGCTGACTTTAATTTTTTTTTCTGCGGAACTCCGCTTTAAGGTTCGATTCACACTAATGCATTTTTTTATTTTTGCAGAAATGCAGGGATTTTTTTTGCATGTGTTCCTATAGAACACGTTCACATTAATGCATTTTTGTGCCTCTGCGTTTTTGGAAAGGTCAGGGACTTTTTTTCCCCTGCAAAATGCAGCATTTTGCATGTAATAGATTATAATGGACCCGCATCCAAAATGCAAGTACTGTGTTTTTACCGCGATTTTGCCATGATTTGCGTTTTGCGATTTGAGGGTTTTTTTTTTACATTCACTGTATCTAGCTGGTTGCTAAGGAGCGGGTCGGGAAGCCAGCTGCCGTGCCCTTAACAACCTATGCGTCATCAGCTGTCATCGGGCTTCCCCGCTGACAGCTGAATGTAAAGCCCACTGACAGGTGATGACTTATCGGTTTCATACATTTCAAACTCTCAGCTCTAATCTAATATACCATAATTCCTACGGTAATGCCTGTGACCACTAATAGTATTGTCTGGTGTCTCTTCTAAGGGTTCATGCACACTGCAGCTCAAAGAAGCTCAAAGAAGCAGCTCCTACAGGCTTTTGAGCTTTTTTGAGCTTTTATTTTTTCTGCCTGGAAACTCCCCTCCATGTTAGCCAATGTGTCCATGCACACTTAAGCTTTTTCAGGAGTTTACAGGCATATGCTCTTACAGGCAGACCCCCCCCCACCACCACCACCACCACCACCACCACCAAACTCGTGTTTTTGAGAGGAGCCTTTGAGCAGAAAAGACGCCTAAGTGCACAAAAATGCGCAGAAAAGCTCAAAAGAGCATGAAATCACATGGAAAGCCTCAAAGAAACTTGAAAACATGCAAAAGATAGGAAAAATTAGGGGAGGGTTTGTGAAAAAAAAAACACTTATGCTCACAAAAGCTCAAAAGCTCAAAGAAGCTCAGTATTTAGTAGAAACACCCTTTTGATCTAATACAGCCATGAGTCTTTTTGGGAAAGATGCAACAAGTTTTTCACACCTGGATTTGGGGATCCTCTGCCATTCCTTCTTGCAGATCCTCTCCAGTTCCGTCAGGTTGGATGGTAAACATTGGTGGACAGCCATTTTTAGGTCTCTCCAGAGATGCTCAATTGGGTTTAAGTCAGGGCTCTGGCTGGGCCATTCAAGAACAGTCTCGGAGTTGTTGTGAAGCCACTCCTTCGTTATTTTAGCTGGGTGCTTAGGGTCATTGTCTTGTTGGAAGGTAAACCTTAGGCCCAGTCTGAGGTCCTGAGCACTCTGGAGAAGGTTTTCGTCCAGGATCTCCCTGTACTTGGCCGCATTCATCTTTCCCTCGATTGCAACCAGTCGTCCTGTCCCTGCAGCTGAAAAACACCCCCACAGCATGATGCTGCCACCACCATGCTTCACTGCTGGGACTGTATTGGACAGGTGATGAGCAGTGCCTGGTTTTCTCCACACATACCTCTTAGAATTAGGGCCAAAATGTTCTATCTTGGTCTCATCAGACCAAAGAATCTTATTTCTCACCATCTTGGAGTCCTTCAGGTGTTTTTTAGCAAACTTCATGCAGGCTATTATGTGTCTTGCACTGAGGAGAGGCTTCCATCGGGCCACTCTGTCAAAAAGTGCTGACAGGTGAGGGGCTGCAGTGATGGTTGACTTTCTACAACTTTCTCCCATCTCCCGACTGCATCTCTGGAGCTCAGCCACAGTGATCTTTGGGTTCTTCTTTACCTCTCTCACCAAGGCTCTTCTCCCCTGATAGCTCAGTTTGGCAGGACGGCCAGCTCTAGGAAGGGTTCTGGTCATCTCAAACGTCTTCCATTTAAGGATTATGGAGGCCAGTGTGCTCTTAGGAACCTTAAGTGCAGCAGAAATTTTTTTGTGACCTTGGCCAGATCTGTGCCTTGCCACAATTCTGTCTCTGAGCGCTTCAGGCAGTTCCTTTGACCTCATGATTCTCATTTGCTCTTACATGCACTGTGAGCTGTAAGGTCTTATATAGACAGGTGTGTAGCTTTCCTAATCAAGTCCAATCAGTATAATCAAACAGCTGGACTCAAATGAAGGTGTAGAACCATCTCAAGGATGATCAGAAGAAATGGACAGCACCTGAGTTAAATATATGAGTGTCACAGCAAAGGGTCTGAATACTTAGGACCATGTGATATTTCAGTTTTTCTTTTTTAATAAATCTGCAAAAATGTCAACAAATCTGTGTTTTTCTGTCAATATGGGGTGCTGTGTACATTAATGAGGAAAAAAATGAACTTAAAAATGAACTTAAATGATTTTAGCAAATGGCTGCAATATAACAAAGAGTGAAAAATGTAAGGGGGTCTAAATACTTTCAGTCCCCACTGTAGATGTTACAATACAAGCTTGTTTGCCAGTCATGAGAATGGGTGGCATATCATTTTGGTGAGTGCCTTCCTGATGAGAGAGGGAGCACACTTGCATGAGTGATGATCTGTTAAAATCTCTGGTGGATGCTTGATATATTTTCTTCACAATTTGGAATTTATATGGACTTTCTTCATGAACTTTTCAGTATTTGCACTTTAATGATTATTACTGCTTTGAGTGATATTTATATTTTAAGATGACAGCAATGACAATATCTATTGTTTGTTTGTTTTTTGTTTATATATATCATTTTTCTCCCCCCCCCCCCCAAAGCATGGGGCATTGCATGTGCCATGATAAGCAGTAGCTGTGAAAAATAAATTGAGTAGGTAATGAAGAAGAAAATAAAATAAGTAGCTAATGAGGGTGGCTTCAAATTCAACAGAAAGTCAAATGCTGCTGTAGATCGACACTACAAAATTTTTGTGGGTTACATGGCCCACACTGTTGCTGTTTTGCCTAATTTACGCTTGCAGTTGTGGGCAGGGTTCTGGTGCCCATGTGGGGGACATGTGAAACTGCACTTGCAGTTCTCTATCTCTCCTTATTGTAAACTCTTTTTTTGGGTGGAGGGTAGCAGGTACCAAGTTTTGACAGGCACCCCCCATCCCTACCCCCATCTGCAACCTCCCAGGACATGTCACCGGTCCCAGAAGGCTACAGGACCATTTTGATAGCACAGAGTGGCTCATGTATGCAAAGTGGGGAGCAGGCTGTGAAGCCACAGGAGGTCACAGCTGGCTTCCACAGTGCCACAACAAGGGACACAAAGACCGAAGAAGAACTGGCCCAGATGAAGACATTGCTGGATCCCTGGGCTAGTAAGTGTTCTTTTTATTAAAAGTCAGCATCTACAATATTGTAGCTGCTGACATTTCATTTTTTTAAACCTGCCCTCTTTATAATCTTTTAATCTGCCAAAAAAATGTATGTCCAAGTCACCATCAACAAAATTCTCTTTAAAGTCACTATAAACTAAAGGAAAGGGTCACTTTAAAAGTTAACACCCAGTGATAATGTTTACAATATCATGTAGAATTTCTCACCTTGCCCTACTGTTTGCCAAAAATGTAGACAAAAAAAAAAGATAAAAATATGCTGCCTTTTTTTTTTTTAATTAACCGCTAACAGGCTTTCATGCTTTTTTAATTATGTCAGCTCAGTCTTCCACTTCCCCTTTTCCAGTATTGGACAACCTTTCTCTAACAGTCACTGACACCCCAAAAATAACAATGTAGAACCTAATGCCAGATTTAAAAACTTCTAGTATAAGTCTGTGATGAATAATAAGAGGAAGGCCTGAATGATGTCTATATAAAAACACTGAGCATAGAGTCATCCATATTTTCTATTCAATCTATAAATACTACGTTTATATGCCATAATCAAATGTTCTTGTCTATAAAACAGGATTACCTTAGAAAATGTTAACAATCATGGTTCCAGAGAAGATAAATACTTTACTATATAAAATGACGTCCTGATGTCGCTCATTTGAAGGCTCTGAGAGGTGGTAAGCCTGCATCTTAAAGTCAAACTCTACTTTTGTCTGGGAGAATGATACTCATGTTTTCTATAATATATTGTACTACATATCCCAATCTGCTCCTATATATATTGAGGCAGACAATGAAGTGAATGTCAATTGGGAAAGTGATACTTGATTGGTCCCAGTGTTGTAATAAATAACATTCAATTTCTCTCCAGGCTGGATGTTCTTCATTCATAAGACTAGCGAGGATCAGGAAAATACTGCATTATGGCAACTAGATGGAACTAATGATCATAGTAAATACTTAATTACTATGATGCAGTATTTTCCTGATTCCCACTATTCTTGTGAATGAAGAACATCGAACCTGAAGAGAAAATAGCCTAGTGCAATTTAATTTGCTTGCATTTGTGCAAAACTAATGTACATGAAGTTTTGCAGGACAAATAGCTCTGACACATTTTTATAAATACACCCCTTTGTATTTATTTATTCTAATTTATTGTCCTATTACCTCATTAAACTTACCTATAACACTTAGTCCAAATAAGCCTAAATTATCTGCTTCCTCCCCCATTCTCTCTTTAGCTACTTTATTTTGCTACTATTTTTTTGTAACCAATAATATGCAAATTTATTTTTTGCAGCAGCACTTAAAAAACACATTACAAAATGCTTTTTTTGATTTGTAAATACCATTAATTAAATTTAAACCATTAACATAATTGTAGTGTTGTTTTATAGGGGCCTTTTTTTCTGAATTAATAGGCCCATAGCAAAAATGTAAAATATGCACTAGTCCAAAATAATATAAAATTGTGGGATCTGAGGTGTTTAATGGCAAACATATCTAAAAGTAATTACCCATTTTAAAAGTTTACTAATATTGAACAGGTTACTGGTGCTCAGCACATCCCAACACATTAGGGAAGTCAACTTTGAAAACAAAATTTACTCAAAATGTTCTTAATATAAATACATGCAATATAGACAAATCACTCAGCAACAAAAGCTTTTTTTCACCTGGTTTAGAGAAAAAAAAGAGAAACCAACAGATAGATGAGATCACCAAAGTTATACAGTTTGACTGTTCTGTAATCTTTTTTGAAACATTATTGCCATCTAGTGCTGAAAATAAATACTGCAATTTCTTTAGTGGTTATTATAAGCCTGGGTCTACGTTGCCAACTAATCTCTATATTACTGGAAGAATTAACACAACTTTGTCAGTCATCTAATTTACATTACATTGGAATCAATATGTTGTTAATGAAATTATAGGAAACAAAGACTTATATCTCTCAGGAGTCAATAAACGGAATTGCTAGTGTAGGCCTAGGCTAAAGGTTCATAAGAACTTAAGTTTAAGATTGTTTTAAGTATTTTATAACTTCCAAGATGTTAAATTAAATTATTTAGTTATATTATTTAATATTTTTTTGTATCGCTTGTGCAGCTCTAAACAAAAACAGAAATGTTAACCCCTTCTTCTCTTGCATACTGTCAGCCTGGCTTGAAATTTCAGGCATTAATAATTTTTGCAATGTTTTACAAACATACAGTATACAGCTGACATAAATAAACAAAATCTGACAAGGAAACCAAGCCAGATTAGATTCAAAACTACTGATTCATACACAAGCAACTATCCGAAAATAGTTTATATTTTGTCCTTTTTAACCTATACTAGTCAATTTAAATGAGATTTATTATAAAAGGTCTGCTGCGCTACTTAATCTTAAATATCTAAATAAACAAATAGTCCCTCAAGCAGCCAGCACAAAAAATGGATGAACACCAATATGAAAAAAATGGAAAAAAGGTGCAGCGCTTAAAGATATAATTCTCAAGGTGATGAATACTTAAGGCAAAATTGCTTTAGTTATGGTCTCATAACATGTGAACCTCCAACAAGATAGATGTCTGGCCATGCCCCTGACGATGTCAGCTCATGACAAAACGCGTAGGGAGGAGTTTGTGACCAGACGTGGAGCTCGTGTAGGCCGGGACGTGGCGGCCATCTTGTTGGAGGTTCGCATGTTATGAGTCCATAACTAAAGCAATTTATAATCTACTAAGATGTGAGTGCAATTCCTATTATCTACAATAAATTGTGATTAAGGTTACTGCACCATGAGGCTTGTCCTTTTACATTTCCTTGGGATGTTTGCTAGTGTTATAACGCTGTTCTGATAATTGGGAAAGGCTTGTGGAGACCTGGTTACCTAAGTGCACCTTACCTGGCTTGATTGAACGTGGTGTGCTGCAATTAAGGATACCAGTTACATCTCTGGCTGATTTGACCCCTGTAACAAGGGTACACAGAGAGGGTAAGAGGCAGTGTGTTTGGGTGACGTTGGTGGCTCTCCCTCTTTCCTGACCAAGTGTGTTTTTCACCATGATATGTGTGTGATACACCCTGGGATTGCCTTGAGGATTCATCGCCTTGAGAATTATATCTTTAAGTGCTGCACCTTTTTTCCATTTTTTCCAAGTTTAAATGAGGCCTAAAATAATTTCTGAAGATATTTAAATACTTTTATAAATCTAAATTGTTAAATTTAGATTAATAAAAGCCCATCAACACTGCCTTGTGAGGGAGGGAGTGATGATATCAGCCTCCTGTCTCCATCTGTTAAGGGTTTCACTTCTTACGTAGATTTATTTTTAGCGCTTAAGGACCCATACTGTTGTTTTACTCATACAACCGGAGCCCTTGAACCCCCGAATAAAGACCAGAGGAAGATGGTAGCCCTGTCAGCGATGACAGCGTGTCGCTGGAGGGATTGGTTCTAAGGTAAGTACTGTATTTCATAATGTGCTAATATGTGATGCACACTAGCGCATTATGCAATTGCCTTACAAGGGATTTTTTTTTTTAGCTACTGCGGTTTACTACCGCATTTAATACTTAAGTATTTCATTAACTTACAATAAAGATGTGTGTATATATATATATATATATATATATATATATATATATATATAATGAGTCTAATGAGTTTATATATAATGAGTCTAATGAATTTTTTGAACATGTTACTTCTTTCCAAAAGTTTTTGGAAAATGTGGAAAGAAAATGAAAAATTATTTTTTTCTCACAAAGTTGTCAATTTAGAAGATCTTTCTAACACATAGCATGTACATAGCCAAAATGACACCCCAAAATACATTCTGCTACTCGTCCTGAGTATGGCGATACCCCATGTGTGAGACTTTTCCACAGCTTGGCCACATACAGAGGCCCAACATCCAATTAGCGCCATCAGGCGTTCTAAAGGCATAAATTACACATTTCATTTCCTGAGTGTCTATCACATTTTTGAAGGCCCTGGAGCACCAGGACAATGAAATTACCCACAAAATTACCCCATTTTGGAAAGAAAACACCCCAATGTATATTCTATGAGGCATAATGAGTCTTTTGAACATGTCATTTCTTTCCACAAGTTTTTGGAAAATGTGGAAAGAAAATTAAAACTTATTTTTTTCTCACAAAGTTGTCAATTTAGAAGATCTTTCTAACACATAGCATGTACATAGCCAAAATGACACCCCAAAATACATTCTGCTACTCCACCTGAGTATGTCGACACCCCATGTGTGAGACTTTTCCACTACCTGGCCACATACATAGGCCCAACATGCAAGTAGCACCTTCAGGCTTCTAACACATAACATGTACACACCAAGAATTACACCCCAAAATACATTCTGCTGAGCAAAGGATAAAAAAAGGCTCAGGTGGCAGGCAAAGGCATGGCCAGTTCAGGTGGCAGGCAAAGGCATGGCCAGTTCAGGTGGCAGGCAAAGGCATGACCAGTTCAGGTGGCAGGCAGAGGCATGACCAGTTCAAGTGGCAGGCAAAGGCATGACCAGTTCAGGTGGCAGGCAGAGGCATGACCAGTTCAGGTGGCAGCAGGCAGCACTATAACATTTAGGCCTTGGTCAGGTAAGACCTGAGGACAGGGGTAGAGGCTTCTTCCCACCCAAATCTCTACGAAGCCTTTGAGTCTCCAGACCCTAATCGTCCAGACCCAGACGTTTTTTTCACTCGGAAAACCTTTTCTGGAGCCCCTGACATATGTGAGACCCATGTGCTGTACAGTGGCAGGGCAAATGATCAGTTCAGGAGGCAGGTAAAAAGTATGGTCATTTAACAGGCTGAGGTCAATTCACGTTGAAGGCAGAAACATGTTTGGCTGAGGCATAGTTGTTAACAGTCCGGGTCATTCACAGAAATGGCAGATAGTGGAAACTGGAAAAAAAATCATCTTCACTTTACTAATAGTGTAGTGAAGTATGATAGCTCCGATAGCACTCTCCAATACAGAGGCCTGGCTGGGAGGGACATTTGGGACAGTAGTATCGGGTGTCACAGCAATTTCCTCTACTTGAACACACACAACATTTTTTGGGGGGTTTGCGACCTGTTTGGGTAAGAGGGAGGATTTCGGGAAAGTGCCATTCATGGAGTCTGGCTAATGTATTGGAGCAATTTAGTTGAGGGGCTTGGCCATGGGGATAGAGAAGGGCTGTGATTAAGTCTTCTTGGAATTTTAAATAGTTTAGGGAACTTTGGGTGCACTTAGAAAGAAAAAATAATATATGAATTGAACAGGGCTAGTTGCATCAAATAAATGGCAACTTTCTTGTAACAGTGATCTCCAGGTGGCCAAGTAGGGCTGCATCAGCTGGTCGTTCATATCCCCCCCCCCCCCCATGTAAAGGTTATACTCATGCACACATTTTGGCTTCTGCATGGGGCCTCCTCTTCTCTGCAGTTCCACCAAGGTGTCATCATGCATTGTGGAAAGGATGTAGACATCTCTTTTTTTATCTCTCCACTTCACTGCTAGTACCTCTTCAGTCTGCATACTGACCATTTCATCCTGTTTCAATTCCTGTTTCAATTTCTTGGCGACCAATCTCTGTGGGAAGCCTTTGCGGTTGGTCCTTGCTGTCCCACAGGCCACAGGTCTTCTTTTGGTACAGATGGCGGAAAAGTGGGAGACTCATGTAGAAATTGTCTACATATAGGTGGTAACCTTTCCCAAGCAATGGTTCGATCAGCTGCCAGACAATTTTGCCACTTGTTCCCATGTAGGTAGGGCATCCAGGGGGCTGTCTGTCTCTTCCCTCATAAATTGTAAAGTTATACGTGTAACCCGTGGCCCTGTCACACACCTTATAAATTAAAAATTGATTAGGGGCCGAATTTTGAATAATTTATCATAACTGGGATGATTTTGAGGGAGGCATTGGGCATTGTTGTTGAAATGTAAAAATCTCATAATCATCTTGTAACGGGTTCTGGGCATCAATGACGTATAGACCGGCATGTGGTGGATAAGTTGGGTAGACTAGTAGGCATGGAGTTCATTTTTTTTTGTCAGCCCCTTGTTGAGGGTTAGGCCAAGGAAAAATTTAAATTCTTCCACGGTGAGGGGTTTCCAAACAAAAATCCGGGCATATGAAGAATTTGGATTGCTATATGTTGGCTGGAGTATAGATTACATTGCTCCACAATGTAATTTAGGAGATCATCTGTAAACAATAAGTGAAAATAATAAATTGGGGTTACATTTTCCGACTGTATCTGAGGGCCAGGCTGGTCTGTAAAAAGGGGAATTACAGGTTCTACTGACATATCGGGCAGCCATGTTGGATACAGTAGAACATCTGGGAGGCTAGTATGGGCCCTGCCTCATTGTTGATGGGATGCTCCATTGCTAGCATCTGGCCTATCCTCTAGGAAGGTTGCAGAACTGCTGGTGGATGCCTGCCTATCCCGGAGTGCTGTGCTGCTGGCGGGTGCCTGCTGGTGGATTCCCTGGAGTGCTGCACTGCTGGTGGATGCCTGCATATCATCCTGGAGTGCTGCGCTGCTGGTGGATGCCTGCTGGTGGATGCCCTGGAGTGCTGCGCTGTTGGTGGATGTCTGTGCCTGCTCATAACTCCCGATTCTCCTTGTTAGGATTCTATCCTCCTCAGTTTCCATTTTGGAGCCACTGCTTTGCATAGTCGCTATCCGAGTCTAAAGGAGAGAGTTCCCCGCTACTCTCGTCCGACATACTCTGGAGTATCTGGAGAGCCTCCTCTGCACTGTAGAATCTTTTAGTCATGTTGGTGGACGTATGTGCCTGATGTTGGCGGGCAGATGTGCCTGATGTTGGCGGGCAGATGCACCTGATGTTGGAGTGCAGATGTGCCAGATGGCGGGCAGATGTGCCAGATGGCGGGCGGCAGATGTATCAAATGGCAGGCGGCAGATGCGCCAGATGGCGGGCGGCAGATGTGTCAGATGGTGGGCGGCAGATGTGCCATATTCGGGCGGCAGATGTGTCTGATGGCGGGCGACAGATGTGTCAGACGGCGGGCGGCAGATGTGCCAGATGTCGGGCGGCTGTGTCAGATGTCAGGCAGCTGTGCAAGATGTTGGGCGGCAGATGTGCCAGATGTTTGGCAGCAGATGTGCCAGATGTTTGTCGGCAGTTGTTGGGCAGATGTGCCAGCTGTTGACGGGCAAATGTTCACTGGGACAGCTGTATGACAGGTGTTTTCACTGTTTTGGGGACACTGGCTGGGTGATCAGTGGGTAAACACAGACAAACAGCTAAAAACTCACTGATCTCCCGGCTGCAGACAGATCTCTCTTCCTCTCCTCACTGACAGGCTCTGTGTGAGGAGAGGAAGAGATGAGAGCAGTTACAACAGCTCTCTATTTACATTACATGACAACTGTAATTGGACACAGTCGTCATGTGATCAGAAGGGCCAATCACAGAGCCCTCCTTGTGATGTACCACTCTCCTGTCTCTGGGGGGGGGCACAGGCAGATCAGAATCGCGCCGCTGTGTGGGCACGCAACTGCACGATCCCCTGTCTAATGGCACCCCTCCTCCGTTGTTTACATCACAATGGCTGTTATTAGACACAGCCATCGTGCGGATCAGGAGGGCAAATCACAGTGCCCTCCTGCTGTTCCGAGATGCGGCGTGTCCGGGGGACATGCTCGCATCGGGAACGCACAGGTGCGCAGGCGCGTGCCTGCGCGATCTCGCTCCTCCTGAGGGTCATTAAGGAACGTCCACTCAGAAGGAGGAAGCTCCCACCCGGCCATTTATGTGCAGTGGCCGGGTGGGAGATGGTTAAATTACCCTTAGATGTAGAAATTCTTTTAGTAACTGTAGACATTTCATCACTTTATACTATTGTTCAACATGAAGATGCCCTCCTTGCCCTAAATTGGGCTTTTAGTATGAGGGACGACATCTATTGTATACAGAAAATATTTTTAAAAATGGTTCTGGAGTATTGCTTATCTCACAACTATTTCTGGTATGGAGGTAATTTTTACACGCCAATCTCTTCATGAGTGAATAGGAGGAAAAATTCATCTATGCTCAGAGACGAACTGAATTATTGTTTTATAAAAGGTACATTGATGACCTGTTCTTAGTTTGGGCAGGTCCAGAACAATCATTAATTGAGTACAGGAATTATCCTAATACCAACACAAATAATATTAAATTAGATTATCAGTATAGTAATGAACAGATTAATTACCTCAATGTGACTGTCTTCAGACGGGAGAATGTGTTGGTCATTAAGGTATATTTTAAATCCTCAGACAGAAACAGTTATCTGTCCATACCTAGCGCCCATCACCCTGTCTGGTTACAGAACATTCCCAAAGGACAGTTCACATGGGCAAGGAGAAATTGTACCTCTGACACTGATTACCAAGAACAAGCATTATTGTCTTTATCGTACATCATGGGACACAGAGCACCATAATAATGACTATGTGGGTTATACGCTTACCTTTAGGTGATTGGACACTGGCAACCAATAGTAAGACGGTTCCTCCCATATAACCCCTCCTATACAGGAAGTACCTCAGTTTTTTCGCCAGTGTCTTGAAGGTGATGGTCATGGCTGCTGAAGCTCTTAAATTTCTTCAAAGAATGTCCCACTGAGGACGTTATAATCTAATCCATTCAGATGGCATAACAAAGCTAAAGTGGATGGTACCCGAACCTCGGTTCAAGAACAAGGTGTTGCTTGTAATGTGTCCTATATAGGCGCTGGACCCTTGTTAAGTTAGTATTGCTGGTCAATCTTGCCCAAGGTAAACCAGAAAGGGTGCTTTACAGGTCCAGGAGTGTGGACCCCAATATATGGGGGACCCAGTCCCTGAAGGTCCTTAGAGGCGCTACCTGCCGTGATGGGGGAAGATTGGGCCTGGTAAGACAGACCCTGCTGCTTGGGATGGTGAGTACTCCCTTTGGGATTTTATATTTATATATGTATTTCCCTTTGTAACTGCTGGTATAATCCTTGAACCTGTGTCTAGGATTACAGAAGGCCGGTTTTGGCGCGCATTTTTGAATTCTGTTGTGCGCGAGGTGCGCATGCGCGTGCACGCCATGGGTCCATCGTGTGCGCGCCGCCGGCGTGTGTGTGTGCACCTGGTGTGCATTGTTGATGTGTACGTGCGCCGCTGCTGTGCGCGTCGCAGGTGCGTCGCATGCGCCATGCGGTAGGCGTGCCGCCGATCGCTGATGCGTGCGCTCACTCTCAAGCTAGTGCTTATAGGCATGGAGCTCCTGGCGTGCGGGTGGACAAACACAGAGCGATTGTTGGGCATGTGAGTCTGGTGGTCTTGGACACAGTGGTGACAGGTTAAAGGCTGGTTATAGTTTGTGGGGAGTACTCCTTTTTTATTCCTCATGTGTAAGCAATGTCTTCCAGAAAACAAGGTATAGGGAACAAGGCAAGCACAGGGGTAAAAGTCCCTCCGCAAAAAGTAAGAGACCAACCCCATGCTGATGCAGCCTCAGTTTCTCCTGAAAGACCTGCGGCATCTGGCCTGGCTGAGCCATTGCACTTGTCAGGCATAGTGGCCACTACCAATGTACCTGCCTCGGCTTATGTTACAAAGGAGGATTTGGCATCTGCCTTAGTGGGCCTTGAGGGCAAAATAGCTGGCATGATTGCCTCTGTAACACAGGGGGGAGGAAGCGTAATAGATATCCCTCCCCTGAGCCTGGGCCAAGTGGAGAGTCACTAGAGCACCAGGACTCTTATAGCCAGATGGGTCCAGGTGATCTGGAACCAGAATGGGCAGAGGATTTGGAAGAAGTGGTCATAAAGGACCGAGTGGAAGGAGAGGCTGAAGAATCCTCGGGTGAGAATCCTCAGCCTCCCATTCCCAAAAATTGTTTATCCAATCTCTAATGGAGATGGTACGAATTGGATTTAAGTTACCCCCGGTTCAGGAGTTTGCACTCTCCTGTTCTACTTTGGGATCTTTGCGACCTCAGCAGATTTCCCAAGCGTTCCCTTTGCATCCGTTACTGGAGTAGGTGGTTTACGCGGACTGGGAGCACCCTGACAGGATATACTTACCTCCAAAAAGGTTTTCTGTCTTATATCCTATGGAGGAGAAGTTCAGAAAAAAATGGAGCACACCCTTGGTGGACGCTGCCATATCTTCTGTGAATAAAAGTTTAACCTGTCCAGTGGATAATGCCCAGGTATTCAAGGATCCGGCTGATAAAAAGCTAGTCCTTATTAAAAGCCTCCTTTTTGGTGGCTGGTGCAGCAGTTCAGCCAGCAGTCGCAGCTATTGGGATTTGCCAATCCCTAAAGGATCGCTTTAAGAAGTTGGTAAAGAACATACCTTGCCAGGAGGAATCTACTGAGGAGTTATCAGAGATCCCTCATGCCTTATGAAGGACTAAATCCAACAGATGTCTCGTTTTGCGTTACTGTCAGTTCATATGCGCAGAGTATTGTGGCTAAAGAACTGGTCTGCTGAGACGCCATGTAAAAGGCTACTCGCAGCTTTTCCATTTCATGGAGAGAGCCTGTTTGGCGAGGATCTGGATAAATACATCCAAAAGATCTCTGGAGGAAAGAGTGCCCTGCTTCCTATTAAAAAGAAAAGGAAGCAACCCTCTTATAAAATTCCTAATGCTCCAGGACCTGGTGCCTTTTCCCCTAAGCGGTATCGACGGCCTCAGCCATCTGGGTTTAAAAGACCCCAGGGTCAGAAGAAACCCTGGGCCCTAAAAACACCCAAGCCCAACTCCAAGTCTACCTTGTTAAGGGGCGCCCCCCGCTCTCACGAGTGGGGGGCAGGCTTCGGCTGTTTGGGGAGGCCTGGGAAGAACTGGTTCAAGACAGATGGGTCATTTCCACTGTAAAATACGGTTACAGAATAGAGTTCCGGGAGATCCCCCCGAACCGGTTTCTGTACTCAAGGGTCCCGTCGGATCCAGAGAAAAGAAGATGCCTATTCCTATCCTTACATCATCTGCTAACGCAGGGGGTAATTGTAAAGGTTCCGCACGAGGAAAGATTCAAGGGGTTTTACTCAAACCTATTCACCATGCCAAAACCAAATGGGGAAGTAAGGCCCATTTTGGACCTCAAGGCTCTCAACTGCTTTGTAGATGTCCAATCCTTCCGCATGGAGTCGGTTCGTTCAATAATAAAGTCTCTGAGAAAGGGAGACTATTTAGCGTCCATGGATATCAAGGACGCGTACCTTCATGTGCCGATATTCGGTCCACATCAGAGGTTCTTACGTTTCGCTGTAGAGGGCAGTCATTTCCAATTTGTGGCACTACCTTTCGGTTTGACCACGGCCCCCAGGGTCTTCACAAAGATTTTGGCCCCAGTATTGGCCTCCCTAAGGTCTCAAAGAGTCTCCGTAGTAGGATATCTGGACGATCTTCTTCTAAGGGAATGCTCTGGCACCATACTAGTTCAAAACGTGTCAAGAACAGTACGGTTTTTACAACACCTAGGTTGGATGCTAAATATGGACAAGTCAGCTCTTTGTCTGACCCAAGCCTTGGTGTATCTGGGTCTGGTCTTGGACACCGCCCAAGAAAAGGTGTTTCTTCCACCCTTAAAGGTCACCTCCATAGTGGAACTTGTACAGCAGGTGAAAAAAGAACTAACCCCTTCTATTCAGCTGTGCATGAGATTACTGGGCAAGATGGTGTCATCTTTCAGTGCAGTGCCATATGCACAGTTTCACTCCAGAGTGTTCCAGAACAGTATTCTAAAAGCCTGGGACAAGTCAGCTCGAACCCTGGATCAGCCTATGGTTCTATCTCCACAGGTTCTATGGAACCTCTCTTGGTGGTTAAAAACCAGCAACTTAAAAAGAGGGAAATCTTTTCCACCGGTAGCCTGGAAAGTTGTAACCACAGACGCCAGTCTTCTTGGCTGGGGAGCAGTCCTAGAGGAAGCGTCTGTTCAGGGAGTATGGTCCCAGACCGAAAGGACTCTGCCCATCAATCTATTGGAGATCCGGGCAGCTTGTCTGGCCCTGCTATTCTGGACGTCCAGATTGCGGGGTCTTCCTGTCAGAGTCCAGTCCGACAACTCCATAGTAATGGCATATATCAACCACGAGGGAGGTACCAGGAGTCGGGCAGCCCAAAGAGAGGTAGATCATATACTGACCTGGGCAGAAAAACATGTGCTGTGTCTGTCGGCAGTGTTTATTCCGGGGGTGGACAATTGGCAGGCGGATTTCCTAAGTCGACAAAAATTGTTACCAGGGGAATGGTCCCTGCATCCCGAGGTTTTTCTACAGATCTGCCAATACTGGGGGACCCCAGATGTGGATCTGCTGGCATCCAGATTCAATGCCAAGCTGGACAGGTTTGTATCCAGGACCAAGGATCCGCTTGCTGTCGGGATAGACGCATTAGTAGTTCCTTGGGATCAGTACTCTCTGATATATGCCTTCCCTCCGATCCAAATTCTGCCGCACTTACTACGCAGATTACGGTAGGAACGGAGGCCGGTGATCTTGGTGGCCCCAGCGTGGCCCAGGAGATCATGGTACTCGGAGATTGTGAAATTGGCAGTAGGGGACCCGTTGGTCCTTCCTTGCCGTCCAGACCTTTTGTCTCAAGGGCCTGGCTATTGAGACCAGACTATTGAAAGGCCGTGGTGTTATGGGTTCAGTCTTGTCCACTTTGATAAATGCTAGAAAGTCAGTTTCTAGAGCTATCTATTATAGAGTCTGGAAGTCATACATTTCTTGGTGTGAGGAAAGGAAATGGAACCCTCGTAGGTATACGATTGGAAGAGTTCTCACCTTTCTTCAAACAGGAGTAGACTTGCAGCTCGCTTTAGGGACAATTAAAGGACAGATTTCGGCCTTATCGTTTTTTTTCCAAAGACCAATTGCATCCCATTCTTTGGTGCGAACCTTTGTCAAGGGACTAGCACACCTGAGGCCACCGCCCAAACCACCTTTATGTCCTTGGGACCTAAATTTGGTACTGTCAGCCTTACAGAGTCAACCCTTTGAACCTATTAGGCATATCCCTTTTGTCCTATTGACCAGAAAATTAGTTTTCTTAGTGGCTATAACATCGGCTAAAAGGGTGTCAGAATTGGCCGCCCTTTCTTGCAAAGAACCTTTTATGATTCTTCATCAGGACAGAGTGGTCATGCGCCCTCGTCCGGATTTTCTACCGAAGGTGGTTTCCAAATTTCATTTGAATCAGGATACCATTTTACCTTCCTTTTTTCCAAACCCTAAGACTAGGAAGGAAAGGTCGCTTCACTCATTGGATGTGGTGAGGGCGATGAAAGTTTACTTGGAAATGTCAGCTCCCTTTCGGAAGACTGACTGTTTTTTTGTCTTGCCTGAAGGTCCTAAAAAAGGACAGCCGGCAACGAGTTAAACTATATCCAGGTGGATTCGTCAGACTATTATCCAGGCGTGTGGATTAAAGCGCAGGGTTCCACCCCGGGATTTAAGAGCACACTCCACTATAGGGGTTAGCGCATCCTGGGCAGTACACCAGCAGGTGTCTATGGCTCAGGTTTGCAAAGCGGCGGCTTGGTCTTCAGTTCATACGTTCACCAGGTTTTACCAGGTGGATGTGAGATCTCAAAAAGAGACTGTTTTTGGCCACAGCGTGTTGCAGGCAGCTTTATAGTCTCAGGCCCATTGGGCTTAGGGATAATGTGTCCCCCCCCTCAGATGCATTGCTTTAGGACATCCCACATAGTCATTATTATGGTGCTCTGTGTCCTGTGATGTACGATAAAGAAAAATGGATTTTTAAAACAGCTTACCTGTAAAATCCTTTTCTTGGAGTACATCACGGGACACAGAGGTCCCTCCCCTCTTTCTGGGATCATCATTGCTTGCTACAAAACTGAGGTACTTCCTGTATAGGAGGGGTTATATGGGAGGAACCGTCTTACTATTGGTTGCCAGTGTCCAATCACCTAAAGGTAAGCATATAACCCACATAGTCATTATTATGGTGCTCTGTGTCCCCTGATGTACTCCAAGAAAAAGATTTTACAGGTAAGCTGTTTTAAAAATCCCTTTTTTTTAAATCGGTTTGTGGATAAAGGTTACAAACCAGAATGTTTAGAAGCAAGTATCCAAAAGGTGGGTCAATTCTCCCAAGCTTTATGTTTGGACGATAAAGAAAAAATCAAGTATGAAAAACACGAGTGGGGTAACATCAGTAATTTCCATTCACTATTCAGAGAAGTGAAGGACATATTTAGGAAACATTGGGCAATTTTGGGTATGGATAGAGTACTTGCCAAATCATTGCCGAAAGAACCCATGTTTACTTACCGAAAATTGCCATCTTTCAGTGACAGCATAGTAAATAAGGTATTAGACCCCCCCAAAAAAAACATATATGTTTTGGGACAAAAATAAAGATTTTATGCCTGCCGCAGATGCAAAGCATGTAAGCAGGTAAACACATACATGAGAGGACTCACAACCTTTAGATCTACTGCTAATGGATGGGAGTTCGACATTAGGGAGTGTATAACCTGTTGTTCAACCCATGTGGTGTAGGCCTTACAATGTCTCTGTGGGTTAATGTACATAGGAAGAACAAAAAGAGCCATATCTGTACGTATATACAGTCAGGTCCATAAATATTGGGACATCGACACAATTCTAATCTTTTTGGCTCTATACACCACCACAGTGCATTTGAAATGAAACAAACAAGATGTGCTTTAACTGCAGACTTATAGCTTTAATTTGAGGGTATTTACATCCAAATCAGGTGAACGGTGTAGGAATTACAACAGTTTGTATATGTGCCTCTCACTTTTTAAGGGACCAAAAGTAATGGGACAGATTAACAATCATCCATCTAACTTTCACTTTTTAATACTTGGTTGCAAATCCTTTGCAGTCAATTACAGCCTGAAGTAGGAATGCATGGACATCACCAGATGCTGGGTTTCTTCCGTGGTGATGCTCTGCCAGCCCTCTACTGCAACTGTCTTCAGTTCCTGCTTGTTCTTGGGGCATTTTCCCTTCAGTTTTGTCTTCAGCAAGTAAAATGCATGCTCAATCAGACTCAGGTCAGGTGATTGACTTGGCCATTGCATAACATTTCACTTCTTTCCCTTAAAAAACTCTTTGGTTGCTTTCGCAGTATGCTTCGGGTCATTGTCCATATGCACTGTGAAGCGCCGTCCAATGAGTTATTAAGCATTTTGCTGAATATGAGCAGATAATATTGCACAAAACACTTCAGAATTCATCCTGCTGCTTTTGTCAGCAGTCACATCATCAAGAAATACAAGAGAACCAGTTCCATTGGCAGCCATACATGCCCACGCCATGATACTACCACCACCATGCTGCGCTGATGAGGTGGTATGCTTTAGATCATGAGCAGTCATGCTCCATACTCTTCTCTTCCCATCACTCTGGTACAAGTTGATCTTGGTCTCATGTGTCCATATGATGTTGTTCCAGCACTGTGAAGGCTTTTTTAGATATTGTTTGGCAAACTGTAATCTGGCTGTCTTGTTTTTGAGGCTCACCAATAGTTTACATCTTGTGGTGAATCCTCTGTATTCACTCTGGTGAAGTCTTCTTTTGATTGTTGACTTTGACACACATACACCTACCTCCTTAAGAGTGTTCTTGATCTGGCGAACTGTTGTGAAGGGTGTTTTCTTCACCAGGGAAAGAATTCTTCGGTCATCCACCACAGTTGTTTTCCGTGGTCTTCCGGGTCTTTTGGCGTTGCTGAGCTCACCGGTGCATTCTTTCTTTTTAAGAATGTTCCAAACAGTTGATTTGACCACACCTAATGTGTTTGCTATCTCTCTGATGGGTTTGTTTTGTTTTTTCAGCTTAATGATGGCTTGCTTCACTGACAGTGACAGGTCTTTGGATTTCATATTGAGAGTTGACAGCAACAGATTCCAAATGCAAATCGCACACTTAAAATGAACTCTGGACCTTTTATCTACTCCTTGTAAATGTGATAATGAGGGAATAACACACACCTGGCCATGGAACAGCTGAGCAGCCAATTGTCCCATTACTTTTGGTCCCTTAAAAAGTGGGAGGCATATATACAAACTGTTGCAATTCCTATACCGTTCACCTGATTTGGATGTAAATACCCTCAAATTAAAGCTGAAAGTCTGCAGTTAAAGCACATCTTGTTCGTTTAATTTCAAATCCATTGTGGTGGTGTATAGAGCCAAAAAGATTAAAATTGTGTCGATGTCCCAATATTCATGGACCTGACTGTATCAGAACACATTTATAATATTATAATATCAAGATTGTGTGACGGCTGGGCTCAGCCCTTCCTTCTCTGAGCTGGCCGCTCAGCTGTCTGTTATTTGCCAGCTCCTATCTCTCTACAGTTGCTCAGCTGTTGATGATATCCTGCTCATCAGTACTGCCTACTTAAGCCGTCCAGTCCAGAGGATCTCTGCCTTAGCCTTGGTCAACATCACAGAAACTATCTCCTGCGATCCTGTTCAAGACTTGCTTTGCTGACATCCCTTCTGGCTCCAGATCCTGCTTGCTGTTCCACTACATTGATCCTTGACTTCTGGCTTGGCTGACTATCCGTTACGGTTACTGAACTTTGGCTATGTTTTGACTACGTTTGTTCTTTTTACTTTTATTATTAAACAAGTGTGATTTAACTGTACTTCTGTCTCAGACTGATTTCATGGTTTCTGACAGTAGGCCATGAATTCAGAAGATGCAGTCAATCCACTTGTTGGTAATTTTTTTTCCAGATTGGATGAACTGGATCACTGCATGGATCAGTTTGCCATGGCATTACAAACGCTCCTGAGTTGCACGGCTCACCTGGAATCTCCCACTGTGGTCGCCCCGGTACAACCTATGTTGCAGGCTGACCCTGCTGCTGCTCCAGTCTCTGTGCCGCCTCGAGTATTACCACTATAAGAGGTATGTCTGGTTCCGCTACGCTTCCCCAGCAATTTGAGGGCAATCCAGTCCAATGCAGAGGGTTTCTCAACCAGGTTGAGATATACTTTGAGATGCTGTCCCAGGCTTTTTCACATGGACAGAAGCAAAGTAGGTTTCGTGATATCTTTGCTTTCTGAGAGAGCCTTGGCCTGGGCAAACCCTCTATGGGAGACACAAAAACCTGTTGTTTTGAGCTACCCTGAGTTTGTGGCTTAGTTTAAAAGGGTATTTGACATTCCCGCACGCTCCGCTGCCAAGTGCCTCATGTCCATCGAACAGAGTACACCGACGCAGAGTGTTGCCGACTACGCCATTGAATTCCGTACTCTGGCAGCAAAGGTTGTGCGGAACAATGAGGCCCTCGTGACTGCTTTTTCTCATGGTCTCTCGGATACCATCAAGCATGAGATAGCAGCCCGAGATATACCCACTGAGCTGGAGAAGTTGATCATGTTTGCCATCCTCATTGACTCCAGACTCAGAGAAAGACTCTCTTTTAAGGAGCGCTTGCGGAAGCCTCCTGTACCTTTGTCTCCAAGCTTTGCAGTCCCACCCATGCTTCCCTCACCTCCCATGCCTCCTGGTACCGAGTCGGTCAGTGAAGGTGAACCAATGCACTTGGGTTTCACGCGTCTCTGCGGATGAGAGAACCTTTAGGAGGAGGGAGAAATTGTGCCTTTATTGTGGCCAGGCAGGTCACTTTTTGAAGTCTTGTCCTACCCGTCCAGGAAAAGCCCGAACCCAGACCTTAGGTGGCGTTATTTCATCCCCAGTTATCCAGAAGGATAAGCCCCTGGTTTCAGTCACCCTTTCTTGGGCTGAGTCATCCGTTGAGATACAGGCTCTAATCAACTCTGGGGCTGCAGGCCTGTTCATTGATGCTGCCTTTGTATCAAAGCACTCGATTCCGCTGCAGCTGCGTGACACTCTACTTGGCATTGAGACTCTTGACGGGAGACCTCTACAGCCTGCCCATGTGACTCATGAGACGGTTCCATTGTCCATGGCCGTAGGGGCTCTTCCTCATGAGATAATCCAATTCCAAGTTATTTCCTCACCTAAGTTTCCGCTAGTTATTGGTTATCCTTGGTTACAGAGGAACAACCCCTCTTTCGATCGGCTCTGTGCTGAGGTTCTATCCTGGTCACCACAATGCAGTGAGACATGCTTCCTGAAGGTAGCCAAGGTCCTGTGCACCTCTTCACTCTCCTCCCTGCCGGAGGAGTACCGCAATTTTAGCAATGTCTTTGACAAAGGTCAAGCCGGTGGTTTGCCTCCACACCGGACGTATGATTGCACAATTGACCTTCAACCTGGTGCCATACCCCCTTGTGGCCGGTTTTACCCTTTGTCGGTCTTGGAGGATAAGGCCATGGAGGAGTATGTTGCAGATGTACTTTCTTGAGGTTTCATCCGCAAATCCTCGTCTCCTGCTGGTGCTGGTTTCTTCTTTGTGAAGAAGAAGAGTGGTGAACTGAGACCTTGTATTGATTATAGGGGTCTCAATTGTTTCACGATTAAGAATGCCTATTCCGATTTCGTTGATTACGGAGTTATTTTACCACCTCAAGGGAGCAACGTTTTCACGAAGCTTGATTTGAAAGGGGCATACAATCCTGTGAGGATTAAAGAGGGCGACGAGTGGAAAACTGCGTTTAATACCAGAACAGGCCATTATGAGTACCTTGTAATGCTTTTTGGCTTTTGTAACGCCCCTGCAGTTTTCCAGGAATTTATTAACAATGTCCTCCGAGATTTGTTGCAGTTGGTGGTTTATCTCGATGATATCCTCGGACGTACATGCCCCTGTCCTCCTCCGTGATTACCATAGACGTTTTCCCCTCAAGCCTGGTGGTCCTCTGAGGGGGAGGGGTCATTGAGGAGGGGGTACTGTCAGGGCTGGGCTCAGCCCTTCCTTCTCTGAGCTGGCCGCTCAGCTGACGACTAATTGCCAGCTCCTATCTCTCCACAGTTACTCAGCTGTTGATGATATACTGCTCGTCAGTCCTGCCTACTTAAGCCGTCCAGTCCAGAGGATTTCTGCCTTGGCCTTGGTCAACATCACAGAAACTCCTCGATCCTGTTCAAGACTTGCTTTGCTGACATCCCTTCTGGCTCCAGATCCTGCTTGCTGTTCCACTACATTGATCCCTGACTTCTGGCTTGGCTGACTATCCGTTCCAGTTACTGAACTTTGGCTATGTTTTGACCACGTTTGTTCTTTTTACATTTATTATTAAACAAGTGTGATTTAACTGTACTTCTGTCTCGGTCTGATTTCATGGTTTCTGACAGATTGGTTTCAAAGATCATAGCGTGTCTCTCCATTTTAGACACAAACACAACAGAGACCCTTCGGGGCTTTTATTTTGGGGTATAGATAAACTGAACCCACCTTGGAGGGGTTCAAACATGGTAAGAGAAATATCAAAAAATGAAACGAGTTGGATTTATCTCGCAGATACTCTCCGACCCAAGGGGTTAAATGTTGAACTGGATCTGAATTGTTTCATCGGTGACTACTGACAGGAATGTTCTGATCCGGGCCGTGATGTATTCTTAGCAGTTTTTTTATTTCACCTCATCTTTGCTTTAAAATATCATTATTCAAAGTGAACATGAGGCTCTGATTAGTTTAGATTATTCAAGATCATTTTAATCTCAGAATGTATTATACTCTCATGTTCTGCTTAGTTTGAGGTCATATCATTGCAGAAGATGAGCAAGTAAAGATGTGCATATATAGTATATAGCCTTCTTCTCCTCTTCCGAGTATTTGTCTGAAGTTTTTATTTATGAAGTAATTCAAGGTTCTTTTGTTATGAATTAACTAAAAAGGTTTTTTTTGGTACAGTGGGTGCAAATTTTGGATATTATATATCTTCCTTTAAAAAAATTGTTTTTAGAATTTTACCTTTTTATAATCACTTTTTTCATGATTAAGGGTAATGATGGTAATTTATTTCTTGTTGCAGATTGAAGTGGTTAATGTCTATATTTAGCGATAATTTACCATGTTCATGTATGAGATGTTATGACATTAAATATGTGCAGAAGTTAGCGTCCCGCAGTGAGAACTGATGTGGAGCTTTTCAACTTCTGCTTTTGAGAAGTACAATGGGATAATTTCCCTGAGTATATAGCTACGCAGCCATTCTGTCTAGTCACGCCTATTGAGAAAGACGAAATGATGAAACGCGTCTAGGCGTGACCAGACGGCTTGATCAACTTCTGACGATCTCCACCTAGGAATCACTGAGCGCTCCTTTGGTCAGTGAGTGAGTATTGTTACAGGCTGTACATGACCTTATTATCATGAGATGCTCTTTTATTTTAAACTTGATGTAAGCATATTTCTTAAAAGAGGGGATTGTTCTTTGGAAGTAAAACTATAAAACTGTTTTACACTATGAGGATTCCCCCTCTGTTTCCTCATGGTCTGTGTTAAACCAGTCAACAAGCGGACACCCTGCTTTGAGTGATTAGACCTATGTATGCTGATTAAGGACGCAGGCTTGCTACAGGTTAAAGATCCATCATTGTAACAAGGTGTCTTTATTATATCGTTCTGGTGAGTGAGTTTTTTGATTGTGCGGTGAAGGTTTTTATCCATTTGAAAAGACACCATATGAATACCTCTTAGGAACACCTTTGGTGCTTTGGACTCGCTCTTCAGAGGGCATATAATCACCACTGGATGTTGATGCTCTTATTCAAAGCACTGCTATAGCTTATGTATCTAACTAATTTAAGAAATCATCAAATATATTTTAACCCTTTGGCTGACAACGACGCATACCATATACCAGCTGCATAGCCGTCTGATTGCAGGCAAAGGGGAGGGAGATCAATGAATGTCCTGTAGCACCTTGGTATTAGGCAGGGTTGCTAACACATTTAGTTATGCTAGGTAGTAATTAGAATGGCTAATTGGTAGTTTTATCCGCTGACTTTCTACCCTAAACCTGAATGTGGTGCATTTCTCTCTTCTGTCAATAGGTGGCACTGCTGCCTTCAGCATTAGAATGACAAGACCACAGTGAGTTCAGGTTGTGAATAGACATCATTTCTCAGCCAATCATATTTGTGGCTAAGCATGCTGGGATAGTCTATTTAAGGTGAATGAGTCAGGTGACCAGTGTCATTTTAGCCCCAGGCTGAGGCCTGGGGACTGTGTGTGAAGCAGCAGCTGAAGGTTAGGTCTAAGCCTGAGGCCTAGCCACGTGTGTAGAGGCTCATCCCGAGGGGAGCCTGAACGCTGCAGAGGATCAGCTGGACGGTGAACCGAGCATTACCAGAGGTGAAGGAGAAGCAGTTGCCATATGGGACGACCACTCCTGTTACCAGAGGCAAGTGAGAACCAGAGGTCAGAGATAAAGGGGCCACTTTCGCCAGTAAGGGACAACTATTCCTGTTATCAGAGGCCAGGTTTGTGAAGTCTGAAGAAGTACTAGAGCAGGCTTTCTTTCACTAGCCTGGGACAGTTGGGAAACTAGCTTTCCCAAGTTGGAAAGGCTTCTGCGTTCAAGTCAGGGACCCAGCAGGTGAGCATGGGTGAAACTTGCAGAGGATTCAGTGGGTTAGCTGAGAGCCAAGCCAGGGACACAGCAGGTAGCATGGGTGTCGCTTGGAGTGTACAGTATGGATGAGCCGAACACCCCCTGGTTCAGTTTGCACCAGAACCTGCGAACGGACCGAAAGTTTTTCGCGAACTTTAGAACCCCATTAAAGTCTATGGGACTCGAACGTTCAAAATCAAAAGTGCTAATTTTAAAGGCTATTTATGCAAGTTATTGTCCTAAAAAGGGTTTGGGGACCCGGGTCCTGCCCCAGGACACATGTATCAATGCAAAAAAAAGTTTTAAAAACTGACATTTTTTCGGGAACAGTGATTTTAATGATGCTTAAAGTGAAAAAAAAAAGTGAAATATTCCTTTAAATATCGTACCTGGGGGGTGTCTATAGTATGCCTGTAAAGTTGTGCGTGTTTCCCGTGCTTAGGACAGTCCCTGCACAAAATTACATTTTTGAAGGAATAAAAGTCATTTAAAACTGCTTGCGGCTTTAATGTAATGTCGGGTCCCGGCAATATGGATGAAAATCAGAGAGACAAACGGCATGGGTACCCCCCATCCCCCAGTCCATTACCAGGCCCTTTGGGTCTTGTATGGATATTAAGGGGAACCCCGCACCCAAATTAAAAAAAGGAAAGGCGTGGGGACCCCAGGCCCTATATACTCTGAACAGCAGTATACAGCCCTTGCAAACAAGATAGGGACTGTAGGTTTGTTGTTAAGTAGAATCTGTTTGTAATGTTGAACTGGTACATTTTTAAAGTGTAGCTCCAGCCAAAAAATCAGTTTTTAAGCTTTTTGAAAAATATAGGGAAGGGTTATCACCCCTGTAACATTTGTTTTGCTATCTGTGCACCTCTTCAGAAGATTTCACCTCACTTTCTGTCCCAATGACAAATGTTTTTTGAAAATTTGGGGGTTTTAGTGAAATAAGGATTGGTGATAAAGCACCAGTGAAGAGGAGACACATTTTTCCCATATTAACTCTTACAGGAGAGAATTTCCCTTCCTAGGGGTAGATTTCATCTCACTTCCTGTTGTCTCCTTCCGTTTGCAAGTAGGAGTCGTTTGTTTGTAAGTTGGATGTTTGAAAGTAGGGGCCTACCCTATATACCCTGCAGAAATTGGGGCCTTAGGTGCTGCCACAACACTGTAAACCCTCAAGTTACTCTTGGTGGGCGCTGGAACGGGCCCTGCTGTGAAATATTATATCAAGAATTGTAATTACATGCACCTGTTGAACAGGGGCAGAAAAATTGGACCTTTGGTGGTGGTGGTGGTGTTGTCACAACACTGTAAGCCCTCACAGTTACTCTTGGTGGGCGCAGGAATGGGCCCTGCTGGGAAATATTAGATCAAGAATTGTAATTGCATGTCCTTGTTGAACAGGGGCAGAAAAATCGGGCCTTAGGCACTGGTTTCACAACACTGCAACCCCTCACAGATGCTATAGTTGAAACGAAGGAATGAGCCCTGCTGCAAAGTATTGCATCAAAAATTGTAATTTTACATCCCTGTTAAACAGGGGCTGAAAATTTGGGCCTTGGGCACTGGTGCTGGTGCCACAACACTGCAACCCCTCACAGATACTATAGTTGGAGCGCAGGAATGAGCCCTGCTGCAAACTATTGCATCAAAAATTGTAATTACACGCCCCTGTTAAACAGGGGCAGAAAAACTGGGCCTTGGTCACTGGTGGCGGTGCCCAGAACCAAAAATGTTCTTACAAGCTATCAGCATGAAGATTGAGGAGGAAGAGGATTGTGACTCAGCATAACAGGATAGTCACTCAGCATCAGCATAGGCAGTCTTGAAGGGATCTCACATTAAAAAAAAAAAAAAAAATCGGTTACATCAGCATCAGGTGCTTGGTAGCTGGTGATCCAAGACTGATTCATTTTTATGAAGGTCAGCTGATCGACCAATTCGGTGGACAGGCGCACCCTGTGATCGGTTACAAATCCTCCAGCAGCATTGAATGTGCGTTCCGAAAAAATGCTGGATGCAGGGCAGGCCAGTAGCTCAATTGCATACTGTGCAAGCTCTGGCCAGTGATCCATCCTCAAGACCCAGTAACCCAGAGGATTTTCGGTGGGAAAGGTGTTCAAGTCTGATCTTGCCCCTAGGTAATCCTGCACCATGTGAATCAGACACTGGCGATGGTTGCTGGAACTGATCAGACCTTGGGGCTGCGGACTAAAAAATTGTCTGAACGCATCGGTCAGACGGCCACCTTCTTCACCGCTCCTACTGTGACTGACCGAAGCCTCAGCAACATGTTGTCCAGGAGGACCAGGAAATTGTAACCTCCCAGGCTCTGGAAATGTCTGGTAACCTCCCATGCCTCCCGAAGATATTTCATCCTCTGCTCCCTCTGCGACGGCAAGATAAGGTCCGAAACCTTACCCTTGTAACGTGGATCAAGGAGGGTTGCCAGCCAGTAATCATCCCTCCCCTTGATACCACGAATACGAGGATCCTTCTGCAGGCTTTGCAGGATCAGGGAGGCCATGCAGCGTAGGTTTGCTGAGGCATTCGGTCCAGAGTCCTCTGGGTCACTAAGGATGACATGGTCCGCAGCCACCTCCTCCCAGCCACATACAAGTCCATGGGTTTCTTCGAACTGGAAATGATCCCTTGAAGACTGCTGCTGATGCTAAGTGCCAGGCTCCACCTCCATGCTGACACAATCCTCCTCCTCGTCCTCTTCCTGTGTGATCGGAGGGCACGCAGGAGGGGGCCTTGAGAGGTAAGGAAGTCCTCCTCTTCCTCCCTCTGTTCAGGCCTCAAGTGCCCTGTCCATTATTCCACACAGCGTGTGCTCCAACAGGTGGACAGGAGGGACAGTGTCACTGATGCATGCACTGTCACTGCTCACCATCCTCTTGGCCTCCTCAAATGGTGACAGGACAGTGCATGCATCCCTGATCATAGCCCACTGGTGTGGGTAAAAAAAAAACAAGCTCCCCTGACCCTGTCTTAGTGCCATAGTCGCATAGGTACTCATTGATGGCCCTCTGCTGCGTGTGCAGCCGCTGCAGCATGGCCAACGTTGAGTTCCACCTGGTGGGCATGTCACAGATTAGGCGGTTCTTGGGCAGATTAAATTCCTTTTGGAGGTCAGCCAGCCGAACACTGGCATTATATGACCTGTGGAATTGCACACAGACTTTCCTGGCCTGCTTCAGGACATCCTGTAAGCCCAGGTACCTGCCCAAGAACCGCTGCACCACCAAGTTAAGGACGTGAGCAAAACAGGGCACATGGGTCAGTTGTCCCTGTCGGAGGGCAGAGAGGAGGTTGGTGCCATTGTCGCAAACCACCATACCTGCCTTAAGCTGGCATGGCATCAACCACCTCTGAACCTGCCCCTGCAGAGTTGACAGAATCTCTGCCCCAGTGTGGCTCCTGTCCCCCAAGCACAACAGCGCAAGCATCGCATCTTTTTGCCTGCGTGCTTGTGTAGCCCCTTGAACGCCTACGGAGCACCGCTGGTTCTGAGGACAAATCAGCACAGGAAGAGGCCATGGAGGAAGAAGAAGAGGAGGGGGTGGAAGAGAGAGGTGTGGCAGAATCACCACTAGTAGAATTTTGGAGGCATGGTGGCGGAACAACCTCCAACACTACTGCACCCTATCCTGCATCTTTCCCAGCTGCCAGAAGAGTCACCCAGTGCACGGTGAAAGATAGGTAACATCCCTGTCATTGCCTGCTGGACCATGAGTCAGCGGTAATATGCACCTTACTGCTGACCGCCCTGTCCAGCATGGCCAAGGCATTGCCTTCCACATGCCAGTAGAGAGCCGGAATTGCCTTCCGTGAGAAAAAGTGGCATTTGGGAACCTACCACTGAGGAACCGCACATTCCACAAACTCACGGAAGGGGGCAGAGTCTACCAACTGAAAAGGCAGCAGTTGAAGTGCTAACAATTTAGCCAAGCTAGCATTCAACCGCTGGGCATGTGGATGGCTGGGAGCGAACTTCTTTCCGAGGTGCAGCAGCTGGGGCAGGGAAATTTACCTGGTACAATCTGACGTTGGTGTACCGATAGCCGATTACCCGCAAGTACTTGGCTGTGACACACCTAATTCTACACCTTCATTCCTCTCAGTGCAGGTTTCAGAGAGGACTGAAGTTATAGTGGGGTTGGAGATCCCAGCTGATGAGGAGCAAGGAGAGGTCCACTTTGTTCTTTGGCGTGGGTTTTTTAGGTACACTTGCCAATGAACTGCATGGCAGGTCGACATATGTCTGGTCAAGCATGTGGTGCCCAAGCGGGTGATGTTTTGGCCACGCGAGATATGCTTGAAACATATGTTGCAGATAGCAGCGGTGGGATCTGATTCACTCATCTCAAAAAAGGCCCACAACAAAGAACTTTTGGAATAACGTGCAGAGACGGCAGTGCCCTGCACATGTGGAGCTCTGTGGTGTGATGCAGTCGGTGTGCTGCCCTTAAGCTGCCTTGTTGGAGATGTGCCTCCTCCTCCTCTCTCCTCTCTCCTATCAGGCACCCACGCGGAGTCAGTGACCTCATCATCCCCTCCCTCCTCATCACTGGAGAAAAGCTGGTAGTATGCTGCAGCTGGGGGAACATGACTGCCAGATTGCTGTCCTTCTTGGGCAACCCCTCTCTCTGTGCTCATGTTACTGCCTTCCTCTAGCTGGGTACCATCATCGGAGCCTTCAAAATTCTGGGCATCCTCCTGGAGCATGTACCCAACACTGTGGTCAAACAGTTCGGGGGACTCCTCAGGAGTACATGGTGGGGCTATGGAAGGAGTGACTGATGCCATTGAGCCGAGGGAAGAGGCCGCGTTGGCAGCTGATATTCCAGACAAAGTACCCTAAGCCTGGGTGAGAGAGGATGAGGAGGATGAGGATGGCTTGGTCATCCACTCTACCAAGTCTTCCGCATGTTGCGGCTCAACATGGCCAGCTGCCAAAAAAAAGGCCAAGCGTGTCCCACGGCCACGTGCTGATGAGGATGCACTGTCTCCACGACCAGCACTGTTGCCTCTAGACACAGAGCCTGCTTGCCCTCTTTTATTGGCTTGTGACTGTCTGCCTCTCCTTGTTGGCCTTCCAGACATACTAATGGCCTGCAGTGAGATGTAGCTGCACAAAGCTGGGATGTATATATATACTGATACTGCAGCTAGCAAACTGCCTGCCTGTAGTATTATTAGTATGAGAACACCAGCAATTGTCTTCAGGTAGCTTTAGGTGCCCTCTGTGCAGAAGACCCAGTACACTAACTGTAAATACTGCAGCTGCCTGCCTGTGGTCCTAATAGGATCAGAAGAACACCACCAATTTTCTTCAGGTAGCTTTAGGTGCACACTGTGCAGAGGACACAGTACACTAACTGTAAAAACTGCAGCTGCCTGCCTGTGGTATTAATAGGATCAGAACAACAGCAATTGTCTTCAGGTAGCTTTAGGTGCACACTGTTCAGAGGACGCAGTGCACTAACTGTAAATACTGCAGCTGCCTGCCTGTGGAACTAATAGGATCAGAAGAACACCACCAATTTTCTTCAAGTAGCTTTAGGTGCACACTGTGCAGAGGACACAGTACACTAACTGTAAAAACTGCAGCTGCCTGCCTGTGGTATTAATAGGATCAGAACAACAGCAATTGTCTTCAGGTAGGTTTAGATGCACACTGTGCATTGGACACAGTACAATAACTGTAAATCCTGCAGCTGCCTGCCTGTGGTATTAATAGGATCAGAACAGCAGCAATTGCCTTCAGGTAGCTTTAGGTGCACACTGTGCAGAGGACGCACTACACTAACTGTAAATACTGCAGCAGCTTGCCTGTGGTACTAATAGGATCAGAACAACAGCAATTGTCTTCAGGTAGCTTTAGGTGCACACTGTGCAGAAAACGCACTACACTAACTGTAAATACTGCAGCTGCCTGTGGTACTAATAGGATCAGAAGAACACCACCAATTTTCTTCAGGTAGGTTTAGGTGCACACTGTGCAGAGGATGCATTACACTAATGCCGCGTACACACGGTCGGACTTTCCGGCACACTTGGTCCGGCGGACCAGAGTCCGCCGGACAATCCAACCGTGTTTAGGCTCCAGCGGACTTTTTTTCCCCAAAAGTCTGCCGTATCTAGATTTGAAGCATGCCGGACTCAGTTCTTGACGGAATGCCCGTTCGTCTGTATGCGTCTGTATGCTGGTCCGATGGACCAGATACAATGCAAGGGCAGGGTACAGCAGGGTACTGCATCTCGCGCTCGCTGCAATAGGAAAAACAAATTTAGGTCTGGCATGGATTTTAAGGGGAACCCCCTACGCCGAAAAAACGGCGTGGGGCCCCCCTAAAATCCATACCAGACCCCGATCCGAGCATGCAGCTCTGTGGGGGCCCCCCCACCACAAAGCACCTTGTCCCCATGTTGATGAGGACAAGGGCCTCTTCCCGACAACCCTGGCCGTTGGTTGTCAGAGTCTGTGGGTGGGGGGCTTATCGGAATCCGGGAGCCCCCTATAATAATAAGAGGGCCCCCAGATCCCGGCCCCCCACCTTATGTGAATGAGTATGGGGTACATGGTACCCCTACCCATTCACCTAGGGAAAAAGTGTCAATAATAAAACACACTACACAGGTTTTTGAAGTAATTTATTAGACAACTCCGGGGGGGGTCTTCTTCCGGCCTCGGGGGACTTCTGGCCTCCGGCTTCCAGACTTCTGGCCTCTGGCTTCTGGGCTTCTTCTCTTCTTCCCATGTTGACACGACGGTCTCTCAGGCTGGAATGGTCTCTGAGCGCTCCGATGTGACTTATATAGGCGGAGACCCCGCCCCCTTATGCTGTCACAGTGCCTGGGCATGCTGGGACTGTGACGGCATAAGGGGGCGTGGTCTCCGCCTATATAAGTCACATCAGAGCGCTCAGAGACCATTCCAGCCTGAGAGACCATCGTGTCAACATGGGAAAAAGAGAAGAAGCCCAGAAGCCAGAGGCCAGAGGTCCGGACCTCCACTGGCAAAAGAGCGGCATGAAGATAGTGGAGGAGCCGGCAGAAGAACTGGAACACCGGTAGAAGAGGCCAGAGGGAGCGGAGAAGAACCAACTGGACGCCGGAAGAAGAGGAAACGGAGGGACCCCCGAAGCCAGAAGAAGACCCCCCCGGAGCTGTCTAATAAATTACTTCAAAAACCTGTGTAGTGTGTTTGATTATTGACACTTTTTCCCTAGGTTAATGGGTAGGGGTGCCATGTACCCCATACTTATTCACATAGGGTGGGGGGGCCGGGATCTGGGGGCCCTCTTATTATAGGGGGCTCCCGGATTCCGATAAGCCCCCTGCCCGCAGACCCCGACAACCAACGGCCAGGGTTGTCGGGAAGAGGCCCTTGTCCTCATCAACATGGGGACAAGGTGCTTTGGGGTGGTGGGGCCCCGCAGGGCACCCCCCCTCCCCCAAAGCACCCACCCCCCATGTTGAGGGCATGTGGCCTGGTATGGTTCAGGAGGGGGGTGCTCGCTCGTCCCCACCCCCTTTCCTGACCGGCCAGGCTGCGTGCTCGGATCGGGGTCTGGTATGGATTTTGGGGCGTAGGGGGTTCCCCTTAAAATCCATGCCAGACCTAAGGGCCTAGTATGCCCCACAACAGGGCTCGCAAGGTGTCAATCTCGCTGATAAAAGCGGCGAGATTGACTTCCTTTTCTAGTTCCGTCGTACCCTAGTCACGTTCAAAATTAATGGACTTGTCCATGTGTGGGCAAGTCCGTTCATTCTGAAAGTCCGTCGTAACTCTCTGGCGAAAGTCCGTCGGAAAGACGGACAGACCTAGCCTGCCCGAAAGTCCGGTCATGTGTAGGCAAGTCCGTCCGTTCAAAAAGTCCGGCGGTAGTCCGCCGGAAAGTCCGGCGGGAAGAACGTCGGACCAAGTATGCCGGAAAGTCCGCTCGTGTGTACGCGGCATTACTGTAAATACTGCAGCTGCCAGCGGTACTAATAGGATCAGAAGAACACCACCAATTTTCTTCAGGTATCTTTAGGTGCACACTGTGCAGAGGACGCACTACACTAACTGTAAATACTGCAGCTGCCTGCGGTACTAATAGGATCAGAAGAACACCACCAGTTTTCTTCAGTAGCTTTAGGTGCACACTGTGCAGAGGACACACTACACTAACTGTAAATACTGCAGCTGCCTGCGGTACTAACCGGATCAGAAGAACACCACCAATTTTCTTCAGGCAGCTTTAGGTGCACACTGTGCAGAGGACGCACTACATTAACTGTAAATACTGCAGCTGCCTGCGGTACTAATAGGATCAGAACAACAGCAATTGTCTTCAGGTAGCTTTAGGTGCACACTGTGCAGAGGACGCACTACACTAACTGTAAATACTGCAGCTGCTTGCCTGTGGTACTAATAGGATCAGAACAACAGCAATTGTCTTCAGGTAGCCAGTGTGTATGTATATATATATATATATATATATATATATATATATATATATATATATATAACATCTAGGATGCATATATATATACAATACACTGTTAAGTGCAGCTAACTGACTCGCCTGCCTACTCTATCTAACTTAAATCAAATGACACTGTCTCTCTGTCTATCTCTCCGCTGCCGCCACGACACACTACACAAGGCCGCCACGCAGGCGACCTTATATAGTGTGGGGCATGTACTAGACCCCCTGAGCCATAATTGGCCAAAGCCTCCCTGGCTTTGGCCAATTATGGCTCTCTGTACAGACGGCGCTGTGATTGGCCAAGCATGCTTGTCATACTGCATGCTTGGCCAGTCATCAGCCAGCAATGCACTGCGATGCCGCAGTGAATTATGGGCCGTGACACGCCACTCGAATTTGGTGTGAACGGCCCATAACGTTCGAAATTCGAACATGGGTTCGACTCGAACTCGAAACTCATCTCTAGTGTACAGCGGGTTAGCTGTGGAAGAGCTCAGGGGATCCAGCGGGCGGCTGGGATCTAAAGGTCTGGTGAGAAGACTGGGAGCTCAGTAAAAAAAAATCTACAGTGGGAAGCTGTGAGATGGAGGCCAGACCTACAGAATGGGGATACCAAGTCTGGTATGTGTACAGATCTGTGTTGAAGTCAACCTACAAGTTCAGTTGCCATAATAGACAGCAGTTCTACAAATACAGTGCTGCATCCAGCTTAAAGACCCTCAACTTGTATAGCTGTCTGCCTATTTTGTCTTGGAGTCTGCCAAATGCTATTGCATCTGCCTAAGGGTGTTCAGACCCTAACCCTCTCTCCCCCAGTTCTTGTTAAGAAACAATAAATCTCTTTTTTTCGCATTCAAAAAGTGACTGGCACCCAATCATTATATCTTGCATTACACCCACTAGTAACCCACTCTACAAAGAAGGATGTCAGCTCTCCCTGACTCTGGAGGTCACCTTTAGGCTTCTAGGCTTGGGGCCCTTGCTACAGTGTATTCGCTGATCTTCCCTTTCTACTAAGAAACTAGAGGTCATGTGTAAAATATAATTTGTGAATTCTGCTGTCACTTTCCCTGGACACTGTGGCCGGAGAAGAAGCTAATTAAGTGAAGATGATGATTACCCTGATGTTTCATTAAAAATAATGTCATCAAAACAGCATCACAAAAGGGACTTTTTGTTCCCTACGTCAGTGGTCTCCAAACCATGGCCCGAGGGCCAGATGCGACCCTTTGCTTGCCTTTATCTGACCTTTAGAGCACTATTCCTCCCACTGATTCAAAGCACCATTCCTAACACTGACACCAATGATTGAACACTATTCCTCCCACTGTCACCAACGATAGAACAATATTCCCCCACTGACACCAATGATAGGGCACTATTCCTTCCACTGACACCAATGATGGTGCACTATACCTCCCACTGACACCAATGATGGGATACCATTCCTTCCAATGACACCAACCCAATGATGGGGTGCTGTTCCTCCCTCTGACACCAATGATGGGTCACTATTCCTCCTCACTGACCACAGGTGCTATGTAATTTATTCCCACTGACCACCAAGAATGAAACCTTGTATACTCCCACTGATGGTGGGGCATTTACTACTACTAGTAGTCACAATCCAGCCCACCTAAGTCTGAAGGAGAGTATACTGGCCCCTACACATGTTACCATGTATATCAGGGTGAGGCAATAATTCTAGGCCCATTTTTTGTGATTAACTCTAAACCGATGACCTGTATGGGGCTTTTAAAGTGTCTCTTATGGAAAATGTAGGGTACAGAAGTTTCTCACCTTTTTATAGGTGCACATAATTTTAAGGCTTGATATTTTGGGTATCTATTTGCTTGCTGCAACCTTATCTTTTACTGTAAATTTTCCAAAAAATGATTTATATGTAGCACTAACGGTGGAGCTGCTGGTTTAAGCGGGTCTGTTACCTTCACCTTGCTTGCCTCTGTTTCACCGTCATCGGGTCTAGGGTTCCATTGAGTTTACTTCTGGACGACACACGCACCAACACTGGAGTACGTTTTCAATTTTATTATTAAACGGACAAACTTTAGGAAGTAGCAGGAAAGAGGCGGAAAAGGAAACTTTCAGGAGAAACTCAAATATTTTCTTGCAGAATCTTAGCGGCAAATGTCCTGGTAGAATACAGATAATTATGTGGAATGTGCTCCCCTTGTGGGATACACTCCTTGTTTGTCTGGATAGGCCTCTCTCACCGGTCTAGCAGCCAGCACGCAGCACGAATCAAAAGTCTCTGCCACAGACTTGTTTGGGGGGTAAATCCGTACGATCCTCTGCCACAGGATGTATCAGATTTTCTGTAGTGAAAGTCAGTCACAGTGCCTGAACCTTTAAGCCGAACCGGCAACACTATGCTGTATAGTTACTTCTTTTGGAGTCACCAGGCCCGTCTATAGACCAGCTCACCGCGTGATCTCTCCAAGACGGGTCCTCCCCTGGAATCTCCTCGGCTGTCCAGCTTCGTCACACAGGACCGACAGCTCAGGACCATTCCTTGCCGCGGTGGTAGGCCCCAGACAAGCCTCTGGACCCACCCCTGCGCCGCTGTATCATGGACCTCCCGATTGGAGGACCACGCATACCTGTCGGCCAGGAGTGCCAGCAGGTGGCTGTAAAAAATTACCCTAGAACATGGCGTCTGTCCCATAAATACCCTCTTCCCAGAACGCAACTCAGAGGACCACCTCCACCGAGCTTGTCTCCGAGACAGAGGAGCATCTATACACTTGGACACGTTGCCTTTCCAACACTGACCAGTAGCAACAGCGACACCCACCAGTCAGCACGGAAGCACACACAACGTCAGCCAAGCTGGAACAGAGGTGAACTATTAACCTTCCTAACACACTATTCACTAAATTTACCTAACCTGCGGTAGATTGTAAATCTACCAGCACTACATACTCCCCCCACTACAATAGACGTTATCCCCAACGTCTGTCCCGACACAGTAACAGTAGCTCTCAAGCCTGAGAGTAAACATTTGAGTTTCTCATAACTTTAGATAGGCAAAGAGAGAGAGAAAGGACAGTTTAAAGACATTATGAGACTTATATCTTATAAAACATTATGTTCACAGCCGCGAACAAAACCACAATATAATTGTACACAACCTCACTAACTAACTAGCTGAAAAGCCTCCTAGCTCTAAATATGATCCGATGATCCCTGAAAAAGAAACATAGTTAAGCACACATATATACATCCTGCTTAACACCAGGAGCAAAGCCTCATTTAAAATGAGACTCTCTTCTTATGATTTATATTAGAAAAAATATATACTTTCGGAGTCCATCCCTGCATAAGAACTTTTCTTATAAAAGAAATCCGGGTAGCAAACAGAAGTCCTTGGATTTAAACACAGACCAGGATCTGTAGATCTTGACCACGCAGATATCTTTACCCTGTCGCTATCTAACTAGGTAACTTAAAAGTGATAGTGTCCATAATTACCAGTAAAACCAAGGATCTGGTAAAGTCACATATTTTCCTTCTTTATCCACAGTGGTAATAAAATATACAGCATTGTCCTTACCTGCGGTAGATTGTAAATCTACCAGCGCTACATACAGTATATATTGCACTTATGTGCCTTAAAATTAATGTTATTGTATTTTTTACTGAAATTTTGTCGGTTAATTGGCTCCTGTCTAAAATGGCCTTAGTATGTGTATGTATGAATGTGAGTTAGTGACCTTAGAGGGTAAGCTCCTTAAGGACAGGGACTGATGTCAATGTACAATATATATGTAAAAGTGTTGTGTAAATTGACTGTACCTGTAATAATAAAATACTGATTAAGTATTGTCATTTTGCAACAACCAATCATATTTCCATTCCTCCCAGGATAAATCTCTTAGACTTTAAAATCCTCTGATATCTGAAAGCTAGCATGATTTTATCAAACATAAATGTTTGACTTCAAGGCTTGATTTTCCTGCAAATAGCTTTGATACAAATAGCTGTGGAATGCATTTTCTAGCTGATATGATCATCATCTGATTGAATGTTATAAGCTGTACCTTCCAATCCATAGTTTTCATCTATCCTACTGTAGTTTTAATGCTAGCTCATCATCCAGCTGTAATGATGGAGATAAACGTAGACTGGTCACAAGTGTTTCCTTAACTCTAATATGAAATGTGGAGATCTTTGAAGCTTGGTGTAGCACTCCTCTTTCTGATCACTTGGTAATAAAAAAGATCCGACCAATCAAGAGGTAGTAAGGCAGATCTTAAAAATGACCCAGATGGACATGTAAGGTCAATCTATGGAAATTAGAAATGTATAATTATTTTGTGCTGTGACATGTGTGGGGTCTAATTATAAAACATTTGTTGAACAAATGTCATAAGCATTTATTTATATCTAACGCTTAAAAATTCCAGGCAAAAGTTTTAATTTCATTATGGATACAGCTAAGATTTTTTGGGCCACTTGAATATTTTTATTAAAGTATGTCCCTAATGGAAATATTTCAGGACTCATTGGACATGAGGACCTTTTTTAAGGTTTGTGAGCTCACATATTGTAGCTTGAATACAAACAGCTCATGATTGTAAGTGTTTTGGCCTTTTGGAGAGCAAGTGACAAGATGAGTTTAAAATGTATTTTAGCCTGCCTGCCAAATATATGGTGACAGTAGGAGGCTGGTTTACAATCACTGAGCATCCACATTTTGCTCCCCCTTACATTTGTATGTAAACAAAGGGTTAACTGGATATGGTCTGAGACCATGCTTAGGTAACCCATAAAAAGCATAGGTAGGACATCTCTCCAATGTGGACAAAATAAAAAAACACATTTAGTTAACTTGTGAAGGCCTAGCACTTATAATACTGTTTTATATGATGTCCATGTCTTTCTATTGCACTTACTACTCCTTCCCCCATTTCTTATATGGGTGTCACAAAGGCAGGAAATCATGTAAAATCTCCCCAAAGGAACAATGATATAACTAAGAGCCTGACAGAGACCTCAAGTCTTCTCCAATCTAAATCTAATCTAAAATTTGGTTGGAATTAGACTTGTGTAGTAATTAAGCAAAGTGTTCGGTTTGTTGAACATTCGTTAAACACTTGAAAAAATTAGCAAATCCAAACACAGGACCTGAACCCCATTAACGTCTATAGGGGCTTTTTTCAGCCAGAACGCACCGGTACTGCGTTCCGGAACATTTGGCATCCCTCTCCTCTCCACTCCAACTTGTCATTTAATACTGAAGCTAGTAGAGGAAGTTTTCTGCACAGCTCACTTCCTCTACTGGCTTCTCTGTGCTAGCGCTGTGCACTCAGGGCTGCTCCCCTCATGCCCTGGTGAGTGCTTTGGATCCCAGCCTTCAGGTGCTGCAGTGATTCGGGAGGAAGCTTCCATCCCTCCTTGCTGCCACTACTCAGCCTTTGCAGCACGGAGCCAAGGAGCCCTGAAACACCTCCTCAGCTCTGTGCTACAGTAGGGGGAGCTCTCCGATCCACTGTACTTTGCTGGGAAAAAAAGCCTGCACATACCACAGGGAGCAGTGATGACAGAAGAGGTGAGGGATCTGTCACTGTGAATGAAAGCGAGGGAGAATTTTGCAGAGACTGAGTTCATGCAGAGAGGAGTGCACTGTGAAAGTGTGTGAGGGAGGGGGAATATGTGCAGAGAAGGAAAGAGTGTGTGTGTTTAGCAGAGGGGAGAGCATTGTACACAGAGGAGAGCTTGGGGGAATTTGTGCAGAGAGGAAACCACCCATGGCTATACACTCTGCACTCCTCTCCCTGCACATGCTGCCCACCGCCATACACTCTGCACTCCTCTCCCTGCACTCTGCACACCTCTCCCTGCACATACTTCCCACTGCCATACACTCTGAACTCCTCTCCTGCACATAATAACCACCACCATACACTCCACATCCTTCTCCTGCACATACTTCTCACTGCCATCTAAGCTACACTTCTCTCCTGCACATACTACTCACCGCCGTACACTCCGCACTGTACATCCCCTATTTACGATTAGCACATTCTACACTATGTAAGTAATGTCTGACTATTTAGACACACACCTTTAAGCCACGCCCATTATTTAGCACAATTAAAACCACTCCCACATTTCGCTGCGGTGCGTTGCGTGCAGCATTTTGTTCTGCTCATTGGGCCAACTTTTGATCTTGCACATAGGGCCACAGATTTCATGATACGCCCCAGATACATACTGTGTGTGTGTGTGTGTGTGTGTGTGTGTGTGTGTGTGTGTGTGTGTGTGTATATATATATATATATATATATATATATATATATATAATTATATTTTTATTTATTTTTTTCAAAAGTATCGGGACACCTGCCTTTACATGCGTATGAACTTTAATGGCATCCCAGTCTTAGTCCGCAGGGTTCAATATTGAGTTGGCCCACCCTTTGCAGCTATAACAGCTTCAACCCTTCGGGGAAGGCTGTCCACAAGGTTTAGAAGTGTGCCTACAGTAATGTTTGACCATTCTTCAAGAAGCGCATTTTTGAGGTCAGGCACTGATGTTGGACAAGAAGGCATGGCTCGCAGTCTCTGCTCTAATTCATCCCAAAGGTGTTATCTATCGGGCTGAGTTCAGGACTCTGTGCAGGCCAGTCAAGTTCCTCCACCCCAAGCTCGCTCATCCATGTCTTTATGGACCTTGCTTTGTGCACTGGTCCAAAGCATTTGGTGGAGGGGGGATTATGGTGTGGGGTTGTTTTTTTAGGGGTTGGGCTTGGCCCCTTAGTTCCAGTAAAGGGAAGGCATTTTAACAATTTCATACTCCCAACTTTGTGGGAACAGTTTGGGGATGGCCTCTTCCTGTTCCAACATGACTGCGCACTATTGCATAAAGCAAGGTCCATAAAGACATGGAGGAGCGAGTTTGGGGTGGAAGGACTTGACTGGCCTGCACACAGTCCTGATCTTAACCCGATAGAATACCTTTGGGATGAATTAGAGCGGATACTGCGAGCGATCAATAGACACACTCCTAAACTTTGTGGACAGCCTTCCCAGAAGAGTTGAAGCTGTTATAGCTGCAGGGGGTCGGCCAACTCAATATTGAACCCTACGGACTAAGACTGGTATGCCATTAAAATTCATGCGTGTTTAAAGGCAGGCGTCCCAATACTTTTGACAGAATTGTGTGTGTATATAAATTGTGTATGTGTGTATATAAATTTGACAAAATTGTGTGTGTGTGTATATTCTGCCCTTCTCAAATACAACTCCTGCCTCCACACTGCTAAGCAAACCTATTACAACAATCTCATCAAAACCCTCTCATCCAAACCTTGTCAACTCTTTTCTACCCTTAAGTCCTTACTTCACACCCCACTGCCCCCACCCACCAACTTGCTTACCGCTCAACAGATTGCCAACCACTTCAATAGCAAAATCGACACAATTCGCAAGGAGATATCCAGCATTCAAATTCCTCCCTTACCCAACATATCAGGTCCAACACCACACTCAATACTCTCCTGCTTTTGCCCAGTTAGCACAGGTGAAGTTGATAAACTCCTCTCCATGGCCCACCTCACTACCTGTCCCCTGGACCCTGTCCCCTCTCAATTACTGCGACCACCTTCCCACTCTATCCTCAACTCCCTAACCCACATCTTCAACCTCTCCCTCTCCTCCGGCACCTTTCCTTCACTGCTCAAACATGCACTGGTTACCCCCATACTCAAAAAACCCTCACTAGACCCCACCTGTTTGAATAACTTAAGACCCATCTCCCTGCTCCCGTTTGCCTCCAAGCTCATCGAACGCCTTGTTCATGACCAAATGAGTCGCTACCTCACGGGCAACAACCTTCTCGATCCCCTACAGTCTGGCTTCCACCTACAACATTCTACTGAAACTGCCCTACTAAAACTCACCAATGACCTAATAACTGCTAAAACCAATGGCCACTACTCAATACTTATACTTTTAGACCTCTCTGCTGCCTTTGACACAGTTGACCACCTGCTCCTCCTCAGCAAATTACACTCCCTTGGCCTTCGTGATTCTGCATTATCCTGGTTCTCCTCCTAACTATCTCAGCGCACTTTCAATGTCACTTACAACTCCATCTCCTCTGCTCCCCTTCCTCTTTCTGTTGGGGTACCCCAAGGCTCTGTCCTTGGGCCTCTCCTATTCTCACTCTATACCTCTTCCCTGGGCCAGTTGATAACCTCCCATGGCTTTCAATACCATCTCTATGCTGATGACACACAGATCTATCTCTCCACTCCTCAACTCACCCCCTCACGGATCTCAAACTTACTGAATGACATATCGGTATGGATGTCACACCACTTCCTAAAACTTAACCTTTCTAAAACTGAACTTGTTATATTTCCTCCTTCACGGTCCCCCTCCTGTGACTTCACCATTAATATCAACAACACAACCATTGGTCCCTCCACACATGCCAGGGTCCTGGGTGTAATCCTTGACTCTGACCTCTCCTTCAGCCCCCATATCCAATCACTGGCTAAATCCTGCCGCCTTAACCTCCGTAACATCTCCAGAATTCGACCCTTCCTGACTAATGACACCGCAAAGCAACTTATTCACTCCTTGATTATTTCCCGCTTTGACTACTGCAACTCTCTCCTTAATGGCCTACCCTTAAGCAGGCTTTCCCCCTTCAGTCTATTATGAATGCTGCTGCTAGACAAGGCCATTCACAACATCGCCCCCATCTACATCACCAACCTCATCTGCAGATATCGCCCAAATCGTCCCCTCCGCTCCTCCCAGGACCTCCTGCTCTCTAGCTCCCTTGTTACTTCCTCCCATGCTCGCCTTCAGGACTTCTCCAGAGCCCCTCCCATCCTCTGAAACTCCCTGCCCCAGTATGTCCGATCAGCCCCTACCCTGTACACCTTTAGGAGATCCCTGAAAACTCATTTATTCAGGGAAGCCTATCCCACACCCACATAACAACTGTCCCCGAGCCACCCCCATCAAATCATTCTCTGCAGCTATTACCTTTTGTACCACCACCCCCCTCCCTTTAGAATGTAAGCTCTACGAGCAGGGCCCTCCTGTACCTTTTGTATTGAACTGTACTGTAATTGTGTTGTCCCCCTTATACATTGTAAAGCGCTGCGTAAAATGTTGGCGCTATATAAATCTCATATAATAATAATTATATATATATATATATATACTGTCAATTCAGAGAACAATACTGCAACCATGACTCCTGTGCACATGCGTGGGAGTGACTTAATCTCAACCCAGGCATTCAAATGGCCAACAACAGCAGTGACAGCGCGCCACTAAAGGACTTTGTTTTTTTAGGTAAGTCTGTCATAATGTGCTAGTATGTGATGCATATAGCATAATATGACATTAACCTGCAGGGGCACCATTTTTTTTTTTTTGCAAGACTTTTACTGCTACTGCTTTAAAAAAATTTAAAAATTGCTATTATAGTTTCCCTTAAAGCCCCACTCCAGGATCATTTCTAATCAAATAAAAAATATATGCACACACTCTAAATTAACACCAATCTTAATCAGAATTGGTTTCCTTTAATTTTTTTGAAATGTTTATAAGATTCATTGCATAACATGTAAATACAACAAAAAGACATATAATTCTTTATATGACGCATTTTAAACATTCAGACATATATTGCTTTGAATACTTCATGTATATATTAAAAGGAAAATCAGTCTAAACTAAACTCATTGGGGACATTTAACCTCATAATACAATAAAGACGCATCAATAATTTTATGTCACAATGGACTATAACCTGTTAACCAACAAATGTGTACAGTGAGATGAGAAATAGAAAATTAAGGGTGAGAAAAGAGAACTAAAATTCTCCAGCAAGGATAAGTGCCTTGGGTGCAGATCAAAAAGAGAAAAAGGGCAAGTAATTAGAGGTAAAATAAAAAGTAGAATGGTAGAATGGAAGAATGGATAATAGGAATGGGCACCACATTTACTGTATTGAGATCCTTATCGCATTTTCAAATGAAAACTCACTCTGTCATGTTAAAATGTATACTAAACGTTTTCCAAAATCAGTTAAACTGATTTTATCATTTATATTGCTTGTTAAGTGAACCAAAAATATTTCTGTAAATCATTTAAAACTGACATTAATGCAATGATGATTAAGATAATGATGAAAAGCAGGATAAGCAGGTCTGATATGCCACCTGTTGCTGACGTGCCACCTAAAAATTAAATGAAGGAAAATATGTCAGTCAACATTTCAGAATTCTGGCCTGCACATCAACAATGTGATATTAATGCTAATTTTAGAAAATAGTCTAATACAGGGGTAGGCAACCTTTTGAGCACAGTGTGCCGAAATTTTTTTAGAAGAAATTTGTTGTATATGTTGTAATATGTTCACCGATTTATGTGGGACATTATTATATGTATGTACACATACAGTCAATATTGACCAGGCCAGAATTCAATTGACAATGGTTGATTTGTCCAAGTCAACTGAATTTTAACATATCAAGGGGACAGCTGAAGACTAGGGATGAGCTTCGTGTTCGAGTCGAACCCATGTTCGACTCGAACATCGTCTGTTCGCCCGTTCGCCGAATTGCGAACGATATGGGCCGTTCGCGCCAAATTCGTGTGGCGCGTCACGGCCCATAATTCACTGCGGCATCGCAGTGCATTGCTGGCTGATGATTGGCCAAGCATGCACTATGACCCGCATGCTTGGCCAATCACAGCGCCGTCTGAACAGAGAGCCGTAATTGGCCAAAGCCAAGGAGGCTTTGGCCAATTATGGCTCAGGGGATTTAGCACACGCCCCACACTATATAAGGCCGCCTGCACGGCGGCCCTGTGTAGTGTGCGTTCCGGCGTTCATAGATAAAGAGAGAGAGAGACAGACAGTGTCATTTGATTTGAGTTAGATAGATTAGGTAGAACAGTCAGTCAGTTAGCTGCACTTACAGTGTATTGTGTATATATATGCATCCCAGGTGTTGCATATATATATATATATATATATATATACACACTGTATTCAGTTTAGCTAGATCCGTTCCTGTTATCTTCTTACTGACAGGCAGGCTTGTCTTGTTACAGTATTTACAGCTACCTGAAGAAAATTGCTGGTGTTCTTTTGATCCTATTAGTACCACAGTCAGGCAGCTAGACTATTTACAGTTAGTGCAGTGTGTCCTGCTCACAGTGTTCAGCTAAAACTACAAGTTAGTGGGGTGCGTCCTGCTCACAGTGTTCAGCTAAACCTACAAGTTAGTGTGGTGCGTCCACCTCACAGTGTTCAGCTAAACCTACAAGTTAGTGCGGTGCGTCCTGCTCACAGTGTTCAGCTAAAACTACAAGTTAGTGCGGTGCGTCCACCTCACAGTGTTCAGCTAAACCTAGAAGTTAGTGCGGTGCGTCCTGCTCAGTGTTCAGCTAAAACTACAAGTTAGTGCTGTGCGTCCTCATCACAGTGTTCAGCTAAACCTAGAAGTTAGCGTAGTGAGACCTCTGCACAGTGTTCATCTAAAGCTACAAGTTAGTGCAGTGCGTCCTGCTCACAGTGTTCAGCTAGATCCGTTCCTGTTATCTTCTTACTGACAGGCAGGCTTGTCTTGTTACAGTATTTACAGCTACCTGAAGAAAATTGCTGGTGTTCTTTTGATTCTATTAGTACCACAGTCAGGCAGCTAGACTATTTACAGTTAGTGCAGTGCGTCCTGCTCACAGTGCTCAGCTAAAACTACAAGTTAGTGTGGTGCGTCCACCTCACAGTGTTCAGCTAAACCTACAAGTTAGTGCGGTGCGTCCTGCTCACAGTGTTCAGCTAGATCCGTTCCTGTTATCTTCTTACTGACAGGCAGGCTTGTCTTGTTACAGTATTTACAGCTACCTGAAGAAAATTGCTGGTGTTATTTTGATCCTATTAGTACCACAGTCTGGCAGCTAGACTATTTACAGTTAGTGCAGTAGGTCCTGCTCACAGTGTTCAGCTAAAACTACAAGTTAGTGGGGTACGTCCACCTCACAGTGTTCAGCTAAACCTAGAAGTTAGTGCGGTGCGTCCTGCTCACAGTGTTCAGCTAAAACTACAAGTTAGTGCTGTTTGTCCTGCTCACAGTGTTCAGCTAAACCTACAAATTATTGTAGTGAGACCTCTGCGCAGTGTTCATCTAAAGCTACAAGTTAGTGCAGTGCGTCCTGCTCACAGTGTTCAGCTAGATCCGTTCCTGTTATCTTCTTAATGACAGGCAGGCTTGTCTTGTTACAGTATTTACAGCTACCTGAAGAAATTTGCTGGTGTTCTTTTGATCCTATTAGTACCACAGTCAGGCAGCTAGACTATTTACAGTTAGTGCAGTGCATCCTGCTCACAGTGTTCAGCTAAAACTACAAGTTAGTGTGGTGCGTCCACCTCACAGTGTTCAGCTAAAACTACAAGTTAGTGCGGTGCGTCTACCTCACAGTGTTCAGCTAAACCTACAAGTTAGTGCGGTGCGTCCTGCTCACAGTGTTCAGCTAAAACTACAAGTTAGTGTGGTGCGTCCTCCTCACAGTGTCCAGCTAAACCTACAAGTTATTTTTTTGCGAGCTCTGCACAGTGTTCAGCTAAAGCTACCTGTAGAAGGTTGGTGGTGTTTTCCTGATCCTATCACTACTGCAGGCAGCTAAAAAAGCTACAAGTTAGTTTTTTGCGAGCTCTGCACAGTGTTCAGCTAAAGCTACCTGTAGAAGGTTGGTGGTGTTCTCATACTACAGGCAGGCAGTTGATTTTGCTAGCTGCAGTATCAGTACATATATATATATATATATATATATATATATATATATATATATATATATCCCAGCTTAGTGCAGCTACAGGCCATTAGTATGTCTGGAAGGCAAAGAAGGAGAGGCAGACAGTCACAAGCCAATAAGAGAGGGCAAGCAGGCTCTGTGTCTAGTGCTGGTCGTGGAGACGGTGCATCCTCATCAGCACGTGGCCGTGGGACACGCTTGGCCTTTTTTTCGGCAGCTAGCCGTGTTGAGCCGCAACATGCAGAAGACTTGGTCGAGTGGATGACCAAGCCGTCCTCATCCTCCTCATCCTCTCTCACCCATGCCCAGGGTACTTTGTCTGGTGTGACGGATCCAATCCCACACTCCACTGAGTGATTCCGTCAATAACACCGCTTCCTCCAGTATGACCATCAGACAGATATAATATTATAGCTGCATTAAATACAAGTCTAGTGGATAATAGCTTGTAGAATCTTGACTGCTTTATTGGGCAGAACACAGCCTTTTTATACACATTTAACACAAGGGGTTAGATAACGAGGTAGGGCTGACTCATGGACACTCCCCCCCTCCCCTCTAGCAAAAACTTAAAAGACAATAATATAATTAACATGTTAATTAACACAACACTTAAGGCAGACCTGGTGACCAGACAGTTCATCTCTGCAGGTTAATGTGATCAGCTCTTTCAAGAATCATGTATTGTTCAGAATAAACAACTGAGAATAGTCTTTGGGCAAGTTCTAAAAAAATAAAAGATTAATATAGAAATACCAAATAACAGGGTGAATGTGGACAGAAAAAGGTCCTTGCAGCCAGTGTCCGTGACAGTGCCCCCCCCTGTCCCATAGTCTGGCAGACCCAACTAGATCCACCACGGGTCAGCTTGGGGCTGTCCGGGAGAGTTTTATAGTTCCGTTTGCTGGGAAAGTCCATCAGCGTTCCCATTCTGCTTTCCTGGCCGATACTGTATGGTAAAATTGTAGGGCTGCAGTGCCAAGCTCCATCGTAACAAACGTCCATTATCCCCGGAGACCCGATTAAGCCAGATTAATGGATTGTGGTCGGTGAGCACCGTAAAAGATCGTCCGTAGAGATAAGGTTGGAATTTCTTGAGAGCCCATACCAGCACCAAACACTCCTTCTCCACGGCTGCATAACCGACTTCCCTGGGTAGCAGCTTCCGACTAATGTAGGCCACTGGGTGCTCACCGCCATCAGGTCCTACTTGGCTCAGTACTGCCCCCAGCCCAAATGTAGAGGCATCTGTGTGGACACAAAAACGTTTGGTTGGGTCAGGGGCAGCTAGAACAGGAGCTGAAGTTAGTGCATTCTTTAATAGTTGGAAGGCAGCTTCACACTCAGGGGACCACGGTACCTGTCGGGGAAGGTGCTTCTTAGTCAGGTCTGTCAGGGGCTTAGCGATGGAACTATATTGCGGGACAAATTTCCTATAGTACCCAGCTGTGCCGAGGAACGCCAGGACCTGGGTTTTAGTACGGGGGGTCGGCCACTTGGCAACTGCCTCAATCTTAGCAGGCTCAGGTCGTTGTTGTCCACTGCCTACTCGATGTCCAAAGTACTGTACCTCGGACATCCCTATGCTGCATTTCTCTGGCTTAAGGGTTAGTCCTGGAGCCTTGATGCGGTCTAGAATGACACCCAGGTGAACCAGATGGTCCTCCCAGGTATCACTGTAGATCGCAATGTCGTCCAGATATGCACAAGCATAGTCCTGGAGGCCATCGAGGAGTTGGTCTACCATCCTCTGGAAAGTCGCCGGTGCATTCTTCATCCCAAATGGCATTACTTTAGACTGGTATAAGCCAAATGGGGTAATGAACGCCGATTTCGGAATAGATTCCGCATCCAGAGGAATTTGCCAGTATCCTTTGCATAAGTCAAGGGTTGTCAGGAATTTTCCCCGAGCAATGCGATCTAACAGATCATCGACCCGGGGCATAAGGTAAGCATCAGTGGTGGTGCACTCATTTAATCTGCGGTAGTCTACACAGAAGCGAGTTGTGCCATCCCGCTTTGGTACAAGGACCACCGGGGAAGCCCAGGGGCTGCTGGATGGCTCAATGACTCCCAATTCAAGCATCTCCTTAATCTCATGACGCATCCCCTCTCTCACTGTGTCAGGTATCCGGTAAGCCGCCTGTCTTAGCGGCAGTTGTCCCGGGGTCTCCACACGGTGCAATGCCATAGTAGTGTACCCGGGGACTGTGGAGAACATTTCCCTTCTCTGACTAAGGACCTGTCTAGCTTGTTCTCTCTGCGTCGGCCCTAGCTGGTCGTCAAGCTTTATCATCTCTATCCCTGCAGTAATTCTATTTAGCTCCGGGAGCACCAGTAGGGGAAGATTCTCAGAATCTTCCACAGCTGGAGCACATATAGTGGCTACCTCTCCTGATCTTTCCCAGTATGCTTTCAACATGTTCACATGAAAGGTCCTTCAGACTCTTTCATCCGAACATTTAGCCACTAGGTAGGTTGTGTCACAGAGCTTTGCCACAACCCGGTAAGGTCCCTGCCAAGTGGCCTGTAATTTGTCCTGCTTGGTTGGTCTGAGGGCAAGAACCTTCTGCCCAACCTCCAGAGTGCGGTTCCGAGCAGTACGATCGTACCATCGTTTCTGCCGCCTTTGGGCAGCCCGAAGGTTCTCCTGGACAGTGTCCGTGAGCTCCTTCAGTCTGTCCCTAAACTCAAGAACGTATGCTACGATAGAGGACCCTTGGGGATCAATTCCCCCTTCCCAGTGGGCTCTGACTAGATCTAGGGGCCCCCTCACCCGCCTCCCATACAGTAACTCAAATGGGGAGAACCCAGTAGATTCCTGCGGCACCTCCCGATAAGCGAAGAGAAGGTGTGGCAGATATCTCTCCCAATCCCTGTGAGAGGTTGCAAATGTCCTAAGCAGCTGTTTCAGTGTTCCATTGAACCTCTCACACAGTCCGTTGGTCTGGGGGTGATAGGGAGAGCTCTGTAGGGGCTTTATCCCACACAGCCTCCATAACTGCTGAGTGAGCTCAGCAGTGAACTGGGTCCCCTGGTCAGAGATGATTTCCCGAGGGAAACCCACCCTGGCAAAGATCCGGAGCAAAGCATCAGCCACAGTTTCTGCATGGATATTTGCCAGGGGAATGGCCTCCGGGTACCGGGTGGCATAATCCACCACAGTAAGGATATATCTCTTCCCAGAAGGACTAGGTCTGGGCAATGGTCCAACCAGGTCTACGGCAACACGGCTAAAGGGTTCATCAATGATCGGTAAAGGGTGTAGGGGAGCTTTCAGCGGGCCCCCATGCTTACCCACCCGCTGGCATGTGTCACAGGTCCGGCAATACTGTCGGACATCCCCTGTAATCCCTGGCCAAAAAAACGACTGAGTCAGACGGTGGAGGGTCCGGGACATCCCCAGGTGTCCGGCTAAGGGTATGTCATGCCCAATGCGCAGCAGGTCATGACGATATTTCTGCGGCACAACCAGCTGCCGCTTGGGTGGATGGGAGGCTGTCTTTCCCTCAGTAACCCGATAGAGTAATCCCTGGACCCACTCTATTCGCTCCCTCTCCAACCCCCCAGGGTCCAATCCTGCTCTTTCCCTATAGCTAGCTAAGGAAGGGTCGCTAAGAGTTGCCTGAGCAAATTCTTGGGGAGAAGCCCAAGTCGGGGTAGGGATAGTTGGGGTAGTACAGTCTAGGTCAGGGGTGACAGGTCTTACCTGGGTCCCGAGGGAGCGCACCTCCATCCGGGCTTGCTGGTGGGTGGTAACAGGATAGGCTTCCGGGGATACATCCAGGGAGAAGGCTGAATTTAAACGTCCCAAATCGTTGCCCAACAAAACCTCTGCAGGTAAGTTCTGCATTATTCCCACTTCCACTTCTTTGGCCCCCGAACCCCAATCAAGGTGAACCCTGGAAGTGGGGACCCGCATAACATTTCCCCCGGCCACCCGCACAGCCACAGACCGTCCCGTCTGCTCTGCCGGGTTTATCATTCGGGACTGTATCAGGGTAATAGTAGCTCCCGTGTCCCGCAGTCCCTGGGCAGCCTGACCATTAATCCACATGGCTTGTCGATGGTGCAAACGATTATCTGTAGTGGCAGCTTGAACGGGGGTCTGCCTCATGTAGAATTCCAATATTCTCCTCGCTTGGGTAAGTCACATCATCTCTCTCCAGACAGTGTGCAGCAGCCCGGGCAGGTCCAAGGGGCCTGTTGTTCCGCGCGTCCTGGGAAACATTCTGCGGACAATACCTCCTAACATACCCTGCTTGGTTGCATCTGTAGCAGAGGTCCCCTTTTCCTCGTGAAGATGGTAGCTGAGTGGGGCCGGGGATTGACGGCTGGTGTGGAGGGGCAAAGCTCCGTGGAATGTTGGGGACAGGCCGAGCTGGGGTCTTAGGCTCTGGTTGTACAGTCCGCCTTGAATCCACGTATTGGTCAGCTAGGGTGGCAGCTTCATTTACTCTGACTGACCGCCGATCCTTTACCCAGTCTCTAACCTCATGTGGGGTATGATCGTAGAATTGTTCCAGGAGGATTAGCTGGAGCGCATCTGCCATGGTAACAGCTTGGCGCCCGGTCATCCAACTCTCCGCTGCTCGGGTCATTTGATGAGCCCATTCTGTGTAAGGCTCTCTCTCCTTTCGGCGGAGGTTGCGAAACCTCAAACGGTGTGCCTCTGGAGTAATGCTGAAGCGAGCCAATAGTCTTTCTTTTACCCGGTCATAGTCCTGGCTGATCTCGTCAGGGACATTATTGTACGCCTCTGCAGCCCTTCCTGTGAGACGGCTGACCAGGAGCGTGACCCAATCTGCTTTATTGACACCTTGGAGACCGCATTGACGCTCAAACATTTGCAGGTAAACATCCATCTCATCTTCACCATCTTGAAACATGCGGAAGGCAGCATAGGGTAGCTTTTTGCGGGCCGCTGGAGCTTCCCGGTTGAACATAACTGACGCTCCTTGGTCCCGCTGGAGTTCAGCCATTCGCAGCTGGGACACCTCTCGTAACACTTGACTGATAACCTCCTGCGGGGGGTGAGTACCATACAAGGCCAGTCGCCACTGGACGTCACGCTGGAACTCTGTCGCCTCTGAGGTGTCTGCTGGTGGGTTGCTGGCCTGGTCAATCTCCATTAGTTCGGTGATGAGAGTCGCTTTGGATTTGTTGCTGGAGACTTTTCCACGGGCTTCCAAGAGATCCTTCAAGGTGCTGCGCTTGAGTCTGGCGTAGTGATGTTCCATCTGCTGTTAGGAGCAGGGGGTCCCGGTGGTGATTTGGGTGTGCCTAGGCAAGAGGAAGCATCCCAGAGCTTGCCACCAATTGTGACGGATCCAATCCCACACTCCACTGAGTGCTTCCGTCAATAACACCGCTTCCTCCAGTATGACCATCAGACAGATATAATATTATAGCTGCATTAAATACAAGTCTAGTCGATAATAGCTTGTAGAATCTTGACTGCTTTATTGGGCAGAACACAGCATTTTTATACACATTTAACACAAGGGGTTAGATAACGAGGTAGGGCTGACTCATGGACACTCCCCCCCTCCCCTCTAGCAAAAACTTAAAAGACAATAATATAATTAACATGTTAATTAACACAACACATAAGGCAGACCTGGTGACCAGACAGTTCGTCTCTGCAGGTTAATGTGATCAGCTCTTTCAAGAATCATGTATTGTTCAGAATAAACAACTGAGAATAGTCTTTGGGCAAGTTAAAAAAAAATAAAAGATTAATATAGAAATACCAAATAACAGGGTGAATGTGGACAGAAAAAGGTCCTTGCAGCCAGTGTCCGCGACAACTGGCAAAGCAGCGGCCTCTTCCCTTGGCTCAATGTCATCAGTGACTCCTTCCCTAGCCCCACCATGTCCTCCTGAGGAGTCCCTCGAACTGTTTGACCACAGTGTTGGGTACATGCTCCAGGAGGATGCCCAGCGTTTGGAAGGCTCTGATGATGATACTGAGCTCGATGAAGGCAGTAACGTGAGCACGGACAGAGGGGGTGCCCAAGAAGGACAGCAATCTGGCAGTCATGCTCCCCCTGCTGCAGCATACTGCCAGGTTTGCTCCAGTGATGAGGAGGGAGGGGATGATGAGGTCACTGACTCAACGTGGGTGCCTGATAGGAGAGAGGAGGAGAAGGAGGCGGCACATCACCAACGAGGCAGGATGCCCTCCAGGGGCCAGCCTAAGGGCAGCACCTTGACTGCATCACACCCCAAAGCTCCACATGTGCAGGGCGCTACAGTCTCTGCACGTTATTCAAAAAGTTCTTTGGTGTGGGCCTTTTTTGAGACGAGTGCTATTTGCAACATATGTCTCAAGCGTATCTCACGTGGCCAAAACATCTCCTGCTTGGGTACCACATGCTTGACCAGACATATGTTGACCTGCCATGCAGTTCGTTGACAAGCGTATCTAAAAGACCCACACCAAAGAACAAAGAGGACCTCTCCTTGCTCCTCATCAGCTGAGATCTCCAACCCCACTATACCTTCAGTCCTCTCTGAGACCTGCACTGAGAGGAATGAAGGTGTAGAATTAGGTGTGTCACAGCCAAGTACTTGTGGGCAATCTGCTTTTGGTACACCGACGTCAGATTGTACCAGGCAAATTTCCCTGCCCCAGCTGCTGCACCGCCAAAAGAAGTTTGCTCCCAGCCATCCACATGCCCAGCGGTTGAATGCTAGCTTGGCAAAATTGCTAGCACTTCAACTGCTGCCTTTTCAGTTGGTAGATTCTGCCCCCTTCCGTGAGTTTGTGGAATGTGCGGTTCCTCAGTGGCAGGTACCCAAACGCCACTTTTTCTCACGGAAGGCGATTCCGGCTCTCTACAGGCATGTGGAAGGCAATGTCCATGCCTCGCTGGACAGGGCGGTCAGTGGTAAGGTGCATATTACCGCTGACTCATGGTCCAGCAGACATGGACAGGGACGTTACCTAAGTTTCACGGCACATTGGGTGACTTTGCTGGCAGCTGGGAAGGATGCAGGACAAGGTGCAGTAGTGTTGGAGGTTGTTCCACCACCACGCCTCCAAAATGCTAATGATTGTGACACACCTCTCTCCTCCACCCCCTCCTCTTCTTCTTCCTCCATGACCTCTTCCTGTGCTTTGTCCTCGGAACCAGCGGTGCTCCGTAGCTGTTCAAGGGGCTATGCAAGTACGCAGGCCAAAAGATGCCATGCGGTGCTTGAGCTGGTGTGCTTGGGAGACAGGAGCCACACTGGGGCAGAGGTTCTGTCAGCTCTGCAGGGGCAGGTTCAGAGGTGGTTGACGCCACGCCAACTTAAGGCAGGAATGGTGGTTTCTGACAATGGCACCAACCTCCTCTCTGCCCTCCGACAGGGACAAATGACCCATGTGCCCTGTTTGGCTCATGTCCTTAACTTGGTGGTTCAGCGGTTCTTGGGCAGGTACCCGGGCTTACAGGATGTCCTGAGGCAGGCCAGGAAAGTCTGTGTGCATTTCCGCCGGTCATATAATGCCAGTGCTCGGCTGATGGACCTCCAAAAGGAGTTTAACCTGCCCAAGAACTGCCTAATCTGTGACATGCCCACCAGGTGGAACTCAACGTTGGCCATGCTGCAGCGGCTGCACACGCAGCAGAGGGCCATCAATGAGTACCTGTGCGACTATGGCACCAGGACAGGGTCAGGGGAGCTTGTTTTTTTTTCCCCACGCCAGTGGGCCATGATCAGGGATGCATGCACTGTCCTGTCACCATTTGAGGAGGCCACAAGGATGGTGAGCAGTGACAGTGCATGCATCAGTGACACTGTCCCCCACACGCTGCATGGAATAATGGACAGGGCACTTGAGGCAGAACAGAGCAGGAAGAGAAGGACTTCCTTAGCTCCCAAGGCCCCCTTTATCCAGACAGTGTTCCTGTGTGCCCACCGATCACACAGGAAGAGGAGGAGGAGGAGGAAGATTGTGTCAGTATGGAGGTGGAGCCTGGCACTCAGCATCAGCAGCAGTCTTTAAGGGATCAGTCCCAAGAAACACATGGACTTGTACGTGGCTGGGAGGAGGTGGCTGCGGACCATGTCGTCCTTAGTGACCCAGAGGACTCCGGACCGAATGCCTCAGCAAACCTACGCTGCATGGCCTCCCTGATCCTGCAAAGCCTGTGTAAGGATCCTCGTATTCGTGGTATCAAGGAGAAGGGCCAATACTGGCTGGCAACCCTCCTTGATCCACGTTACAAGGGTAAGGTTGCGGACCTTATCTTGCCATCGCAGAGGGAGCAGAGGATGAAACATCTTCGGGAGGCCTTGCAGAAAGGTCTGTGCAACGCGTTCCCAGAGACTGGAAGGTTACAAACTCCTGTTTCTGGACAACGTTTTGCTGAGGCTTCGGTCAGTCAAAGAAGGAGCGGTGGAGAAGGTGGCCGTCTGACCGATGCGTTCAGACAATTTTTTGGTCCGCAGCCCCAAGGTATGATCGGTTCCAGCAACCATCGCCAGCGTCTGTTTTACATGGTGCAGGAATACCTAGGGGCAAGATCTGACTTGGACACCTTTCCCACCGAAAATCCTCTGGGTTACTGGGTCTTGAGGATGGATCACTGGCCAGAGCTTGCACAGTATGCAATTGAGCTACTGGCCTGTCCTGCATCCAGCATTCTTTCGGAACGCACATTCAGTGCTGCTGGAGGCTTTGTAACCGATCACAGGGTGCGTCTGTCCACCGACTCGGTCGATCGACTGACCTTCATAAAAATGAATCAGTCTTGGATCACCACCAGCTACCAAGCACCTGATGCTGATGTAACCGAATAATTTTTTTTGAAATCTCAGATCCCTTCAAAGACTGCCTATGCTGATGCTGAGTGACTATCCCTGAGTAATATTCCTCTTCCTCCTCAATCATCACGCTGATAGCTTGTAAGAACATTTTTGGTTCTTGGCACCACCACCAGTGCCTAAGGCCCAATTTTTCAGCCCCTGTTTAACAGGGGCGTATAATTACAATTTTTGATGCAATACTTTGCAGCAGGGCTCATTTCTGCGTTCCAACTAGAGTATCTGTGAGAGGTTGCAGTGTTGTGGCACCTGCACCAGTGCCTAAGGCCCAATTTTTCAGCCCCTGTTTAACAGGGGCCTGTAATTACAATTTTTGATGCAATACTTTGCAGCAGGGCTCATTTCTGCGTTCCAACTAGAGTATCTGTGAGGGGTTGCAGTGTTGTGGCACCAGCACCAGTGCCTAAGGCCTAATTTTTCAGCCCCTGTTCAACAGGGGCATGTAATTACAATTCTTGATCTAATATTTCACAGCAGGGCCCATTTCTGCACCCACCAAGAGCGAGTGAGGACTTACAGTGTTGTGGCACCACCACCACCAAAGGCCCAATTTTTCTGCCCTTGTTCAACAGGGGCATGTAATTACAATTCTTGATCTAATATTTCACAGCAGGGCCCTGTGAGGGCTTACAGTGTTGTGGCCACAACAACACCTAAGGCCCAAATTTCTGCTGAGTATATAGGGCAGGCCCCTACTTTCAAACATCTAACTTACAAACGACTCCTACTTGCAAACGGAAGGAGACAACAGGAAGTGAGATGAAATCTACCCCTAGGAAGGGAAATTCTCTCCTGTAAGTGTTAATATGGGAAAAACATTCCTCCTTTCCACTGATGCTTTCCAATCCTTGTTCCACAAAAAACCCCAAATTTTCAAAAAACATTTGTCATTGGGACAAAAAGTGAGGTGAAATCTTCTGAAGGGGAGGAAAGACAGCAAAACAAATGTCACAGGGGTGATAACCCTTCCCTATGTTTTCCAAAAAGCTTAAAAAAGATTTTTTGGCTGGAGCTACACACGTTAAAAATGTACCCGTTAAAAATTACAAACAGATTCTACTTAACAACAAACCTACAGTCCCTGTCTTGTTTGCACCGCCTGTATACTGCTGTTCAGAGTATATAGGGCCTGGTGGCCCCACACCTTTCCTTATTTTAATTTGGGTGCGGGGTTCCCCTTAATATCCATACAAGACCCAAAGGGCCTGGTAATGGTCTGGTCTGAGATTTTTTCCTTTAAAAATGACATTTTGTGCAGGGACTGTTCTAAACACGGGAAACACGCGCCACTTTACAGGCATACTATAGACACACCCCAGGTACGATATTTAAAGGAATATTTCACTTTTTTTTTTTTTACTTTAAGCATCATTAAAATCACTGCTCCCGAAAAAACGGCCGTTTTTAAAAGTTTTTTTTGCATCGATACAAGTCCCCTGGGGTAGAACCCGGGTCCCCAAACCCTTTTTAGGACAATACCATGCAAATTAGCCTTTAAAATTAGCACTTTTGATTTTGAACGTTCGAGTCCCATAGACGTCAATGGGGTTCTAACGTTCGTGCGAATTTTCGGTCCGTTCGCAGGTTCTGGTGCAAACCGAACCGGGGGGTGTTCGGCTCATCCCTACTGAAGACTCTTTGATGTGTTGATCTTAGGCAAGTCTACCTAGGTGTGTGAGGTGAGGTATGGTCTGGAAACCTAATTGAACATTTCAAAGGGTACATTGTTTAAAGGACCATAGAAGAAGTATTTATTGATGGTAATTAGACTTGAGGGGGTAACAATAAGATCAAAGAGTATTTTGGGTTGACCTAGCAGAAACTCCCTCCTAGTGGACTAGTATTTCATAGAGGACATTCAAGCTGGTTTTTAGTTTTAAGTTAGGCTTGTCTGTGTATGAACAGGAAAACCTAGAAAGAAATGGGACTCTGAATGATATACTCTGTCGGATTTTTTGTCATCTGTGGACTTTGGACTTTGTTCTGTGTTGGAAGTCAATAAAGTGCATCTCTCTGGAAGAATTGGGTTGCTGCGGAAGAGTACTTACTAATTGATTATCATACCCACTCTACATCATATCACCCAGTATATATTAAATCACTACAAAATTGAGAGTGCCAGTTATATTAAAAAAAGTAAACATCACACTCTCAATCACAACAATTATTTTTACACAATAAACGCTGTAAATTAATTGAATAATAGTAAGAAATGAACACTGAGCTTTCAAAGATGGTAAATGGTAACTTACCATTGTTCCAGAACACATGTGCTGCGACGTAAGTACAGTAAGTTAAAGGAATGTCAGCCGAGGACTTCTATGAAATATACATGTGGAAGTAAAGTGTGAGGTGATTGTGGTCACCCTAATAAAGTTTGCTCAGATCAGACCCAATACCTGCAACTTCAGACCATAAATCAACCCCAATTGCTACCTACACCTTCACCGCTCAGATCAGTCCAATGCCTGCACTTTCATACCTCAGATCAACCCAGATTCCTGCACCTTCACCCCTCAGATCAACCCAATGCCTGCACTTTCGTACCTCAAATCAGCCCAGATTCCTGCACCTTCACACCTCAGATCACCTTAATTCCTGCAAATTCACACCTCAGATAACCCAATTCCTGCACTTTCACACTACGTATCAGCCCAATTCCAATTTTGCAGGCCTCAGATCAGTCTCAATTCCTTCTCCTTCAGGCCTCAGATCAGCCCCAATTCCTGAATCCCCAGACCTCAGATCACAATTCCTGTGTCTTCCCACCTTAGATCAGCCCAAATTTCTGCACTTCCAGGCCTCAGATCAGCCTCAATTCTTGCACATTCACAGCTCAGGTAATTTCAATTCCTGCACCTAAACCTGTCAGATCACCCCAATGTTGGTACTTCCACACCCCAGATCACTTTTATACCTGCACTTTCACAAACCAGATCAGCCCCAATTCCTGTTCCTTCAGGCCTCAGATCTGCCTAAATTCCTAAACCCCCAGACTTCAGATCACAACATTTCCTGCACCTTCACACCTCAGGTCACCCCAATTATTGCGCCTTCACACCACAAATCAGCCCCAATTCCTGAACCTTCACACCTCAGTTCACCCCAATTCCTGCACCTTCACACCTCAGATCATCCAAATTCCTGCACATCCAGGCCTCCAATCACCCCCAATTCCTGCCCCTTCACACCTCAGATCACCTTAATTTCTGCACCTTCACACTACAGATCACCCTGGATCCTGCACCTTCACACTTCTGCTCACCCTGATTCCTGCACTTTCACACCTCAGATCAGCCCCAATTCCTGCACCTTCAAACCTCAGATCAGCCTAAATGCATGCACCTTCATACCTCAGATCAGCCCAAATTCCTGCACCTTCAAACCTCAGATCAGTCCCAGTTCCTGCACCTTCACACTTCAGATCAGCCCAATTCATGCTCCATCTGGCATAAATCGACCAGACTGGCATAAATGGACCAAGCTGTTTTCACATAGATACTCCAGAAATGAACCCTAGCCAATGCTCCAGCAAAGACAGTGCTGCCTGCACCATGCAGTAAAAATTGAGAACAATGGAGTCCCAAATCCTGCATTTCTAAATTCCTTTCTCTAAGTTGGTAGTTACCAATAGCTGTTCTGAAGTTGTAGTTCCAATCGGAAGTTCTAAAGTAGTAGATACCAAACCTTGTTATATAGTAGTAGTTCCTTTTACTGGGAACTACTACTTTAGAACAGGGTTTGGTAACTAGTACTTTATAACAAGGTTTGTAATTACCACTTTATAACTTTTAAAGGGAGCTACTACTTTAGAACAGGGTTGTGGTAACTACTACTTTAGAACTTCTGTTTGTTCTAAAGTACTAGTTACCAAACTCTTTTCTAAAGTAGTAGCTCCCAAATCCTGTTCTAAGGCTACATTTGCACAGATATTTAGCAATGGTGTGCATGGCAGCGGCAAGACTCTGCTGATTCTTGCTGCTGTTTTTGACACCAGTAAGCAGGCCTCACTTTAGCCCCAGTAGCTCCAATTCCTGCACCTTCAGACTCCACATTAGCTCCAATTCCTGCACCTAGATTATCTCCAATTCCTGCACCTTCACACTCCAGATTAGCTCAAATTCCTGCACCTAGATAATCTCCAATTCCTGTACCTTCACACTCCAGATTAGCTCCAGTTACTGCACCTTCCAGATTAGCTCCAATTCCTGTGCCTTCACATTTTAGATTAGCTCCCATTCCTGCACCTTCACATTTCATATTAGCTCCAATTCCTGCACCTTCACACTCCAGATTAGCTCCAATTCCTGCACCTAGATAATCTCCAATTCCTGTACCTTCACACTCCAGATTAGCTCCAGTTCCTGCATCTTCCAGATTAGCTCTAATTCCTGTGCCTTCACATTTCAGATTAGCCCCAATTCCTGTATCTTCACACTCTAGATTAGCTCCAATTACTGCACCTTCACAGCTCAGATCAGCCCCAATTCCTGTTTTTTCAGGCCTCAGATCAGCCCCAATTCCTCCACCCACCCCCCCACCCCCCCCAAATTCCTGTTCCTTCAGACTACATTTGCATGGATGTTTAGCCACGGTGTGAATGGCAATCACAAGACTCTGATTCCTGCTGCTGTTTTTTGACACCAGTGAGCAGCTAGCTGCGACTATTGAGCCTGAACAGTACACTTTCATGACAAGTTGCCGGCAGCCGTAGCTATTTGTGGTTGCTCACACAACCAGCAATTACCTGTGGGTCCAGCAGCAATCTCTGCTGGTAATCACTGGCTGTGCAGACAATCAAGAATAGCTGCAGGCCCTAGCAACATGTCATTTTAGTGTACTGTACAAGCACGGTGGCTGCAGCTAGCTGCTCACTGGTGTCAAAAACAGCAGCAGGAATCAGAGTCTTGCCACTGTCATTCACACTGTGGCTATACATCCATGCAAATGTAGCACAAAAATACTTCAAACCTGCAACACCAGATCTACCTACCCCCGTATCCCCAATTATTTTCAAAATTTTCAAAATATAGACTTCAGGTATGTGTTTGCTAGAAATTGGCTAGCGAAATAAGCAGCAAATAGAAAAAAACAAGCCAGGTTTTATCATGAAATAAACATAACCTTGTACCATATGAGAGACTATAGGCACAAGTATATTACAGTGACTGGACAGTGGGGAAACTGTAAAAGAAGAGACAAAAAAAATTAGAGTGTTTTATTTGAGGGAGAATAACCATAAATATTGTGCAGGCAATCACACCCAAGTCTTGCAGTCTAAGCCCTCTTTTTCCAAGGTATTTGTACTGCAACCACTCCCCTATATAATTTATTGGAATTTTTCTGGCCTGGGTTACCCCAGACTGGCAAATTGCCACCTGCAGTTATTTTATTTTTTAATTTCTTTTTTGCATCTTTTGGTATTGATGCTGTGGTTGGGCTGCGTACAGCATAGGCCAGGCATGTCTGTAATTTCTCTGCTTTGCCAGCATATTCTTTCTCCTCCCAAGCACTCAGCGGCCAGTTGTGTTTTTTTATATTTCTTTCAATATAGTCAGGACCCTTGAGGCATGGCTGCAGGGAGAAAAAACAAAGCCATAGGCTGCCTGCTATTCCACAAAACAGGGTGAAGAGTGGCCAGCAGAACATAGAGGTGGTCATTTCTATGGCCTTGCAACAGCAACAATAAAATGTACAATCCTGCGGCCATAAGCTGCATACCCTTTCCCAAATAAGTATCACCTCCCCCCAGAAAAATGTCAGGCAAGCTTAAAAAGGAGGGGTATAAGTGCTATGGGGGTAGTAGTTGGCGAATCTTGCTAATGTGATCTCTCCCTCTTCTTTCCCCATTTCCCCCCTCTACTCCTCCACCTCTTGATCTCTGCCTCTTCTTTCCCCATTCCCCCTCTACTCCTCCACCTCTTTCTTCTCTCCAATTCACATGCTGATGGACATCCCTAACACATATGGGGAACTAGAGCTCTCACACACTCTCAAGGCAGAGGTGGAGAGTTGCACAGACAAGATCGTAGCACTGTTGTCCAGGGACTGAAAGAGGCTGATACCAAGTCAAATTCAGGTACTTACATGGCTTGCAATTACAAAACATTTCATGGTGTATTATGAATGCAGGGCTGTATTAATTTATGCTTTATATTTGTATGGAATTCTCCTTTAAATAGATTTTGGATATGTATGAGCATATTGGAATGATGCTCAGGAATCTATTACCTGTTTTGATTATAATTATTTTTTTGTGTTATATTATCTTTTTCACTTTTCTGCTTTACAAAAGAGAGAATACTGAGATTTAGGCTCTATTCACAATAGTGCGATTTCAGAGGTGCACAGAATCACATCACATAACAAATTATATTGTTTTCAATGGTGCCTGTTCACATCAATGCAACTCAGCATGGCAGAATTTTGGAAAAGATTGCTATACTACTCTGGTGCAATTCTGGCACTACTTTGGCCCCATAGAATTTGCAAACCTCATACTACATAATCGCACTGAAAATCAGACCAAAATCGGATCGCAGCAGTGTGAACCTAGCTTAATAATTCATTTACTGCTTTCATTTTGGTAATATTACTCAGTATAGTAATCATTTTCTTATTTGGGTCCTCGGATTAACACATTTAAGATACCTTGTTATAGTGGCATTTATTCCAAACATACAACAACATACTATTTTAGGCTCACTGGTCACTAGGGATGAGCTTCGAGTTCGAGTCAAACTCATGTTCGACTCAAACATCGGCTGTTCGCCAGTTCGCCGAACAGCGAACAATTTGGGGTGTTCGCGGCAAATTCGAAAGCTGCGGAACACCCTTTAAAAGTCTATGGGAGAAATCAAAAGTGCTAATTTTAAAGGCTTATATGCATGGTATTGTCATAAACAGTGTTTGGGGACCTGGGTCCTGCCCCAGGGGATAGATATTAAGGGGAACCCCGGCCAAAATAAAAAAAAAAATGGCATGGGGTCCCCCTCACAATCTATACCAGACCCTTCAGGTCTGGTATGGATTTTAAGGGGAACCCCGTGCCAAAATTTTTAAAAAAATGGCGTGAGGTACCCCCAAAAATCCATACCAGACTCTTATCCGAGCACGCAACCTGGCAGGCTGCAGGAAAAGAGGGGGGGACGAGAGCGCGCCCCCCTCTTGAACTGTACCAGGCCACATGCCCTCAACATTGGGAGGGTGCTTTGGGGGTAGCCCCCCAAAACACCTTGTCCCCATGTTGATGGGGACAAGGGCCTCATCCCCACAATCCTTGCCCGGTGGTTGTGGGGGTCTGCGGGCGGGGGGCTTATTGGAATCTGGAAGCCCCCTTTAACAAGGGGACCCCCAGATCCTGGCCCTCCCCCCTGTGTGAAATGGTAAGGGGGTACAAAAGTACCCCTATCATTTCACAAAAAAACTGTCAAAAATGTTAAAAATGAAAAGAGACAGTTTTTGACAATTCCTTTATTTAAATGCTTCTTCTTTCTTCTATCTTCTTTCTTTTGAGGGGGACCCCACGCCATTTTTTTAAAAATTTTGGCCGGGGTTCCCCTTAATATCCATACCAGACCTGAAGGGCCTGGTATTGAATTTAGGGGGACCCCCCACGTTATTTTTTTTTTTAATTTTGGTTCGGGGTTCCCCTGTGGGGAATTCCCATGCCGTTTTTATCAATGAACTTTTATGTGTATTGTCGGACCGGCAATTCATTAATAGCCGCGAGTAGTTTTAAATCACTTTTTTTCCTTTGAAATATCATTTTGCTGTCAAACTGTTCTAAACACGGGAAACATGTGCCCATTTACAGGCATACTATAGACACCCCCAAGGTACGAAATTTAAAGGAATATTACAATTGCATTGTTTCACTTTAAGCATTATTAAAATCACTGCTCCCGAAAAAACGGCTGTTTTTAAAACTTTTTTTTGCATTGATCCATGTCCCCTGAGGCAGGACCCAGATCCCAAACACTTTTTAAGACAATAATTTGCATATAAGCCTTTAAAATTAGCACTATTTGATTGTATTGTCGGACCGGCAATTCATTAATAGCCGCGAGTCGCGACTATTAATGAATTGCCGGTCCAACAATACACATAACAGTTCATTGATAAAAACTGCATGGGATTTCCCCACAGGGGAACCCCGAACCAAAAATTAAAAAAAAAAAAGATGTGGGGGTTCCCCCTAAATTCCATACCAGGCCCTTCAGGTCTGGTATGGATTTTAAGGGGAACCCGCGCCAAAATGTAAAAAAAAATGGCGTGGAGTACCCCCAAAAATCCATACCAGACCCTTATCTGAGCACGCAACCTGGCAGCGCCTCCCCCCTCCTGAACCGTACCAGGCCACATGCCCTCAACATTGGGAGGGTGCTTTGGGGGTAGCCCCCCAAAACACCTTGTCCCCATGTTGATGGGGACAAGGGCCTCATCCCCAACAACCTCTTCTGACAGGTCTTAAATAACGGAGGGCAGATGACCCCGCCCCCCTCTGACGTCACGGGGAATGCCACAGGAAAGTACCCATGCGTCAGAGGGGGGCGGAGTCACCGGGTGGCCCTGCCCTCGGTTATTTAAGAACCGTCAGAAGAGGAGAAGCGTCACACAGCGGGAGACTCCCATCCAATCGTGGATGCGGAGCAGCCCGAGAAAAGAAGGTGAAGTGAACAAGACGCCGCTGAGGAAGATCCCGGACGAGAAGACCGGATGAAGAACCAGAAGAACCAGAAGAAGAAGAAGATGGAGGAAGAAACCGAAGGAAGATAGAAGATAGAAGAAAGAAGATAGAAGAAAGAAGAAGCATTTAAGTAAAGGAATTGTCAAAAACTGTCTCTTGTCATTTTTAACATTTTTGACAGTTTTTTTGTGAAACGGTAGGGGTACCCCCTTACCATTTTACACAGGGGGAGGGCCAGGATCTGGGGGTCCCCTTGTTAAAGGGGGCTTCCAGATTCCCATAAGCCCCCCGCCCGCAGACCCCCACAACCACCGGGCAAGGGTTGTGGGGATAAGGCCCTTGTCCCCATCAACATGGGGACAAGGTGTTTTGGGGGGCTACCCCCAAAGCACCCTCCCAATGTTGAGGGCATGTGGCCTGGTACGGTTCAGGAGGGGGGGGCGCTCTCTCGTCCCCCCTCTTTTCCTGCGGCCTGCCAGGTTGCGTGCTCGGATAAGGGTCTGGTATGGATTTTTGGAGGTACCCCACGCCATTTTTTTTTTAATTTTGGCGCGGGGTTCCCCTTAAAATCCATACCAGACCTGAAGGGCCTGGTATGGAATTTAGGGGGACCCCCACGCCATTTTAAAAAAAATTTTGGCCGGGGTTCCCCTTAATATCCATACCAGACCTGAAGGGCCTGGTATGGAATTTAGGGGGACCCCCCACGTCATTTTTTTTTAAATTTTGGTTCGGGGTTCCCCTGTGGGGAAATCCCATGCAGTTTTTATCAATGAACTGTTATGTGTATTGTCGGACCGGCAATTCATTAATAGTCGCGACTCGTGGCTATTAATGAATTGCCGGTCCGACAATACAATCAAATAGTGCTAATTTTAAAGGCTTATATGCAAATTATTGTCATAAAATGTGTTTGGGGACCTGGGTCCTGCCCCAGGGGACATGGATCAATGCAAAAAAAAGTTTTAAAAAGAGCCGTTTTTTCGGGAGCAGTGATTTTAATAATGCTTAAAGTGAAACAATAAAAGTGTAATATTCCTTTAAATTTCATACCTTGGGGGTGTCTATAGTATGCCTGTAAAGGGGAGCATGTTTCATGTGTTTAGAACAGTCTGACAGCAAAATGATATTTCAAAGGAAAAAAAGTCGTTTAAAACTACTCGTGGCTATTAATGAATTGCCAGTCCGACAATACACATAAAAGTTCATTGATAAAAACGGCATGGGAATTCCCCACAGGGGAACCCCGAACCAAAATTTAAAAAAAAATGACGTGGGGGGTCCCCCTAAATTCCATACCAGGCCCTTCAGGTCTGGTATGGATATTAAGGGGAACCCCGGCCAAAATTTGTTTTTAAAATGGCGTGGGGTCCCCCTCAAAATCTATACCAGACCCTTTAGGTCTGGTATGGATTTTAAGGGGAACCCCGCGCCAAAATAAAAAAAAATGGCGTGGGGTACCCCCAAAAATCCATACCAGACCCTTATCCGAGCACACAACCTGGCAGGCCGCAGGAAAAGAGGGGGGATGAGAGAGCGCCCCCCCTCCTGAACCGTACCAGGCCACATGCCCTCAACATTGGGAGGGTGCTTTGGGGGTAGATCCCGGCCCTCCCCCCTGTGTGAAATGGTAAGGGGGTACAAAAGTACCCCCAACATTTCACAAAAAAACTGTCAAAAATGTTAAAAATGACAAGAGACAGTTTTTGACAATTCCTTTATTTAAATGCTTCTTCTTTCTTCTATCTTCCTTCGGTTTCTTCCTCCATCTTCTTCTTCTTCTGGTTCTTCTGGTTCTTCATCCAGTCTTCTCGTCTGGCATCTTCCTCAGCGGCGCCTTGTTCAGTTCATCTTCTTTTCTCGGGCCGCTCCGCATCCACGATTGGATGGGAGGCTCGCGCTGTGTGACGCTTCTCCTCTTCTGACGGTTCTTAAATAACGGAGGGCGGGGCCACCCAGTGACCCCACCCCCTCTGACGCACAGGGACTTCCCTGTGGCATTCCCCGTGACGTCAGAGGGGGGCGGGGTCACCCGCTCTCCGTTATTTAAGACCTGTCAGAAGAGGAGAAGCGTCACACAGCGGGAGCCTCCCATCCAATCGTGGATGCGGAGCGGCCCGAGAAAAGAAGATGAAGTGAAGAAGGTGCCGCTGAGGAAGATGCCGGACGAGAAGACCGGATGAAGAACCAGAAGAACCAGAAGGACCAGAAGAACCAGAAGAAGAAGATGGAGGAAGAAACCGAAGGAAGATAGAAGAAAGAAGATAGAAGATAGAAGAAAGAAGAAGCATTTAAATAAAGGAGTTGTCAAAAACTGTCTCTTGTCATTTTTAACATTTTTAACAGTTTTTTTGTGAAATGGTAGGGGTACATTTGTACCTCCTTACCATTTCACACAGGGGAGAGGGCCGGGATCTGGGGGTTCCCCTGTTAAAGGGGGCTTCCAGATTTCTATAAGCCCCCCGCCCGCAGACCCCCACAACCACCGGGCAAGGGTTGTGGGGATGAGGCCCTTGTCCCCACCAACATGGGGACAAGGTCTTTTGGGGGGCTACCCCCAAAGCACCCTCCCAATGTTGAGGGCATGTGGCCTGGTACGGTTCAGGAGGGGGGGCGCTCTCTCGTCCCCCCTCTTTTCCTGCGGCCTGCCAGGTTGCGTGCTCGGATAAGGGTCTCATATGGATATTTGGGGGTACCCCACGCCATTTTTATTTAAATTTTGGTGCGGGGTTCCCCTTAAAATCCATACCAGGCCTGAAGGGTCTGGCATAGATTTTGAGGGGGACCCCATGCCATTTTTTTTTAAAATTTTGGCCGGGGTTCCCCTTAATATCCATACCAGACCTGAAGGGCCTGGTATGGAATTTAGGGGGACCCCCCACGTCATTTTTTTTTTAAATTTTGGTTTGGGGTTCCCCTGTGGGGAATTCCCATGCCGTTTTTATCAATGAACTTTTATGTGTATTGTCAGACCGGCAATTCATTAATAGCCGCGAATAGTTTTAAATGACTTCTTTTGCTTTGAAATGTCATTTTGCTGTCAGACTGTTCTAAACACTGGAAACATGTGCCCCTTTACAGGCATACTATAGACACCCCCGGGTACGAAATTTAAAGGAATATTACACTTTTATTGTTTGACTTTAGGCATTATTAAAATCACTGCTCCCGAAAAAACGGCCGTTTTTAAAACTTTTTTTTTGCATTGATCTATGTCCCCTGGGGCAGGACCCGGGTCCCCAAACACTTTTTATGACAAGAACTTGCATATAAGCCTTTAAAATTAGCACTTTTGATTATTCATGTTCGTGTCCCATAGACTTTAACGGTGTTCGCGTGTTCGAACGAATTTATTGCCTGTTCACATGTTCTGGTGCGAACCGAACAGGGGGGGTGTTCGGCTCATCCCTACTGGTCACCATCAATGCAGTGTATGGAAATGATGACTTCTTAAGTGTAAGGCTTGAACAGGAAGAAACAAGACACTATAACCTGACAAGTTATGATGGAATTATACTGTCTCATTGGGTTTAAAAGGCTTTACGAAATTCTCTTAGAGGGCTAAAGGTTTACAAATGCTGTAAATTCTGTTCCTCTACAAAAGACAAAGTGTAAAAGGCCTTAAGATGGTTGTAAAGGCTGAAGGTTTTTTACCTGAATGCATTGTTAATGCATTCTCTGTATTGTCAGCTCTTTCTTCCCCCAGCTCCCCCAAATACTTACCTGGGCCAAATCTCTATCAAGTGACCAAGAGCATCTATCTCCACTCTCTCCATTTTCACTGGATCAGTGAGAGCCGTGGAGGCAATTGTCTCCTGCTGCTGTCAATCCCAGTGACGAGGGAGTAGGGGGCGGGGCCAAGCCGCACTGTGTGTGTCAATAGACACACAGAACACATCTCAGGATCGACACCGCACAAGTGCCACTATAGAAGGTGAGTTCCTATGGTGGCACACAGAGATGAGGAGGAGCTCAGAGTGTCAGCGGGGGGACACCAGAAGAGGAGGTTTGGGGTTGTTCTGTGAAAAACCATTGCACAGAGCAGGTAAGTGTGACATGTTTGTTATTTTTACAATCACTTTAATCACAAACAATTTAGAACGTATTACAGATAACCATATTATGGGAAATATGTGTAAAAATGGGCACAAACAACAAAGTCAGTAGAAAGGCTACAAGGGCATATGCCTGCACTAGAGTGGCTAATTTACTAAATATATGTATAACTTGTTTTATTTGTAGCCTTATGTATAGTAATGCAGGTTACACAGGAGAGGATGATTGAATCCTTAGCTAACTTGGCTACAGTGCATGCTTCTTCTGGGAAGTTTAATATACGTGTAGAATGAAGGCCTCTAGACCTTAAGGAAAGGAAGCCCTGGCTGCTGGAAAAATCTTTAAAATGGTAAGGCTTCAGAACATAGTTACCCTCCCTTTGAATCACACAACTCAGGAAGGTAAAAATACAAGATTTGACAAGGTCAGAAGGGGTTGTGGAAGTTCAAGAGACCTTAAAAGGGAGCAAAAGAAGGGTTCAGTGACCTCTTTGGAGACACCCGGGCTTCAAACAGCTTCAACGCCAAACAAACAATCAGGTGCACCGCTGAGTCCTGCAGCAGGCCCACAGTTTCAACAACTGACCTGATGGACATTAGGAGAGTTTCCTAAGTAGGCTTGTAACACAAATGAAGGAGAAGTGGACTGAAGGAGGAGGAGTGGAGGTGGGGACTCTGCTCATGTCCCTTCATAATGATCTTAGGTTTGACCTCCATGCTGTTTTGACATAAGCCCTCACCCTTTCAGTTTGTTGCCAGTGCTGATCCTGAGCATTAGCGACATCCAAGAGAGGAGTCTACTGGTTGTTCAATGAAAGCTGCTGCAAATGGTGTTACTGGTTTTACAGAACAAAGGCAGGTCAGGACCCATGGTCAAGAAACTGATGTTAGCTTTATCGATTTGGTTCTGCTTACTAGGCTGGAATGACATAACAAGGGAATTTGTTGTCCAAGAGATAATTAATGGTTAGAAATATCTAGCCTTCAGCCCTGTTTCACACTGTCCCTTAATGGAAATTATCTTATCATGCATATTAACTTTAATTTCTACTTTTTCTTTTTCAGCCATTTAAAACCTTGGTCTTCTGAGTTGCCTTTCCATGCCATTTTTCAGAACTTTTTTGGATCAGCGAATTAATTCCAAAGAGTAACACATTCCCAGGAGGTATAATGTCAGAGGATGTGGTCATAACTGACTTCAGAATTTCGATTCTTTTACGCAGTCTAAAATGGATCAGAAGTATTTGGGAAAATAAAGTGTGCTTGTTTGCCTGTGGCAGCCGGTTTTGCCCAAGAGCTTTAGCAATAGAGCGTTCTGAGATACACCCACAATCACATGTCTTTTTTGTTCATTATGATTCACTTTAGCAGATCAGTTCTGGATAGTTCTTGGCATGTGCTTATACAAATTGGGTATTCCTCCATCTAATTTTTCCACCCATTCATTTAGGATAGGAATTGCTACCATGGCATCTTTAATGGGGTTTTCAGATAAGGAACTTAAGCATTTGGGTAGGTGGAAACTGACCTGTTTTTTTGTTATATGTTAGACCTCATTTTTGTTATAATTTTAGGTCTGGCCCCTGTATTGACATGGATTATCAAGGATTTGTACATCTCTTAGGTAGGTAGAGGGTAGAGGAAAGGAGCTATGGAATGATTCTAGGCATCCTCTTTCCAGGTAGCCAGATTATGCTGGAGGAGGTTTAGGGGCATGAGGTGGCACCAGGTGTTCAATGAATGTTTAATGTTATATCGGTTTGTGTCAGGCTGGGCCCCATAATACTTATTATTACTGGTGGGGGAAATAATCTAGGAATGATGCAGCATCTGGTGATGGCCATCAAGAATGATATTGCCCACTACTGTGCAGCTTTTATTGATCTAATGATCATACGTTCCATATTGTTCCATGTTAAGTCTGGGCAAATCAAATCCCAAAGGGGGTCACTGACCTCTTTGGAGATAGCCAATCTAGTACCCTCCTAGTTAGGTTGCTAGTAGGATTAAAGGCAAATCTAGTTTTTGGCTCCTCTGTAGCCAGTGGAGCAACGTTTGATTGCTTTTGGCTGTTTTGGGTTCTGCTGGTTGCAGGCTCAACTGCTTCCCCAGGTTCCTATTGAGTTCTAGAATTTAGTGGGTTGGAAGAGGCAGACCCTTAACTTACGTATTTCAACAGCCTCAGCCAATCTGTGGGAGGAAGAGTGACCAGTAGGGGGCTGAGGTGTGTATAAATAGGTTGGGGCCTAGAACAACAGGGTTCTTGTCATGATGGCCCTTTGGGTCACTTAGCTGAAATTTGCAGGAGGACATCAGGGGCCCAGCCCAGGAAGAGCTGACAGACTAAAATGTAAAGTTGCTGGGAGCAGTTTGGAGATCTGGCCTGGGGGTTACAGTACTTAAGCTGGCTGGTACTGCAGGAAAGCACTTAAGTACACATGGCACAGTGAATAAAGTCCAGAAAGTGAAATATCCTAGTGACTGTCCTTGTTAACCCTTTGAAAGACTGTTCCAGATTTGGTGGATCAGGTTTGACCATGCATTGGAGTCCACTGAGCTGTAGTTCACCTTTCTCTAGTCTTAAGAGGGGTTTCACCCTAAAGAGTCAGTCATAGCCACAGAGTGTTCTCTATTATACTTTGTACCTAAGGCTCACCCTGCATCCTAACCAAGTTAAATCAGCATTAAACTACAAAAAGGCATGCACCACCTGTTTCTTGTGTTATGAGACTGTGCTTGGCTGCCGTGTACCTCATAGGAGATAGAATCTGAGCCAAAACTGTCTTCAAGCAAGTTTTGTCACACCATTGACAATGGTGGATTGGTATACTATACCTATGTTTCTCAGCTTCATAGTTGACCTGTTTTCCACGCATGGTCTGCTATTTGCTGGTATCACTTGTTCCCCTAGATGTCTGATCCATTCTTTAAATAGACATAGCCTTAACTGCATTCTGGTCTGTTTAACATTTATATATCTACGGAAACCACCTACTTGGTCAGCAAGTGTTACAAAACCTCTAACACATACTTTAGTGCCAATTAAAAAAAAGTGCAAGCAGCAGTACAGATATGGAAACAATGATAACTCACAGCAACTGCATTTTAGCTTATTGGTGGGAGTTCAATTACTTCAATGGTTATAGCAGTACGTTTTAAATATTCTCACATTCTAATCAGAAGCTAGAAAGGATTATTGCAACAAGGAACACTGGAAGAGCCTATTGGTGTGGAGTCTGATGTTATTTCTGGGGATAGTAGAGGAGCAGTAGTATTTTCGGGGAAACTGCTAAGTGAGGGATGGGATGAAGTTATATATCCAGAGACACACCACAGACTAAAATTGTAAAGGAGTAATATTTTTGGGCCCAGTGTGCTGCTGAGCAAGAGACTGAGACGTTTCCAGTGGCACCATTGTGTTGAGCTGAGTACAATACTGGTATGCGGGGGCACTACTGAGTCCGGGATGCAAGAGAGTGATAATCCCAGTGATGATACACAGTAACAGAAGAGAAAAAAATGTGTAGTGTTTTGGGATTTTTTTTTACACACTTTTGTTCCTCTTTCAATTCTTTAACCACTTCAGCCCCGGAAGGATTTACCCCCTTCCTGACCAGAGCACTTTTTACAATTTGGCACTGCGTCGCTTTAACTGCTAATTGCGCGGTCATGCAATGCTGTAACCAAACGAAATTTGCGTCCTTTTCTTCCCACAAATAGAGCTTTCTTTTGATGGTATTTGATCACCTCTGCCGTTTTTATTTTTTGCGCTATACACGGAAAAAGACCGAAAATTTTGAAAAAAAATGATATTTTCTACTTTTTGTTCTAAAAAAAATCCAATAAACTCAATTTTAGTCATACATTTAGGCCAAAATGTATTTGGCCACATGTCTTTGGTAAAAAAAATGTCAATAAGTGTATATTTATTGGTTTGCGCAAAAGTTATAGCGCCTACAATCTAGGGTACATTTTCTGGAATTTACACAGCCTTTAATTTATGACTGCCTATGTCGTTTCTTGAGGTGCTAAAATGGCAGGGCAGTACAAAACCCCCACAAATGACCCCATTTTGGAAAGTAGACACCCCAAGGAAATTGCTGAGAGGCATGTTGAGCCCATTGAATATTCATTTTTTTTGTCCCAAGTGATTGAATAATGACAAAAAAAAAAAAAAAAATTACAAAAAGTTGTCACTAAATGATATATTGCTCACACAGGCCATGGGCATATGTGGAATTGCACCCCAAAATACATTTAGCTGCTTCTCCTGAGTATGGGGATACCACATGTGTGGGACTTTTTGGGAGCCTAGCCGCATACGGGGCCCCGAAAACCAATCACTGCCTTCAGGATTTCTAAGGGCGTACATTTTTGATTTTACTCCTCACTACCTATCACAGTTTTGAAGGCCATAAAATGCCCAGATGGCACAAACCCCCCCCAAATGACCCCATTTTGGAAAGTAGACACCCCAAGCTATTTGCTGAGAGGCATGTTGAGTCCATGGAATATTTTATATTTTGACACAAGTTGCGGGAAAGTGACAATTTATTTATTTTTTTTTTTTTTTTTTTGCACAAAGTTGTCACTAAATGATATATTGCTCACACAGGTCATGGGCATATGTGGAATTGCACCCCAAAATACATTCTGCTGCTTCTCTTGAGTACGGGGATACCACATGTGTGGGACTTTTTAGGAGCCTAGCCGCGTACGGGACCCCGAAAACCAATCACCGCCTTCAGGATTTCTAAGGGTGTACATTTTTGATTTCACTCTTCACTGCCTATCACAGTTTCGGAGGTCATGGAATGCCCAGGTGGCACAAACCCCCCCCAAATGACCCCATTTTGGAAAGTAGACACCCCAAGCTATTTGCTGAGAGGCATGGTGAGTATTTTGCAGCTCTCATTTGTTTTTGAAAATGAAGAAAGACAAAAAAAAAAATTTTTTTTTTCTTTTTTTAATTTTCAAAACTTTGTGACAAAAAGTGAGGTCTGCAAAATACTCACTATACCGCTCAGCAAATAGCTTTGGGTGTCTACTTTCCAAAATGGGGTCATTTGGGGGGGGTTTGTGCCACCTGGGCATTCCATGGCCTCCGAGACTGTGATAGGCAGTGAAGAGTGAAATCAAAAATTTACGCCCTTAGAAAGCCTGAAGGCGGTGCTTGGTTTTCGGGGTCCCATACGCGGCTAGGCTCCCAAAAAGTCTCACACATGTGGTATCCCCGTACTCAGGAGAAGCAACAGAATGTATTTTGGGGTGTAATTTCACATATTCCCATGGCATGTTTGAGCAATATATAATTTAGTGACAACTTTGTGCAAAAAAAAAAAAAAAAAAAAAAATTTGTCTCTTTCCCGCAACTTGTGTCACAATATAAAATATTCCATGGACTCGACATGCCTCTCAGCAAATAGCTTGGGGTGTCTACTTTCCAAAATGGGGTCATTTGGGGGGGGTTTGAACTGTCCTGGCATTTTATGCACAACATTTAGAAGCTTATGTCACACATCACCCACTCTTCTAACCACTTGAAGACAAAGCCCTTTCTGACACTTTTTGATTACATGAAAAAATTATTTTTTTTTGCAAGAAAATTACTTTGAACCCCCACACATTATATATTTTTTTAAAGCAAATGCCCTACAGATTAAAATGGTGGGTGTTTAATTTTTTTTTTTCACACAGTATTTGCGCAGCGATTTTTCAAACGCATTTTTTGGGGAAAAAACACACTTTTTTACATTTTAATGCACTAAAACACACTATATTGCCCAAATGTTTGATGAAATAAAAAAGATGATCTTAGGCCGAGTACATGGATACCAAACATGACATGCTTTACAATTGCGCACAAACGTGCAGTGGCAACAAAATAAATACATTTTTAAAAGCCTTTAAAAGCCTTTACAGGTTACCACTTTAGATTTACAGAGGAGGTCTACTGCTAAAATTACTGCCCTCGATCTGACCGTCGCGGTGATACCTCACATGCATGGTGCAATTGCTGTTTACATTTGACGCCAGACCGACGCTTGCGTTCGCCTTAGCGCGAGAGCAGGGGGGACAGGGGTGCTTTTTTTTTTTTTTTTTTTTTTCTTTATTATTTTTTTGCTTTTTTATCTTATTTTAAAACTGTTCCTTTCATTTTTTTTTTTTTTTAATCATTTTTACTGTTATCTCAGGGAATGTAAATATCCCCTATGATAGCAATAGGTAGTGACAGGTACTCTTTTTTGAAAAAATTGGGGTCTATTAGACCCTAGATTTCTCCTCTGCCCTCAAAGCATCTGACCACACCAAGATCGGTGTGATAAAATGCTTCCCCAATTTCCCAATGGTGCTATTTACATCCGGCGAAATCTAAGTCATAAAATGCTCGTAGCTTCCGGTTTCTTAGGCCATAGAGATGTTTGGAGCCACTCTGGTCTCTGATCAGCTCTATGGTCAGCTGGCTGAATCACCCGCTGCATTCTCAGGTTCCCTGTTGAGACAGGAGAGCCAGAGAAAAACACGGAAGACGATGGGGGGGGGGGCATTCTCTCCCACTGCTTGTAAAAGCAGTCTAGAGGCTAATTAGCCGCTAGGATTGCTTTTACATGAAAGCCGACCGCTGGCTGAAAAGAATGATACCAAGATGATACCTAAACCTGCAAGCATCATTCTGGTATAACCACTCAAAGTCGTGAATGCTGTACCTGAAGACAAAAAAATGGTTAACAATAAAGCACAGTAAACGGTAAAGTATAAAAAATTGCATACCTGAAAAGCAAACATGATAAAACATAATAACAATAAAACATTGCAGAATAGAATACAGTAAAAAAGAGCAGAACAATAGAGAGAATAGAGAGAGAGAGAATAGAGAGAGAACAATAAAACGACAACTATTATTTTTTATTTTATATTTTTGTTTGTGTTTTTTTTTTTTTTTTTTTTACACTTTTTTTGTAACTGTAACTTTTATAACTGTAACCGGTTCCAGGTTCGGGTCTCTCAAAATGCGATGGCATCTTGGGAGACCCTGTGAAAGTGTGTCCTAGTCTGTGCAATGCTGTACCCTACGCTAATACTCAGCTAGTGAATGGTAGCGTTCAAAACATTCACCAATGCAAAGACCAGGATTGTCAGGACAGGAGGGACAATAATAGCGGGTGTCACGCCTATATCCGCGCTTGCTGCAGACACAACATCTTTTTTGGGGGGGTTCGTTGGGTGGGGGTACTCGGGAGGACATAAAGAAAATGCCTCTCATGCAGCCGACTGCATTTGGTTGGGGATGTGAATGGGGGAAGTACGGGCGCTGCAGAAGTGGTGGGTTCCCAATTAGGATTGGCGAATGCAGCAGGAAGGGCATTATGGGCACGACGGGCCTGTGTTTGTCTTCTTGGTGGCAGCGGGACACTACTTGTGCTTGCCACCTCACCAGCTTGAACTGCACTTATGGGACTCGCCACGTCACCAAGTGTTACTGCAGTGCTGGTTTGACTACGACCGGGGTGTACTAGGCCGCTGGCGCTTGCCAGTTCACCAAAACGCTACCAAAAAAACTGTTAACGATCGCAGGGATCAGGCCTGACTCTGCGAACGCTGCAGTTATGCGTTTAGTGTTTTGTAAGTGACAGTGATCGATCGATACTGCACTTGGGTTGGCTGGGCTGGGCCGGGCGGAGGGGCAAAACGCAGGTGCTAGTAGGTATCTGGGCTGATCCCACTAACACTGCGTTTTTGGGAACCCTAAACTGCTGGGGATGCCAGTATAGATCTGATCGGATCAGATCAGATATTGATCAGTTCAGATACTATACCACTAAGGGAGGTGTACGGTGCGTGCGTGGGTGTTAGCGCTACTGGCACTAACCTGACGCTGCCTGGGGCTGGTGCTTGCCAGTTCACCAAAACGCTACCAAAAAAACTGTTAGCGATCGCAGGGATCAGGCCTGACTCTGCGAACGCTGCAGTTATGCGTTTAGTGTTTTGTAAGTGACAGTGATCGATCGATACTGCACTTGGGTGGGCTGGGCCGAGCCGGGCGGAGGGGCAAAACGCAGGTGCTAGCAGGTATCTGGGCTGATCCCGCTAACACTGTGTTTTTGGGAACCCTAAACTGCTGGGGACGCTAGTATAGATCTGATCGGATCAGATATTGATGCGTTCAGATACTATACCACTAAGGGAGGTGTACGGTGCGTGCGTGGGTGTTAGCGCTACTGGCACTAACCTGACGCTGCCTGGGGCTGGTGCTTGCCAGTTCACCAAAACGCTACCAAAAAAACTGTTAGCGATCGCAGGGATCAGGCCTGACTCTGCGAACGCTGCAGTTATGCGTTTAGTGTTTTGTAAGTGACCGTGATCGATCGATACTGCACTTGGGTGGGCTGGGCCGAGCCGGGCAGAGGGGCAAAACGCAGGTGCTAGCAGGTATCTGGGCTGATCCCGCTAACACTGTGTTTTTGGGAACCCTAAACTGCTGGGGACACTAGTATAGATCTGATCGGATCAGATATTGATCCGTACAGATACTATACCACTAAGGGAGGCGTATGCTGCGTGCTTGGGTGTTAGCAGTACTGGCGCTAATCTGACGTTGCCTGGGGCGACGCATATCACCGCCGGGCGATCAGGGGGCTAATTCTTTATTCGGTAATAAACGGCGGGTGCCCTGACACTATAAAAAATAAACAAACTAACCAGCGTCACCCGTAACGGTTATACAGTGATCAGTGGTGAAAGGGTTAACTAGGGGGCAATCAAGGGGTTAAAACATTTATTAGGTAGTATATGGGGGTCCCTGTCGCTATAAAACGCTGACGGCGAACCTAAATATTTACCTCACTAACTAGCGTCACCAGCGACACTAATACAGCGATCAGAAAAATGATCGCTTAGCGACACTGGTGACGGGGGGTGATCAAGGGGTTAAAACTTTATTAGGGGGGGTTAGGGGGGTATCCTAGACCTAAAGGGGGCCTAACACTCACTGCCCTAACACTGTAACTGTCACAAACTGACACCAATACAGTAATCAGAAAAAAAAAAAAAAAAAACCTGCTTGGTGTCAGTTTGTGACAGGGGGGGGTGATTGGGGGGGGGATCGGGGGCGATCGGGGGGGGGATCGGGGTGTTTTGTGTGCCTGGCATGTTCTACTGTGTGTGTGTGTGTTGTGCACTCACATTGCAGTCTTCTCTCCTCGGCCCGGAACGGAAAATACCAAGCCGAGGAGAGATGACATCATTTCCTCTGCCTCTGTGTACAATACAGAGGCAGGGAAATGATCCCATTGGCTGGGAGCGATCGCGAGGGGGGGGCCACGAATGGATGGCCTCCCCCTCACCACCGATCGCCGGGGGAGATTTGCCGACCGCCGCAGGCACCGGGGGGGGGGGTCCGATCGCGGGCAGGCAAGGACGTACCTGTAAGTCCTTTTGCCTGCCCGTGCCGCTCTGTCGACGTATATAGTCGTGCGGCGGTCGGCAAGTGGTTAACATTTTAAAAACTGTTATTTAAAGTAAAGGTGAAATTACCTGGTTTATTACACTGTGTTGCAGAACTGCCCACATTCTTCTCCTCCTTGATATTCATGATAAGAAAGACACTGCTTGGTACCAGGTCCCCAACAGCCCTGGTCAGAGCATAAAGGATGGCAAACATTTCCATTGTGAACTACAAAGAAAGTAAAAAAAAAAATCTGATAACACATAGATTATGTTTGTTCAATAATAATTATCAGCAAGAAAGGCTGTCCATCAGATATAAACAAAGAGAAAGCTCACACCAGTACACCTGTGTATGTAAATCAGAAAATAGAAACCCTTAGTGGTCTTCCCACCTCAGGCAGACTAAGGTTTTTGAAATAACCGTGTACATGAAAATGCAAGCTATGCTAATGTAGCGTTACCCCCGCAGGAGCCGCTTAAGTATGTTTGTTGGATACTCTGCCTCTCAACCCCAATAACAGTCTCAGCCCTCTCTGGCACACCTGGCAATAGTGTACAGTGTCTCTGTGAATGGATGGCCTTATCCTTTAGCCCTGTCTCACTACAAGTGTCAGCAAGATGACTAACAGCAATGATGTCTGTATAACACTGTCTTGGAACAGGCAGGCTCTTCTAGTGACCCGACTGGTCACCTCACACTAGAACACCGTCGGTGCAGATGCATCTGGATATGCACCTGGGATCCCCCTCTCTCAGGATGGATGTCCCGACTGGCTGTGGATGCCTAAAATCATGCGGTGGACTGACCTGGGAGGCAGCACCTCTTCCCTAGGTCTAATCTCTTTCTCTGCCTCGAGTATTCTGACAAATCTCCTCAGATCAGCAAAATGGAGTCTCTAGTTCTTTTGCCCCCAGAGCAGACTGGCTATTGTAGTTCTGTCTCCATACAAAGCTTTGGGGCCATTTTAGATGGGTACTACATATCCCAGAATCCTTTGCAGCTGCTGCTTGTTAAAATCCTTCTAATTTGCTCCTGTAATTGCTCCTGTAATTGGCTCTCCTCTTCCTGCCAATAGAGACACAGGGGAGTGTGCAGAGTGACCAGCTCTGTGTGTGTCAGTGAAGAGAAAAAAAGGAAGGGAGGAAGGGAGAAACTGACAGGCACTTTTCTGCCTTACAGAAGAAACTCGGCCATCTTGGCTAGGCCGTGGGATATGCAGGGCACCTGCTACACACTCCCCCCCATCAAAGAACCTTTGGTCCCCCAAAGGAAGTAACAGTCCTGGACCTGGTACATTCTTTCAAATACATGCAGAAAAAAATAGGTTAGTGTACACAGGAAAACAAACAACTTGCATTTTCATAAGGACCTGGCAGGGAAGCCTCCCATCAATAAACATAGGAAGGAAGGTTGTCCTGCCTACAGGCCACCTAAATTGGAATAGCCCAGCTAGTTGTGCCAAGGGGTGAGTTAGGGTTGCCAAATCGGTGGTGAGAAGGTTAGGCTATGCAAGAGTCCCTTGAGGAGTGAGGATAACTTCTTTGGTGCTCTCACTCAACACTAGGGATGAGCCGAACACCCCCGGTTTGGTTCGCACCAGAACATACCGAACAGGCAAAAAATTTGGAAGAACACACGAACACCATTAAAGTTTATAGGACACAAACATGAAATATCAAAAGTGCTCATTTTAAAGGCTTATATGCAAGTTATTGTCATAAAAAGTGTTTGGGGACCTGGATCCTGCCCCAGGGGACATGTATCAATGCAAAAAAAAATTTTAAAAACAGACATTTTTTCGGGAGCAGTGATTTTTTTAATGCTTAAAGTGAAACAATAAAAATGAAATATTCCTTTAAATATCGTGCCTGCGGGGGAGGTGTCTATAGTATGCCTGAACAGTGGCGCATTCTTCCCGTGTTTAAAACAGTACCACAGCAAAATGACATTTCTAAAGGAAAAATTGTCATTTAAAACTGTAATGAATTGTCGGGTCTCTGCAATATGGATAAAACTCAGAAAAAAAAGAGATTGGGTTACCCCCCAGTCAATTACCAGGCCCTTTGGGTCTGGTATGAATATTCAGGGGATTCTCGAACCAAAATTTAAAAAAACATTGCGTGGGGGTCCCCCTAAAATCCATACCAGGCCCTTCAGGTCTGATATGGAAATTAGGGGGAACCCTGCGCAAAATTAAAAAAAATTGGCTTAGGGGTCCCTCCCAAAATCCATACCAAACCCTTATCCGAGCATGCAACCTGGCAGGCCACAGGGAAAGAGGGGGGATGAGAGAGCGCCCCCCCCTCCTGAACTGTACCAGGCCACATGCCCTCAACATGGGGAGGGTGCTTTGGCGTAGCCCCCCAAAGCACCCATGTTGATGGGGACAAGGGCCTTATCCCCACAACCCTTGCCTGGTGGTTGTGGGGGTATGTGGGCAGGGGGCTTATTGGAATCTGGAAGCCCCCTTTAACAAATGGGACCCCCAGATCCCGGCCCCCCTATGTGAATTGTTAACGGGTTACATTGTACCCCTACCATTTCACAAAAAAGGTGAAAGAATGGTAAAAAAGACAAGAGACACCTTGGGACAAGTCCTTTATTATAAAATAAAAAATAAAAATGTCCAGCGATGTAAATTCATGCCGCCCGACCGGAAAAAAAAGCCGCAACCGTTCCGCCTCCATGGGAGGCTCCCGCTGTGTGACGCTTCTTCTGGGTGACAGTTCTTTTATAGCTGAGGGCGGGGCCACCCGGTGACGTAGACGGGTGACCCCGCCCCCCACTGACGCTACGTGGCAGGCACCCATTTACGTCATCGGGTGGCCTTGCCCTCAGCTATATATGAACTGTCACCCAGAAGAAGCGTCACACGGCGGGAGCCTCCCATGGAGGCGGAACGGTTGCGGCTGTTTTTTTCCGGTCCGTCGGGCGGTGTGAATTTACATCGCTGGACATTTTTATTTTACAGGGGGCGGGATCTGGGGGTCCCCTTGTTAAAGGGGGCTTCCAGATTCCGATAAGCCCCCAGACCGCAGACCCCCACAACCACCGGGCAAGGGTTGTGGAGATGAGGCACTTGCCCCCATCAACATGGGGACAAGGTGCTTTGGGGTCTGACCCCAAAGCACCCTCCCCATGTTGAGGGCATGTGGCCTGGTACGGTTCAGGAGGGGGGGCGCTCTCTCGTCCCCCCTTTTTTCCTGTGGCCTGCCAGGTTGCGTGATAAGGGTCTGGTATGGATTTTTGGGGGACCCCCAATGCCATTTTCTTTAAATTTTGGCGCAGGGTTCCCATTAATTTCCATACCAGACCTGAAGGGCCTGGTATAGATTTTGGGGGGACCCCCACGCAATTATTTTCTTTATTTTTGGTTCAGGGTTCCCCTTAATATTCATACCAGACCCAAAGTGCCTGGTAATGGACTGGGGGGGGAACCCATGCCCTTTTTTTCAATGAGTTTTATCTATATTGCCAAGACCCGACAATTTACAAGCCGACCTCAATGCTCTGTCTAATTGGGCGACTATGTGGCAGATGAGGTTTAATGTTGAGAAATGTAAAGTTATGCACTTGGGGGCTAAGAATATGCATGCATCATACATTCTAGGGGGAGTACAACTGGGGGAATCCGTAGTGGAGAAGGATCTGGGGGTTTTGGTAGATCATAAGCTCAATAATAGCATGCAATGCCAAGCTGCGGTTTCCAAAGCGAGCAAAGTTCTTTCTTGTATTAAGAGAGGTATGGACTCCAGAGAGAGAGATATCATTTTGCCCCTGTTCAAATCATTAGTAAGACCTCATCTGGAATATGCCGTTCAGTTTTGGGCACCAGTTCTCAAAAAGGATATCGGGGAACTGGAGAAAGTGCAGAGAAGGGCAACCAAACTGATAAGAGGCATGGGGGAGCTCAGCTATGAGGAAAGATTAGAGGAACTGAATTTGTTCACTCTTAAGAAGAGGAGAATAAGGGGGGATATGATCAACATGTTTGAATATATAAGGGGTCCATATAGTGAACTTGGTGTTGAGTTATTCACTTTACGGTCAACACAGAGGACAAGGGGGCACTCTTTACGACTGGAGGAAAAGAGATTTCATCTCCAAATACGGAAAGGTTTCTTCACAGTAAGAGCTGTGAAAATGTGGAATAGACTCCCTCCAGAGGTGGTTCTGGCCAGCTCAGTAGATTGCTTTAAGAAAGGCCTGGATACTTTCCTAAATGTACATAATATAACTGGGTACTGACATTTATAGGTAAAGTTGATCCAGGGATAATCCGATTGCCTCTCTGGGATCAGGAAGGAATTTTTTCCCCTGCTGTAGCAAATTGGAGCATGCTCTGCTGGGGTTTTTTGCCTTCCTCTGGATCAACTGTGGGTATAGTATTGGGTATATTGTTTTTTTGTTTTTTTTGTTTTTTTATGGTTGGACTGGATGGACTTGTGTCTTTTTTCAACCTGACTAACTATGTAACTATGTAACTATGTAACTAATTCATTACAGCCGCGATCAGTTTTAAATGACAATTTTTCCTTTAGAAATGTAATTTTGCTGTGGTACTTTTCTAAACACGGGAAAAATGTGCCACTTTACCGGCATACTATAGACACCCCCCAAGCACGATATTTAAAGGAATATTTCATTTTTATTGTTTCACTTTAAGCATTAAAAAAATCACTGTTCCCGAAAAAACTGACGTTTTTAAAAAAGTTTTTGCATTGATACATGTCCCCGGGGCAGGACCCAGGTCCCCAAACACTTTTTATGACAATAACTTGCATATAAGCCTTTAAAATGAGCACTTTTGATTTTTCATGTTAGTGTCCCATAGACTAACGGTGTTCCAGCGCCTTTTGAATTTGCCCCGAACACCGCATATTGTTTGGTGTTCGCAGAACATCCAAACAACCAAAGTTCGGCCCGAGCATAAGTTCGCCCATCCCTACTCAACACATCATAAATTAGTCTCTTGAGAGGATGATTAACTCTCCGCTCTCTCTGTCTCACTGGCCCAGGCACAGTAGGCTCACTAGCCTCTGCTGTTTGACTGTTTCTGCCTCCTGAAGATCAGTCCCATTTGTTTCTGCTCTGTATCCTTCTTCATTCACTGTGGATGAGGGAGACACTTCTGGCCCTCCTGCTGGCAGGGAAGTCAAGGGATTACATCTGAGGACAACAGGGGCTAACAGCCGCTTCACCAGATCTGTGTTGGTCCCTACAATCAACTAACTTACCGTAGATCCTGGCAGCCAAGGACACACAATGGCCAGTGTCTCAAAATTCTGAGGCTTTCCAACCCTCAATGGATCACATAATAACTTGACACTCAGGTATCCATCACAAGGGTAATCCTTCACTTGAATACCCTGGATCTCTATATCTTCCAACTTTTGCGGGAGCATGTAAGACAAATGCCTCTCATAAAAGTCTCTGGTCAGCAAAGTCATCTGAGCACCCAAATCAAGAATGGCTCTTGTATAGATTCTTTCCACCAAAACAGGCACTACAGGCAGAGGGCCTACCAACTGAGCAGGAGGCTTGGTGGAAACATCTAGAACAGCAGGTTTGTGTGACTGGACTCGTCTTCCATTTTCGAGAATGCTGCTTCTGGCGATGGTTTGGAGGCTGATAGGCATTCCTCACTGAAACGGCTTAGACTGCTGGTGTCCTCCATTGTTCTCTTGCAGAATCGGGGAAGGTTCTTCTTGAAGGCCCAGGCCTTCTCTCTATCTTTGGGTTACTTCTCTGCGGTCCATGCCAGTCTTCTTTCCGCCTCGCTGGTAGTGACCTACACCTCCACAGTTTAGACAGACATCTGGATTCATTGGCCTCTTGCCAGGCGCTGTGGACGAAGCCAGAGGCACATTAGGCACTGCGGCCCCCTCACCGAATAACTCAGTGAATTTCGCTGTCAGCATGTTGATCATCTACATCATCTGGGATACCGGCATCTTGGAAGCGGCTATCTTAGACTTGAGATCCGGTGATTCTGCTTCTTTGCATAATCTGGAGGTGGCGATGGTGTCCACTTAGGCAATTTGACCCAAAGAGCCGGTCATCCTTTGCATCAGCTGTGACACTTGAGTCTTGAGGAACTCAACCTCTGAGTTACCACCATCTACACTGGCCACTCTGATCCCGACATCTACTTCTGCCTTCTTGTCTTCCAACATGGCCTCCTCTTCCTGCACAATCCGGATCAGATCTGGATACTTCAATATGCCACCATCCTGCTGAGTTCTTAGTAGAATGGTGATGGGGTCCAATGGCTGGGCACCCCGCAAGACTTGCTGTGCATGGACCTCATCCACTTCACAGGGGTCCAAACCCTTCTTCAATAGGAGTTGATGCAATATCTTATCCAGACGCCTTACATAATTTGGATAATTTCTCCCCTTTGTGCTGATAAGTATGCTCAAACTGGTACAGGTCAGAGGCATTTTCAGTGCGCCCAAATATTACCGGCAGAATATTCAGGTAATCTTGAGCAGCAAAACCTTTCTGCGTGAGCTTCAGATTGTGGATAGCTTCTGATGCGGGACCCCTAAGACTCTGTAATTCTCTGCTTCTTGTGGGTCTCAGGGAAATCCCATTCATCCATAACTTGGGTGGCTTGGTCCAGCCACTCTTCAAAACTCTCCTCCCCTGTAGGTACTGGTTCTCTTCCAGAAAAGGACCTGAGTTTCTGGTACTCATTTCCAGAGCACGTTGGAGTGTCCCTTGGCAATTTTGACACAAAATCTCCCAAAGCAGCGAAGAACTCCGGTCCGATCATGGCCAAAGACAGTATGGAAGGGACCTCTTCCTTTGAGGCCTTAACTCGGCTAGTACTTGCTGGACACCTGTCTGGTGTGTGTGACTGTATTAGAGGAAACTCAGCCTGGTCAGCCAACTGCACACTGGACCCTCGAAAATGGTCAGGAATCCCCTACTTCCATTCTAGCAGCACATGGGTGCAAGAGGCCTCTTGGTCTGGTGTGACAGCAAAAAACCACGCCTTCTGATCTGGAATCAATGTCTTCACCTCCTGGTTGATCTGTTCTTTAGTCTAGGCATCCCCAGGAAGCTCAATCACTACACTTGACTCTGGGTGAGCGCCTTCTTCCAAACCACTGGGCCGCAGCTGTGGTGTCTATCTTGGAACTTGTAGGGGTGCTGTTTTGAGGAGTTAATTGCAGAGTAGCGGTATTATCCTGGACAAAGTCCCGACATGTAGCGCTACCCCCGCAGGAGCCACTTAAGTATGTTTGTTGCTTACTCTGCCTCTCAACCCTAATAACAGTCTCAGCCCCCTCTGGCACACCTGGCAATAGTGTAAGTGCAAAGACCAATGAGAAACGCACACGTTATGATAAAACACAGAAATTGTCTTTACTGCAATATTTCTGTGGAAAAGAGTTACAAATAGTAACAATATATATTCAAGTAATGCAAATGGAGAGCAATAACTGAGATTAAGAGCAATATAGCTCAATACTATATTCAGGCTGCTTTCAGGGGATACAAAACCTGAGAATAACCCCAAGAGCAAAGTCAAACACTTCAATAACAATAAATCACAATATGGTAATCTGTACCAGACTGGTTACCTTTACTCAGGTCGGCTCTAGGCAGGAGGAGAGCAGAGGAATGACCCTTTTTACGTCATGCCTCTCTCCTCTGTCCCCTGACACCACATGCCCAACTTCAAACATTTTACTCAAATCACGATTAACTTCCCAGATAAACTACTTGCTTGCTATTTTATGCCAATCTGAGTTTGTTTGGCCAGCAGTAGGGATGAGCTTCGAGTTCGAGTCGAACTCATGTTCGACTCGAACATTGGCTGTTCGCAAGTTCGCCGAACAGCGAACAATTTGGGGTGTTCGCGGCAAATTCGAATGCCACGGAACACCCTTTAAAAGTCTATGGGAGAAATCAAAAGTGCTAATTTTAAAGGCTAATATGCAACGGCCGTTTTTTCAGGAGCAGTGATTTTAATAATGCTTAAAGTCAAACAATAAAAGTGTAATATCCCTTTAAATTTCGTACCTGGGGGGTGTCTATAGTATGCCTGTAAAAGGGCGCATGTTTCCCGTGTTTAGAACAGTCTGACAGCAAAATGACATTTTGAAGGAAAAAACTCATTTAAAACTACCCGCGGCTATTGCATTGCCGACAATACACATAGAAGTTCATTGATAAAAACGGCATGGGAATTCCCCAAAGGGGAACCCCGAACCAAAATTAAAAAAAAAAAATGACGTGGGAGTCCCCCTAAATTCCATACCAGGCCCTTCAGGTCTGATATGGATATTAAGGGGAACCCCGGCCAAAATTAAAAAAAAAAAATTACGTGGGGTTCCCCCTAAATTCCATACCAGACCCTTCAGGTCTGGTATGGGATTTTAAGGGGAACCCCGCGCCAAAAAAAAAAAAAACGGCGTGGGGTCCCCCCAAAAATCCATACCAGACCCTTATCCGAGCACACAACCTGGCAGGCCGCAGGAAAAGAGGGGGGGACGAGAGTGCGGGCCGCTCCGCACCCATGCTGGCATGGAGGGAGGCTCCCGCTGTGTGACGGCGCTCCTCGTCTGACAGTTCTTAAATAATGGGGGCGGGGCCACCCGGTGATCCCGCCCCCCTCTGACGCACGGGACATGACGGGACTTTCCTGTGGCATTCCCCGTGACGTCACAGGGAAGTCCCGTCAAGTCACCGTGCGTCAGAGGGGGGCGGGATCATCGGGTGGCCCCGCCCCCCGGTTATTTAAGAACTGTCAGACGAGGAGCGCCGTCACACAGCGGGAGCCTCCCTCCATGCCAGCATGGGTGCGGAGCGGCCCGGAGAAGAAAATGAAGAAGAGAAGAAGAGAAGAAGAGAAGAAAAGAAGAAGAGAAGAGCGGGAGCCTCCCCCCAATGCCATGGGTGCGGAGCGGCCCCGAGGAGAAGAAGATAGAAGACGCCGCGGAGGAGATGCTGGACGAGAACGCCGGAGGAAGAACCAGAAGAGCCAGAAGAACCAGAAGAACCAGAAGATGAAGGAAGATAGAAGAAGCATTTAAATAAAGGAATTGTCAAAAACTGTCTCTTGTCATTTTTAACATTTTTGACAGTTTTTTAGTGAAATGGTAGGGGTAAGTACCCCCTTACCATTTCACACAGGGGGGGGCGGGATCTGGGGGTCCCCTTGTTAAAGGGGGCTTCCAGATTCCGATAAGCCCCCCGCCCGCAGACCCCCACAACCACCGGCCAGGGTTGTGGGGATGAGGCCCTTGTCCTCATCAACATGGGAACAAGGTGTTTTGGGGGGCTACCCCAAAGCACCCTCCCAATGTTGAGGGCATGTGGCCTGGTACGGTTCAGGAGGGGGGGCGCACTCTCGTCCCCCCCTCTTTTCCTGCGGCCTGCCAGGTTTCGTGCTCGGATAAGGGTCTGGTATGGATTTTTGGGGGGACCCCACGCCGTTTTTTTTTTTTTCTTTGGCGCTGGGTTCCCCTTAAAATCCATACCAGACCTGAAGGGTCTGGTATGGAATTTAGGGGGAACCCCACGTCATTTTTTTTTTTAAATTTTGGCAGGGGTTCCCCTTAATATCCATACCAGACCTGAAGGGCCTGGTATGGAATTTAGGGGGACTCCCACGTCATTTTTTTTTTTAATTTTGGTTCGGGGTTCCCCTTTGGGGAATTCCCATGCCGTTTTTATCAATGAACTTCTATGTGTATTGTCGGCAATGCAATAGCCGCGGGTAGTTTTAAATGAGTTTTTTCCTTCAAAATGTCATTTTGCTGTCAGACTGTTCTAAACACAGGAAACATGCGCCCCTTTACAGGCATACTATAGACACCCCCCAGGTACGAAATTTAAAGGGATATTACACTTTTATTGTTTGACTTTAAGCATTATTAAAATCACTGCTCCTGAAAAAACGACCGTTTTTAAAACTTTTTTTTGCATTGATCCATGTCCCCTGGGGCAGGACCCGGGTCCCCAAACACTTTTTATGACAATAACTTGCATATTAGTCTTTAAAATTAGCACTTTTGATTATTCATGTTCGTGTCCCATAGACTTTAACGGTGTTCGCGTGTTCGAATGAACTTTTTTCCTGTTCGCATGTTCTGGTGCGAACCGAACAGGGGGGTGTTCGGCTCATCCCTAGCCAGCAGCTAAGAGAGGATAGTGAATGTGTGGTGTTTAAAACGGGAGTTTGCCATCTAGTGGCCGGTTTGTAAATAACAAAGTCTAATCAATGATGTGTAATGTAGAAACAGTATAAATAGATGACGGCCACAGGCCCCTCCCATGCTTGAGAAAACCCACATGATTGGGTGAAACATGTTGGAGAAGATACCACGACAGTGATGCTCTACCGTCACGGGTGATGCATCACGTCACGTCGGCGGAGGCGCATTACACACCTTGAAGCCAGCAGTAGCCATGTTTTGGCTGAGCTAGCAGAGCTAACAGAGCGGCTGCCAAAAACGGCCCTACAACGCCACATTGTGGCCAGCAGAAGAGTCATCAAAACTCCCTAGACCCCTGCATGGCAATCGAGTATCCCGGACGGAAAGTCTTCGGTAGTGTGAGGTCCCTCGTTATCAAAAGGGATGAGCCAAACACCCCCCGGTTCGGTTCTCAGTAGAACATGCGAACAGACCAAAAATTCATGCGAACACCCGAACCCCCGATAAAGTCTATGGGATTCGAATGTGAAAAATCAAAAGTGCTAATTTTAAAGGCTAATATGCAAGTTGTCATAAAAAGTGTTTGGGGACCCGGGTCCTGCCCCAGGGGACATGTATCAATGCAAAAAAAAGTTTTAAAAACGGCCTTTTTTCGGGAGCAGTGATTTTAATAATGCTTAAAGTGAAACAATAAAAGTGTAATATTCCTTTAAATATCGTGCCTGGGGGTGTCTATAGTATGCCTGTAAAGTGGCGCATTTTTCCCGTGTTTAGAACAGTCCCTGCACAAAATGACATTTCTAAAGGAAAAAAGTAATTTAAAACGGCTTGCGGCTGTAATGTAATGTTACCCGGTCCCCGGGTTACAAACAAGATAGGGACTGTAGGTTTGTTCTTAAGTTGAATCTGTTTGTAATTTGGAACAGGTACATTTTGTAAGTATAGCTCCAGCCAAAAAATCTATTTTTAAGCTTTTTGGATAACATAGGGAAGGGTTATCATCACCCCTGTAACATTTGTTTTGCTGTCTGTGCCCCTGGATCAGAAGATTTCACCTCACTTTCTGTCCCAATGACAATTGGATTTTGAACATTTTGGGTTATTAGGGAAACAAGGATTGGTGATAAAGCACCAGTGGGGAGATACCTTTTTCCCATATTAACTTTTACAGGAGAGAATTTCCCTTCCTAGGGGTAGATTTTCTCTCACTTCCTGTTGTCTCCCTCCGTTTGTAAGTAGGAGTCGTTTGTAAGTCGGATGTTTGAAAATAGGGGGCCGCCTATATATACTATACGGCCTGCCCTATACACTCTGCAGAAAATTGAGCCTTAGGTGTTGGTGGTACCAGAACACTGTAAGCCCTCACAGTTACTCTTGGTGGGCGTTGGAATGGGCCCTGCTGTGAAATATTATATCAAGAATTGTAATTACATGTCCCTGTTAAACAGGGGCAGAAAAATTGGGCCTTAGGCGGTGGTGGTGGTGGTGGTGGTGGCTCAACACTGTAAAGCCTCACAGATACTTTTGTTGAGCGCAGGAATAGGCCCTGCTGTGAAATATTAGAAATATATACATACGAGACTGACTGTATATATACAGGGCTTTTTTTCAGCAGGAACTAGGGGGAACTCAGTTCCACCACCTCTGGCTCAGGTCTTCTGCTCCCTGCTCACCACTATCACTAGTCCAGCTTCTGCATTTACAAGTGATAGCTTATCTCCCAGTAGCTCCCATAGGTCAGATCCCCTGTGCAGATCCCACTGAGTGCCAGACAGGGAGAAGGGAGATACAGAACAGGTGCCCATGGTTCTGTGCAGTCATGGGCAGGAGAGGGTGCGTGGTAGGCTGCACCCACTTGGGTCTCCATTTTTTCCCTGGTGACCAATTGTTGATGCTCCTACTGCATGATCTCCCTTGCAAGTGACTGTAATATAGTATAGTATGCTGGGAGGTACTATAGCCGGATAGGTGCTTCAGCTTAATATTGTAACAAAGGTAAGAAATATGACAGATGGTGGAGCTTTTAAGGAGGGGGGAGAAGATGAGAGCAGTGGAGGGAGGGGTTGTATGCAGAGGGAAGAGCTACTATTTGATGCCAATTGGCAGGTATGTGTGTGTGGCGGGCATGGTTGCGTTCCTGCACCTATTCTCTGAGAAAAAAGCCCTGTATATATATATATATATATATATATATATATATATATATATATATCTATATATATATTAAATACACTGCACCTAGCTGAATCACCTGCCTGAAGTATATTAGAAACAGTACACCAGGAACGGACTGCAGTCAGATCTAGCTAAACTGGATACAGTGGATATATATATATATATATATATATATATATATATATTTATACGAGACTGACTGTATATATATATATTAAATGCACTGCAGCTAACTGAAAGCACTGCAGCTGACTCAATCTAAATGACACTCTCTCTCCGTCCACGCCAACGACACACTACACAAGGCCGACGTGCAGGCGGACTTATATAGTGTGGGGCGTGGACTTAGTCCCCCTGAGCCATGATTGGCAAAAGTCACCCTGCCTTTGGCCAATTATGGCTCTCTTAGCTGGCCAAAGCATGCAGGCCATGGTGCATGTTCTGGCCAATCATCATAGAGCAATGCACTGCGCTCCCGCAGTGCATTATGGGCCGTTACGCGCCACTCAAATTTGGCGCGAACGGCCCATAATGTTCGGTTTTGATCCTGAACAGAAAGCTCATCCCTAGTTATCAACAGGAACCCCTTGGGGACGTCTGGGACACCTCTCTGAATACACAGTCTCTTGCCTATTTTGGTCGGGTGAGCGGACCAACGGTCCTTTCGTGTTTAATTTCTCCTTAAAAGTGCCAGCTCTGACTTGTAGTTCATTTCTACCTGCTGCTTTATCTCATGGATCTCAGTATTTGGGCTAGCTTTACTTCTATAGCTTATATTAGTAACTGGATACTTGGACTACAATAGCAATGCTTACATGTCGCTCCTTACACAGGATACCTACCAGCTTTTACTTTCAAGCTATCAGTTTACAGTGACAAGCCACTCTCTGTGATTAATTTCAGTTGAGCTGATGATCCAATCATATACCCATATATCCCTTAGCTGGGGGTTTATATAATTACAGTGACCGAATGGGTACATATTTTCACTGTGAATGTCGCCGGGAACCAATTCATTGTCATATGCACCTTTATTTGCAATCTGTTTGGTTATATGATGTGTGCCTGTTCCATGCGTGACACAGCTGCTCTTAGATATAGACAACGTTGTCTTTTTTAAATTCAGTCTAGGTGTTGGTGGTGGGAACCCAGTTTCTTGCAAATTTGTATTATCTTTTTGTGCAATAAAATCAATTCCTTTTTATAAGCAGCTTGGTCCACCCGTGACTCTTTTTAGGGGTTACTCTAGCCCCTTGCACCTTGATACTTCTTCTAGTGACCCGACTGGTCACCTCACACTGTAACGCTTCACACCGTCGTTGCAGGTGCATCTGGATATGCACCTAGGATCCCCCTCTCTCAGGCTGGATGTCCCAACTGGCTGTGGCTGCCTAAAATCACGCGGTGGACTGACCTGGGAGGCAACACCTCTCCCCTAGGTCTAATCTCTTCCTCTGCCTCGTGTATTCTGACAAATCTCCTCAGATCAGCAAGATGGAGTATCTAGTTCCTTTGCCCCTAGAGCAGACTGGCTATTGTAGTTCTGTCTCCATAGAAAGCTATAGGGCCATTTTAGATGGGGACTATGTATCCCAGAATCTTTTGCAGCTGCTGCTTGTTAAAGTCCTTCTGATTTGCTCCTGTAATTGCTCCTGTAATTGGCTCTCCCCTTCCTGCCAATAGGGATACAGTGGAGAGTGCAGCGTGAGCAGCTCTGTGTGTGTCAGTGAAAAGAAAAAGAAGAGGGGGGGGAATTCCCCCTGCAGAAAATGACAGGCACTTTTCTCCCTCACAGAAGAACCTCGAGATTTTTACTACCCCCAAAGAGCACATATTACTCTTTGGGGGTAGTAAAGCTATACATTATTTTACAAAAGCTTCGGATCTGGTTGGCATTCATGCTTTTACATTCATGTGATCCCAAGTGATCAGACTTGCATAGAAAAAAAAAAAAAAGCAACAAAAGCTAAACAGGTTTTAGGAGGAACTATAAATATTTGGTAACTACAGTATAGCACCAAAATTCCTACATTTTTGGTCTGCTTAACAGGTATCAGCAGGGGGAAAGATGCTTTATGCATACAGCTTTGTCAAGACAGAGCTTAAGACATAATCATTTAAATATTGAGGTGTGGATGTATAATCTCCACTCTGAAAAATGTACCTTTTATCCAAGTAGTTTATCAACACATACATGCCATAAGTAGTACTGTATATACGTATTTTGTTGTTAGTAACCACCCCAGGGGGAGCACTGGTAATTGGCCAGGTAACTCCCCTACAGTAAATGGCTGAAGGGTGCCAACCCTTAAGTTTGCCCAGCCCTGTTAAAAACAAATGTAATGGGCTATGATTGCTGTTGATTCAACCAAGGTAATTGTTGGCGTAATCATTAGCATGGAACCCAGTCAATCATTAGGAGGTTATCTGTGGGCTATGCATCATCCTGCTTTGGGCTGCTACTAATACTATGCTGCAGCTGTTTTCCCTGGGCCATTTTGTCTAGAGATGGTCAAGTAATTCATAATTTGTTCCATTCAAAATTTGCAAAATTCTAATCCATAACTGGTAATCTTGAAAAATGATAAATCAGCAAAAGTCCCTGTGACAGCTATAGAGTGAAGTTACACCTCGTATAAGATGCATGCATTTTTCATTGAAGTCAATGCAAAAGCCTGAAATGCATTGTTACACGTGTTAATGTATGTTGCAACTCGTAATACAATGCGCAATGATGTGCATTTCCATTGATGTCAACAGAGGAGCATGTGGGTTAAAATGGCAAAGTGTAAATGCAACATAAATGCTTTACTGTGGGGCAGCACGCTCACTAACATTCCCATCCTACAATTTGCAATATATATAGTTTATACGGTAGGTGCCAAGGCAAAAGTGAAGAATGAAAATGATAAAGACAGGAGAAAATAACAGTACAAGTGCTATTGAAGCATTGATTCAGTTTTTTTTTTAATTATGGAAAATGAAAAGACTGGACAGAAGGAGCCCCTTTTGGGTTGCTATAGGGTAAAAAGATACATTTTCTTAACAGTGGCACAAATGCCAAATAATGAACAGGTGATAATAATTTATACCGTATATAATAAAACCATGACAGATGTTCTAACCCTTCTACACTATATTCAAATTGTAAAAAAAGGTTTGGCTTTGAACATCAAACGTTACAAAAACTCTCTTCTAAAACATCTACTTAACGCAGTTAAGGCATGTATACCTGCCATATGGAAAAAATCTTCTCCGCCTACTATTGCAAACTGGTTGGATCGGCCATCTGACATACAGTTAATGGAGCAGCTGATGGCAGATCTCACAGAACAAACGGAAAAACATTTTGAAATCTGGACCTTGTGGTTCCTTTACAGGGACTCTGGGCCCTCGTGAACGAGCTGGCGGACCACATCCGGGATGGGAAACTATCCCTAATCCTCACCTTTTTTTTTTCTCCCCCTCTTTCCCTGCCCCTTTTGCAATCCAATATCCTCTACTGTCCATACCCTTGTTCCCCCCACCCCACAGAAAACGGGAAAAATGAGAGTCAGGGCAGCGATTGCACTTGAATAGAGCCTGTTCTCTTTCATACATATTTTGAATTTCGATAAGTTTGAATGTCTCAGAGCCTTTGAACTTCCTCTTCATTTGCATTGAAAGATATTTGACCTGTGTGTCATTTCATAATGTTCGTTTCTGTAAACGTTTGCTCTGCTCTATTGCAGTTTGAAAAAAAAGAATTTATAAAAAAAAAAAAAAAAAAAAAAAGAAAGGTTAGGCTTTAAATTGTTGTTTTTGAAAGTTTAATTTACTGAATTAAATGTTCAGGTGGAGAAGGATTAGATTTAATGGTAGTATTGGGTTATACTTATTTTATAATACTGTCCTTGGCAGTAGGACGCCATACTAGTAATGCCTGCTGCCAGAAACAAATCTCTCTCTCCTCCATTAGAACATGTGTTCACGGAGATAGCACTCGGGGGCCTCCCTTGGCTACCCCAGGATAATATTAGGCCACTTTACCAGCACCAGCTCATTGATCCGATCCTAAAATTATTTACTGGGGACAGGCAGTCCATCTTATATGAACAAATGCATTCATGCATGACCCCTGTGGTAGTCCACAGTTCCAACAAGTATACAGAAAGGGGCATTCCATTACCTATTTCAAATGGGCAGATATCGTCCTCACTACTTCCTTGCAGGCGGTAAGTTGAAACCACTATCTAAGATAAAAGGTATGTTTAATCATTCACTCCCCTTATGGCAAACAATGCGACTGCACCATTTTCTCTCCCAACTAAGGAGCAAATCATGGTCCTTGCCCCACCACCCATGCAGCTTGAGGCACTGTGTTCGGAAACAACCCGACATGGCCTGCTCCAATCTTATTGTAATCTTTCCTACCCACCTGAGGTTATATAGCTGACATATTTAGAGAAATAGGAAAAGAATGTCACCTTTACGGTTCAACAAAAGGACAAGATGAGACAGTTGACCCAAAAAATGTCTAATGCCCCGTACACACGGTCGGATTTTCCGACGGAAAATGTGTGATAGGACCTTGTTGTCGGAAATTCCGACCGTGTGTAGGCTCCATCACACATTTTCCATCGGATTTTCCGACACACAAAGTTTGAGAGCAGGCTATAAAATTTTCCGACAACAAAATCCGTTGTTGGAAATTCCGATCGTGTGTACACAAATCCGACGGACAAAGTGCCACGCATGCTCAGAATAAATAAAGAGATGAAAGCTATTTGCCACTGCCCCGTTTACAGTCCCGACGTACGTGTTTTACGTCACTGCGTTCAGGATTTTCCTACAACTTTGTGTGACGGTGTGTATGGAAGACAAGTTTGAGCCAACATCCGTCAGAAAAAATCCTAGGATTTTGTTGTTGGAATGTCCGAACAAAGTCCGACCATGTGTACGGGGCATAACGCTTGTGCTATACAGGAAATAGGTTATACAATATTGTCATGATGGTATAGGATTCCCAAGATATTACATAAACTTTTCCCTCAATGTTCTCCATTGTGTTGAAGATGTCAAAAAAGGTAAGCACCATGCTTCAAATCTTCTGGTCTTGCCTAGGAATCACAGGTTTCGCATGTCATTCTAAAGTTGATGGCTGTCCTGATGCTGGATGATCCAGCAGTGTATTGTCTTCATCTGATCCCATTGTCAGTGAAATGCTACATATGATCTCTTTTAACCACTTGCTTACTGAGCACTTATACCCCCTTCCCCACCAGGCCAATTTTCAGCTTCAGCACTATCACACTTTGAATGAGAATTGCGCGGTCATGCAACACTGTACTCATATGAAATTTTTATCAATTTTTTGAGACAGATAGAGCTTTCTTACATTGGTATTTAATCATGGCTGTTTTTTTTATTTTTTGCTACACAAATAAAAAAGGATAGAATTTTTTTTTTTTAGTTTCTGTTAAAAAATGTTGCGAAAAAGTAATTTTTCTCCTTCACTGATGTGCGCTGATGAGGTTGCACTGATGGGCACTGAAGGCTGCACTGATGGACGCTGATGAGGCAGCACTGATGGACGCTGATGTGGTGAGACTGATGTGCACTGATGAGGAAGCACTGATGAGGATGCACTGATATGTGGCACTGATAGGCAGCACTGATTGGCACTGATAGGCTGCACTGATGGGCATTTATATGTGATCAGCTGTGTCGTGAAATGTTAGGCAGCGCCCGCCCTCTGTCCAGACAGCTGTGTCTGAAGAACACAGCAATCACAGAGCGCACCAGATGTGCTACCCAGGGGGCGCGTGAGAAGCGTGGTTTTGGGAGGACGTCCATAGGCGCCCTCCCGGAATGAATGAGCCACGCTGCAGATGTCTTTCAGCTATGGCGCGGTTAGGAAGTGGTTAATACAGCTGCAGAATGCAGCCAAATCTTGTATCCCAATTTATTGGAAATAAACAAAGCCTCCACCAAACAGCCTATGGTTGTCCAAAGTTAATAAACTTTAAACCATGGAGGAAATGATGATGGCTGCCAATTCTGAGAGGAACAAGTTCACAAAATATGGTTCTATTGGACCACGTTAATTTATTTGGCTGCCAAATACATGAAACCTAACAGGGACTACTCAAACTTTGACCTTTTACTGGCCCAGTTCAGCTCTTTGTAAGGTTCTCACGTGCAGTCCCCCCCCCCCCCCCCCCTTTCCTCTAGGTCAGGGGTATTGAACTAAAATTCACACAGAGGTCCAGCAATTAAAATGTTCATCCAGCAGAGGTTTGAGTCTCATGTTTGGGCTATGACTCGGATCCTTCCTATCAAAGCCCCAACCCCTTACATTACAGTTTCCCCTTACATCAGTGTCTTCAGTCCTCCCCTTTATGTCACAGCTCCCCCTTTACACCATAGTGCCCCCTTTTACATTGCAGCACCCCCTTTACAATACAGCCCCTTCTTTACATTACAGTGCCAATTTACATCACAGCGCCCCTTTGCATCCAAGCCCCTCAATTTTACATCACAGCCCCGCTTTACAATACAGCCCCCTTTACATCACAGTGCCTCCTCTACTTCAATGTCCTCTGTCCCCTCTTCACATCACAGCCCCCCTCCTTACATTGCAGACCTCCACCCTTTACAACAGTGTCTTTAGCCCCCACCTAACATCACAGTCCCCCTCTCCTTTACATCTGTGTACCCTGTCCTCCTCTTCACATCACAGCCCCCTCCCGCCCTTTGTCCAGACATGCACCTTCTTCTTTCTACCTGCTGAATGCTGTGATGGCGGCAGGGGAAAGGGGAAGGAGAATATCAAATGGGAGAGGACATCCAGGCTGCTAAGTGGCAGAGTCCAGATAGGACTGTCATTCGGTCCATGTCTGGACCGCAGTTCGCCATTTAGTGATGCCTACTCTAAGCTACACTACCTCCCCCCTTTATTTTTTTACCCCTGGTCTCTCTCGTGTTTTTTTGAGTTGCTGTTCTGTTTGGTTTTATACTAGTCCCTTATGCCATCATCCAGACTTTACATATATAGGCGGAACTAGCTTAGCTCACTGTACAGTATGTTTACAAACAATTAGGCCAGGTTGCCTCTTCTAGTCCATTGTTCCCCTCTTACATTTGACAGAACTTACAGAGAATACTAAAAACTGCAGTGATGTCCACATCAGGAGATTATCATGTTTGACTATATAATATCAAGCAGTTCCATAATGTTTTTAGGTGTCTGTGAGTATATTGACATTGACAGTTCTGCATGACTGTACTTTTGAAAATTGAAAATAAAGAATTTAAATAAATGAAAACCTACCACATTCTTCGGCAGGGCCATTGTTCTTAATTCTTGCCTGTTGGTTTGTTCTGAAGATAGGCTTCCATTCGATGGAATCAGCAAAGCAAAGATTTTTGTTTTGTTTAATTACAACATCACCATCACTCACTTCTTTTAGTGACCGCAATCCCAGAGATGTTATTTTTTGGTCTATTATCCCAAGAGAGATATTTCCACTAGAATATAAGGAAGACAAGAGCTGTTACATTAAAGTTTATCATAGGCAAAACCTTTTTTTCTTTTTTTTTTTGAAGGTGGAGGGAAAAAAACACTTTAAAGAGAATGAATCTCCCCAGTGTTGACACAGACAGCAATTAAGCAGGAGTTGTAACCCCTCATCATTTTATCCAAAATTAAATAAAACATGGTTTTGGCTTTAGACAGCATTATTTTGTGCATTAAAGGGGTTGGAAACCCTTACCTATACCCAGTGAAGTGACTAGCCTGAGGTGATACACAGAGATTAAATAAATCCTCCTGGGGGTGCTGAGGACTCTCTACACCAAACCTCCTGTCTAAAATCCTGATATTTCCCTTCTGTTGCTGTGCATCCACCACTGTTTACCTGCCCTGTGTACAGCACTTCTCCAGCTACCCTCCGGTGTCTCACCTGGCTCCCAGTGACATGTTCAGAAGGGGGTAAAGATCTTAACACAGGACCCGACCATGCGGTCCGAGATGGCGCCTGCTCATCCCGGTCGACTAAATAGGCAGCTCAAAAGCTGTTCTCCAAGACACTGGGCAAAGATACTCCTGCCAAACCGACTACAGCACATGTAGAGGCTCCTCTGGATCCCCTTGCTGAGGAGGAGACTGATTCTGCCTGGCTAAAGGACCCTGCTGAGCTTCAATGGGACACAGTGAGTACCCCTGCTATCCTAGCCTCAGGCAGTAATCCCAGCATCCCTGACACTCAAGACCCTGAGCCTACTCTCAGAGAGATCTTTGCTGCAATCACCTCCTGTAATACTAACCTGTCTAGTCTCACTACTGAATTTAAAGGAGTGAAAATAGAAGTTGCATTAATTAGACAGGACATGCAAAAATTAAGAGATTGCACAGTTGCAATGGAGGGCCGTATGAGTACTATTGAAGATGATGTGGCCCCGTTGCAGCATGAAGTACGGCAGGTTCAGTCCCTAACCTCCAGCCATGCTGCACGTCTGGAAGACATGGAGAACAGGCTTAGGAGAAATAATGTGCAGGCAGTGGGCATCCTGGAAAAAAAACAAAGGAATGAATCCTGTGGTGCTGGCCTGTGGAAGCTTTTGGCCGGGAAGCGTTTTCTCCTATGTTTGCAGTTGAGAGGGCTCATCGAGTGCCTGGGAGGTCTCCACGCCCTGGGGAACCACCACGGGCATTCCTGTTCAAATTACAGAACTTTAAAGACTGTGATTCTGTGATTCGATTGCAACGCAAGCGGGTAAAATTCACAGAGGTCAAGCAGCGCTTACAGCGATTTGATATAGCCTATGCGATGCTATATCCTGCTAGATTGAGGGTAACGGCAAATGATCACACCCACGTCTTTGAAAACCCCACTGCGGCATCAGATTGGCTGGATCGAGAGGAGCATACCCTGCGGAAACCCATGAACACCTAAAACACAGGAACCTGGCTACCTTCCTTTTTGCACCTGTTGGTGGAATGCAAGTTACATGCATTTGTTATATTACCTATACCTCTTTAAAGCAGTAAGTTTACATACAGTTACTGTATTTGACATCACTTTTCCTCATATGGAACTGTCAAGTCCCTTCAGAGCCACGGGATAAAAGAGACTTAGGGCCCCCCTAAATACCTGTCCCGCGTGGGGTAAAGATCTTAACACAGGACCCGACCATGCGGTCCGAGATGGCGCCTGCTCATCCCGGTCGACTAAATAGGCAGCTCAAAAGCTGTTCTCCAAGACACTGGGCAAAGATACTCCTGCCAAACCGACTACAGCACATGTAGAGGCTCCTCTGGATCCCCTTGCTGAGGAGGAGACTGATTCTGCCTGGCTAAAGGACCCTGCTGAGCTTCAATGGGACACAGTGAGTACCCCTGCTATCCTAGCCTCAGGCAGTAATCCCAGCATCCCTGACACTCAAGACCCTGAGCCTACTCTCAGAGAGATCTTTGCTGCAATCACCTCCTGTAATACTAACCTGTCTAGTCTCACTACTGAATTTAAAGGAGTGAAAATAGAAGTTGCATTAATTAGACAGGACATGCAAAAATTAAGAGATTGCACAGTTGCAATGGAGGGCCGTATGAGTACTATTGAAGATGATGTGGCCCCGTTGCAGCATGAAGTACGGCAGGTTCAGTCCCTAACCTCCAGCCATGCTGCACGTCTGGAAGACATGGAGAACAGGCTTAGGAGAAATAATGTGCAGGCAGTGGGCATCCTGGAAAAAAAACAAAGGAATGAATCCTGTGGTGCTGGCCTGTGGAAGCTTTTGGCCGGGAAGCGTTTTCTCCTATGTTTGCAGTTGAGAGGGCTCATCGAGTGCCTGGGAGGTCTCCACGCCCTGGGGAACCACCACGGGCATTCCTGTTCAAATTACAGAACTTTAAAGACTGTGATTCTGTGATTCGATTGCAACGCAAGCGGGTAAAATTCACAGAGGTCAAGCAGCGCTTACAGCGATTTGATATAGCCTATGCGATGCTATATCCTGCTAGATTGAGGGTAACGGCAAATGATCACACCCACGTCTTTGAAAACCCCACTGCGGCATCAGATTGGCTGGATCGAGAGGAGCATACCCTGCGGAAACCCATGAACACCTAAAACACAGGAACCTGGCTACCTTCCTTTTTGCACCTGTTGGTGGAATGCAAGTTACATGCATTTGTTATATTACCTATACCTCTTTAAAGCAGTAAGTTTACATACAGTTACTGTATTTGACATCACTTTTCCTCATATGGAACTGTCAAGTCCCTTCAGAGCCACGGGATAAAAGAGACTTAGGGCCCCCCTAAATACCTGTCCCGCGTGGACGCACTGTTCATGTTTGGCCCCTTTTGTTTTTGGGGCCTATGTGTGTTATTTTTCTTTTTTGTTTTACTTAGTTCTCTGGCCCCCGATGTGAGATGTGATAGCCTCCAGTGGGCCTCTGGATGGTTTTTGGAAGTGTGTACCTACTGCATCCTATTACTGACAGCCTCCCATTCTGATATTCAGACCCAATGTATCCATACTTTAGAGGTCCCCTGTGACCTACCCCTTTTTATGGAACACTGGCACAATATTGGCCCCACCTCCCATGTCACAACTACGTCTTTCATTTGCACATTTTTGTTTTTCGTTTTTTACTGCCACGAGGCAGGTTCACTGTGTCTATTCTTATTGCTAAGATGTTATCATGGCGGTAGAATGTAATCTAATATCATGGACCGTGAGGGGCCTGGATGATGCAGTGAAACGTCATGCACTTTTCTCTATACTTAAATCATACCGCTCTGCAGTAGTTTGCTTGCAGGAAACGCACCCCCAATCCAATACTCTATCTACGCTGAAAAACTCTGGTTATCAGGTGTAGTTTCACTCCACTCACACCGCTTATTCCAAAGGAGTTAGTATTTTCATTTCTAACGATGTGTCTTTTGCTTTAATACATTCTCGTGTTGATGACCAAGGTCACTATATACAGTGGGGACAGAAAGTATTCAGACCCCCTTAAATGTTTCACTCTTTGTTATATTGCAGCCATTTGCTAAAATCATTTAACCACTTCAGCCCCGGACCATTATGCTGCCTAAGGACCAGAGGAATTTTTCCAATTTGGCACTGCGTTGCTTTAACTGCTAATTGCGCGGTCATGCAATGCTGTACCCAAACAAAATTTGCGTCCTTTTCTTCCCACAAATAGAGCTTTCTTTTGATGGTATTTGATCACCTCTGCCGTTTTTATTTTTTGCGCTATAAATGGAAAAAGACCGAAAATTTTGAAAAAAAAATGATATTTTCTACTGTTTGTTAAAAAAAAATCCAATAAACTCAATTTTAGTCATACATTTAGGCCAAAATGTATTTGGCCACATGTCTTTGGTAAAAAAATGTCAATAAGTGTATATTTATTGGTTTGCGCAAAAGTTATAGCGTCTACAAACTAGGGTACATTTTCTGGAATTTACACAGCTTTTAGTTTATGACTGCCTATGTCATTTCTTGAGGTGCTAAAATTGCAGGGCAGTACAAAACCCCCCCAAATGACCCCATTTTGGAAAGTAGACACCCCAAGGAAATTGCTGAGAGGCATGTTGAACCCATTGAATATTTATTTTTTTTGTCCCAAGTGACTGAATAATGACAAAAAAATAAATAAATATTTACAAAAAGTTGTCACTAAATGATATATTGCTCACACAGGCCATTGGCCTATGTTGAATTGCACCCCAAAATACATTCAGCTGCTTCTCCTGAGTATGGGGATACCACATGTGTGGGACTTTTGGGGAGCCTAGCCGCATACGGGGCCCCGAAAACCAAGCACCGCCTTCAGGATTTCTAAGGGCGTAAAGTTGTGATTTCACTCCTCACTACCTATCACAGTTTTGAAGGCCATAAAATGCCAAGATGGCACAAAACCCCCCCAAATGACCCCATTTTGGAAAGTAGACACCCCAAGCTATTTGCTGAGAGGCATGTTGAGTCCATGGAATATTTTATATTTTGACACAAGTTGCAGGAAAGTGACAATTTTTTTTTTTGCACAAAGTTGTCACTAAATGATATATTGCTCAAACATGCCATGGGCATATGTGGCATTACACCCCAAAATATATTCTGCTGCTTCTCCTGAGTATGGGGATACCACATGTGTGGGACTTTTTGGGAGCCTAGCTTCATACGGGGCTCCGAAATCCAATCAACGCCTTCAGGATTTCTAAGGGCGTAAATTTTTGATTTCACTCCTCACTACCTATCACAGTTTTGAAGGCCATTAAATGCCAAGATAGCACAAAACCCCCCAAAATGACCCCATTTTGGAAAGTAGACACCCCAAGCTATTTGCTGAGAGGCATGGTGAGTATTTTGCAGCTCTCATTTGTTTTTGAAAATGAAGAAAGACAAGAAAAATGTTTTTTTTTTTTCAAATTTCAAATTTCAAAAGTTTGTGACAAAAAGTGAGCTCTGCAAAATACTCACTATACCTCTCAGCAAATAGCTTGGGGTGTCTATTTTCCAAAATGGGGTCATTTGGGGGGGGGGGGGGGGGTGTTGTGCCATCTGGGCATTCCATGGCCTCCGAAACTGTGATAGGCAGTGAAGAGTGAAATCAAAAATTTACGTCCTTAGAAAGCCTGAAGGCGGTGCTTGGTTTTCGGGGTCCCGTACGCGGCTAGGCTCCCAAAAAGTCTCACACATGTGGTATCCCTGTACTCAGGAGAAGCAAAAGAATTTATTTTGGGGTGTAATTTCACATATTCCCATGGCGTGTTTGAGCAATATATCATTTAGTGACAACTTTGTGCATAAAAAAAAAAAAAAAATTTGTCTTTTTCCCGCAACTTGTGTCACAATATAAAATATTCCATGGACACGACATGCCTCTCAGCAAATAGCTTGGGGTGTCTACTTTCCAAAATGGGGTCACTTGGGGGGTTTTGAACTGTCCTGGCATTTTATGCACAACATTTAGAAGCTTATGTCACACATCACCCACTCTTCTAACCACTTGAAGACAAAGCCCTTTCTGACACTTTTTGTTTACATGAAAAAATTATTTTTTTTTGCAAGAAAATTACTTTGAACCCCCAAACATTATATATTTTTTTAAAGCAAATGCCCTACAGATTAAAATGGTGGGTGTTTCATTTTTTTTTTCACACAGTGATTGCGCAGTGATTTTTCAAATGCATTTTTTGGGGAAAAAACACACTTTTTTAAATTTTAATGCACTAAAACACACTATATTGCCCAAATGTTTGATGAAATAAAAAAGATGATCTTAGGCCGAGTACATGGATACCAAACATGACATGCTTTAAAATTGCGCACAAACGTGCAGTGGCGACAAACTAAATACATTTTTAAAAGCCTTTAAAAGCCTTTACAGGTTACCACTTTAGGTTTACAGAGGAGGTCTACTGCTAAAATTACTAAAAATCTAAAAAAGCTAAAATCTAAAAGCTAAAAAAAAGCTAAAATCGATCTGACCTTCGCGGTGATACCTCACATGCATGGTGCAATTGCTGTTTACATTTGACGCCAGACCGACGCTTGCATTTGCCTTTGCGCGAGAGCAGGGGGGGACAGGGGTGCTTTTTTTTTTTTTCTTTATTATTTTTTTGATTTTTTTATCTTATTTTTAAACTGTTCCTTTCATTTTTATTGTTATCTCAGGGAATGTAAATATCCCCTATGATAGCAATAGGTAGTGACAGGTACTCTTTTTAAAAAAAATTGGGGTCTATTAGACCCTAGATCTCTCCTCTGACCTCAAAGCATCTGACCACACCAAGATCGGTGTGATAAAATTCTTTCCCAATTTCCCAATGGCGCTGTTTACAGCCGGCAAAATCTAAGTCATGAAATGCTTGTAGCTTCCGGTTTCTTAGGCCATAGAGATGTTTGGAGCCATTCTGGTCTCTGATCAGCTCTATGGCCAGCTGACCGATTCACCAGCTGCATTTTCAGGTTCCCTGTTGGGACAGGAGAAAAAGAGAAAAACATGGAAGACGGTGGGGGGCATTCCCTCCCACTGCTTGTAAAAGCTGTCTAAAGGCTAATTAGCCACTAGGATTGCTTTTACATGAAAGCCGACCGCTGGCTGAAAAGAATGATACCAAGATGATACCTAAACCTGCAGGCATCATTCTGGTATAACCACTCAAAGTCCAGCGACATGCTGGTCCTTGTTGGGCATATATTGTAAACTTTTTTTTCATGCAGCCTGTGGGCTGAACGAAAAAAAGATATTGATCGGTGGGTATGCCCACTATTAGAATACCTCCCTTCATCCACCCACTTCTAATGATGGGCATACATGCACCATTTATATATGCCGAAGCATGGGGGCATCCTCCTGCAAAAGGCAGGAGCAAATCGCTCCTCCACCCACTGCTGCCCCCACGCCTCGGCATATATGCTGAAGTATGTAACTGTGGTGGTGAAATCACCTCCGACAGCGCTGGAATCACGGCTTTATATATCGTGGGAGCAAACGCTGTTGCTGTCAAGATAAATAAATCCGCGCTGCAACTGAATGGCATACCTGCTAAGCAAATGATGGTTAACCAAAAAACAAAGTAACATTACAGTATAACAGTAATACTTACCATACCTGCTAAGCAAATACAAAAAAAACATAGTAAAAAATAAAACATTTAACGCAACCTGTGCCTACCTAAAATATATATATACCGAAGCATGGGGGCATCCTCCCGCAAAAGGCAGGAGTAAATCGCTCCTCCACCCACCATATTCGTGGACACAGAGTAGTTTCTCCACAACACCAGTCGCCGTAGTAATTTGGGCCATCGTGTCTGCATGAAGGGAGGTGAGAACGAAAACATTCTTCTTATCCCTCCACTTCATAGTGAGCAAATTATTACACTTCAAGCAGGCTCTCTCCCCCAGCCTAAGACGGGAATCTACAAGCTGCTGGGGAAAGCCCCGGCGATTAGGTCGCACGGTACCCCTTTCCAAATAAGGGTGACACCAAGTCCCACACTATCTTGCCAGCGCTTCCTATGTAGTCAGGGCAGTTTGTTGGCTCTACGTGACTATCTTTGCTCTCGTAAACCATAAATCTACATGTATAGCCTGTGGCCCTGTCACAGAGCTTATAACATCTTGACCCCGTATCTGGCACGCTTGCTGGGAAGGTACTGTTTGAATGACAAGCGGCCAAATTTAATCAGGGACTCATCAACGCAGACAACTTGATGGGGAGTAAACAAGTCTGCAAAATGTTGGTTGAAGTGGTTTACGAGGGGCTGAATTTTGTAGAGCCGATCGTATCCAGGGTCTCCACGAGGACGACAGAGTTCATTGTCGTTGAAGTGCATGAACCGCAAAATCTGCTCGTATTGTGCCCTGGCCATGGAAGCAGAGAACACGGGCATATGGTAAATTGGGTCAGTGGACCAATATGACAGCAACTTACCCTTTTTATTTATGCCCATGTTGAGGGAAAGGCCCTGAAAGATCTTAAATTCGGAGACCGTAATTGGTCTCCAATCTCTGGCAAGGGAGGACTGGGGATTAGCGCCGATGAATTGACCAGCGTATAAATTGCTTTGGTCCACAATAGATCTATAGAGATCTTCGGTGAAAAACAGCGAATACAAATCCAGTGGCATAAAATCAACCGTTTCCACCTGAATTCCGGGTTGGCCAGTGAATGGGGGAAGTACGGGTGCAGCAGAAGTGGTGGGTTCCCAATTCGGATTGGCGAATGCAGCAGGAAGGGCACTATGGGCACGACGGGCCTGTCTTTGTCTTCTTGGTGGCAGCGGGACACTACTTGTGCTTGCCACCTCGCCAGCTTGAACTGCACTTATGGGACTCACCACGTCACCAAGTGTTACTGCAGTGCTGGATATACGACCAGGGTGTACTAGGCCGCTGGTGCTTGCCAGTTCACCAGAAGGAATAGCAGCACTAGTACTTCTCTAGTACTTCATACGAGAGCCCTGCGGTTCTTGCACTTCAAGGACAGAAGAAGAAGATTGGGGTCTGGTACGCCTGACCTTAGCAGGGACCACAACGCCGTCGTCAGAGCTATCTGATCGTATTCTGAGCCTGAATCTGACAGATGAGTGACTTCCTCTTCACTATCTGTCATGCTCAGAAACGTGTAGGCCTCTTCAATAGTGTACCTTCGATTTGCCATTTTGGGCTCTAAATTTAGGGGTACACTAGTGAGACTCACAGGCAAAAAAGCTCCTGACTGTCAGCGACTGATTCAAAACGCTACCAAAAAACTGTTAGCGATAGCAGGGATCAGGCCTGACTCTGCGAACGCTGCAGTTATGTGTGCTTAGTGTTTTGTAAGTGTCAGTGATCGATCGATACTGCACTTGGGTGGGCTGGGCTGGGCTGGGCTGAGGAGCAAAACGCAGGTGCTAGCAGGTATCTGGGCTGATCCCGCTAACACTGCGTTTTTGGGAACCCTAAACTGCTGGGGAGTATAGATCTGATCGGATCAGATATCGATCCGTTCAGATACTATAGCACTAAGGGAGGTGTATGCTGCGTGCGTGGGTGTTAGGGGTACTGGCGCTAACCTGACGCTGCCTGGGGCGACGCAGACCTTATCTGACCCTAAAAACTTAACTTATATCACTGCCGGGCAATTAGGGGGTTAAACCTTTATAAGGTAATAAACGGCGGGTGCCCTAAAACTATAACCAGCGTCACCCATAACACTTATATGGTGATCGCTGGTGAAAGGGTTAACTAGGGGGCAATCAGGGGGTTAAAACCTTTAGTAGGTAGTATATGGGGGTACCTGTCACTATAAAACACTGACAGCGAACCTATATACTTACCTCCCTAACTAGCGTCACCTGTGTCACTAATACATCGATCAGAAAAACGATCGCTTAGTGACACTGGAGACGGGGGGTGATCAAGGGGTTAACCTTTATTAGGGGGGGTTAGGGGGGTACCCTGGACCTAAAGGGGGGTACTCTAGACCTAAAGGGGGCTAACCTAACTGCCCTAACACTTATAACTGTCACAAACTGACACCAATGCAAAAAAAAAAACTGCTATTGGTGTCAGTGTGACAGGGGGTACAGGGGGGTGATCGGGGGGTGATGGGGGGTGAAAAGTGTGTCTGGCGTGTTCTACTGAACGTGTTGTGTTGGTGCACTTACTTGGATGTCTTCTCTCCTCGGCGTCGGATCGAAAAGACCGGCTCGAGGAGGGATGACATCACTTCCTGTGGCTCTGTTTACATTACAGAGGCACAGGAAGGATTTTCATTCGCCGGGAGCGATCGGGAGGGGGTGGCCACGAATGGATGGCCTCCCCCTCACCTCTCATCGCCCAGGAAGAAATGGCGACCGCCTCTGGCACCGGGGGGGGGGTCCGATCGGACCCCCCTCCCGCGGAAGGCAGATCACGTGTATGTACGTGATTCTGCCTGTCCGTGCCACCTTGCCGACGTACATCGGCGTGAGGCAGTCGTCAAGTGGTTAAAGTGGGGTTCCACCCAAAAAAACAAAAATACTTGAAAAATCCTAAAAAAAAAAAACAAAAAAAATTTGGATATTTTTTTTTTTTTACTTACCTCTAAATGCCTGTTGCTAGGTGGTCCCTCGTAGTCTGCCCCTTCCAGTGCCTGGGCTGGTGACATCACTTCCCCCTCGGCACAGGAAGGGCTCCGCTCTGCTCCCTCGCCGCTGTCAATCATCTGGGACCCATTACAGGTCCCAGGTGACTGAGTGGCCAATCACGGCGCACGGCACCGCTCGCACATGCGCAGTGGGTGCCAGGCTGTGAAGCCACAGCCTGGCGCCCATAGTTACAATGCCGGCGCCGCTGAATGGAGGGGGAGACGAGCGGGGCTTCGATTCCCCGCATCGCTGGACCCAGGGACAGGTAAGTGTCCAATTAAAAGTCAGCAGCTGCAGTATTTGTAGCTGCTGACTTTTAATTTTTTTTTTTTTTTTTTACCCGACCCCCTGGGTGGAACTCCTCTTTAAGTTCATTTTTTCCCTCATTAATGTACACACAGCACCCCATATTGACAGAAAAACACAGAATTGTTGACATTTTTGCAGATTTATTAAAAAAGAAAAACTGAAATATCACATGGTCCTAAGTATTCAGACCCTTTGCTCAGTATTTAGAAGAAGCACCCTTTTGATCTAATACAGCCATGAGTCTTTTTGGGAAAGATGCAACAAGTTTTTCACACCTTGGATTTGGGGATCCTCTGCCATTCCTCTTTGCAGATCCTCTCCAGTTCTGTCAGGTTGGATGGTAAACGTTGGTGGACAGCCATTTTTAGGTCTCTCCAGAGATGCTCAATTGGGTTTAAGTCAGGGCTCTGGCTGGGCCATTCGAGAACAGTCACGGAGTTGTTGTGAAGCCACTCCTTCGTTATTTTAGCTGTGTGCTTAGGGTCATTGTCTTGTTGGAAGGTAAACCTTCAGCCCAGTCTTAGGTCCTGAGCACTCTGGAGAAGGTTTTCATCCAGGATATCCCTGTACTTGGCCGCATTCATCTTTCTCTCGATTGCAACCAGTCGTCCTGTCCCTGCAGCTGAAAAACACCCCCACGGCATGATGCTGCCACCACCATGCTTCACTGTTGGGACTGTATTGGACAGTTGATGAGCAGTGCCTGGTTTTCTCCACACATACCGCATAGAATTAAGGCCAAAAAGTTCTATCTTGGTCTCATCAGACCAGAGAATCTTATTTCTCACCATCTTGGAGTCCTTCAGGTGTTTTTTTAGCAAACTCCATGTGGGCTTTCATGTGTCTTGCACTGAGGAGAGGCTTCTGTCGGGCCACTCTGCCATAAAGCCCCGACTGGTGGAGGGCTGCAGTGATGGTTGACTTTCTACAACTTTCTCCCATCTCCCGACTGCATCTTTGGAGCTCAGCCACAGTGATCTTTTGGTTCTTCTTTACCTCTCTCACCAAAGCTCTTCTCCCCCGATAGCTCAGTTTGGCCGGACGGCCAGCTCTAGGAAAGGTTCTGGTCCTCCAAAACGTCTTCCATTTAAGGATTATGGAGGCCACTGTGCTCTTAAGATCCTTAAGTGCAGCAGAATTTTTTTGTAACCTTGGCCAGATCTGTGCCTTGCCACAATTCTGTCTCTGAGCTCTTCAGGCAGTTCCTTTGACCTCATGATTTTCATTTGCTCTAACATGCACTGTGAGCTGTAAGGTCTTATATAGACAGGTGTGTGGCTTACCTAATCAAGTCCAATCAGTATAATCAAACACAGCTGGACTCAAATGAAGGTGTAGAACCATCTCAAGGATGATCAGAAGAAATGGACAGCACCTGAGTTAAATATATGAGTGTCACAGCAAAGGGTCTGAATACTTAGGACCATGTGATATTTCAGTTTTTCTTTTTTAATAAATCTGCAAAAATGTCAACAATTCTGTGTTTTTCTGTCAATATGGGGTGCTGTGTGTACATTAATGAGGAAAAAAATGAACTTAAATGATTTTAGAAAATGGCTGCAATATAACAAAGAGTGAAAAATTTAAGGGGGTCTGAATACTTTCCGTCCCCACTGTATTCCTTATTAGTAAATTGGCTGGTATGATGTGTATTATAGCAAATATCTATGCCCCTCCACCCTTTTCCTCGGACAGTTTAAATTGTTTAGCTCAATTTATGGCTCCATATCCTGATATACCCATTTGGGTTCTGGGGGATTTTAATAATCTCCTAGATAAGAGAATAGACAAATTCTCGCCTCATAGCGGGTGTCCTGGGGGTCCTAGTGGTGCTACCTCATTTGCAAGGCTGATTTTTTAAATTGGTTTGAGGGATGTGGGAAGGCACAGATATCCAGATAAGAGATGTTACTAGTGCTATTCTGCCACGCATAGAGAATTATCACGCATTGATTTCTGTTTGTGTAGCTCAGTGGCTATGCCCAGAGTTACTCTAATTGAATATGTCCCATGGAGCATTTATGACCATTCTCTTCTTTGGACACTGATCTCTGTTCTGGGTACAAATGGGGAGAGACTGTGGAAAATAAACCACTTCTGGCTCCAGTTATTCCCTGTTGATGATCCCGTCCCTAGGGCACTTACCACCTTTATCTGCTGTTACAGGGGTACTGTGACACCGGGTATTGTCTGGGACACCCTTAAGGCGCACCTCAGGGGACTCCTTATAAAACAAAACTCTGTTAATAAATCCGCCACTAGAGAATGGGAATTTTTTGCTGAGGCTAAGAAGAAACTTTATATTTCTAGCCCCGCACCGGCTTCTGAATGGAGATGGTTGGTAGCCCAGACCCTTTATCAACAGGCTATTTCCACTGCTGCTGAAAAAAAAAGATTTTTTATGCAACAACATTACTTTGAGGAGGGGGAAAATACAGGGCACTTATTGGCTGTGATCTCTTGGGCACAACGGGCTAAGTAGCAAATAGATGCTATTCAGAGCCCCACTGGGGAAATTGTCATGCCTAGGACCGAGTGACGTCTGTGTTTGGCAACTATTTTAAGGCTGTGTATACCTCTAAGGTCTCTCTCACAGAGGAGGAACTGGTGCACTTTTTGAACCTCTTCCAACTCTATCCACGGGCGGCTGCAACCTATTGAATGCTCCCATTACATTGGAGGAACTTACTGAGACAGTTGCCTCTATGGCTAACAGTATGTCCCCAGGCACAGGTGAGGTTTATAAAAGATATAGTGAGCCCCTCCTTCCTATTCTTCTAGATACCTTGAACTTTGCTGTAAGATCTGGGGGTCTCCCCCAATCTATGAATGAGTCAGTCATAGTAGTAATACCTAAACCTGGAAGGAACCTGTTGCTACCAGACGCTTATAGGCCTATCTCCCTTATAAACTCAGACATTAAGCTGTTGGCCAGGGTCCTTGCCACACAGTTGGCGGAAGTTGTCTCAGATCTGGTGCATTTGGACCAGTCGGGCTTTATACCGGCTAGGTCTACTGTACTAAATATACATTGTTTATTCTTGAATATCCAGTTGATAATCCTGGAAATTATCCTGGAAATACGGCTGTGTTCTCCCTCGACATCACCAAGGTCTTTGACAGCGTCGAGTGGAAGTACCTTTGGGTGGTTTTGAGGAAGTTCCCAGTGGGGAAATTCTCTCTCCTGGGTGCATTATATGCATTATTATATGTGTATTATCACACACGCTTGTGGCTAAATACCCAGCCCGGGCCTTTAAGAAATGGAGCGATAATCCCAGTGTCTTCCCAGGTATTATCCTTCAAAGGCACGTATTGCCAGTCGATCCCCATAAACGTGCCCCAGGACGACGTCAGGTGTGACGAAACGCGTAGGAAGGAGTGACGTGCTGACGTTACTGCGTTCACGCAAGTCCCGGAGTAACGGGCTGCAATCAAGAGCCGGACGGTTTATACTGCATCTTTTTATCGTTTTAATTGTAAGTGCAATACTTTTCTTTATGTAATAAAATCACTTAAGATTTTTACACTATGAAAGCTTTTATTTCTTTATGGGGATCAACTGGCAATACGTGCCTTTGAAGGATAATACCATATTGGGGTGAGCAGCATTGATATCTCTCCTTAATGTGTCTTCCCTCTTTGCAATACCTGGGAAGATGCTGGGATTATCGCTCCATTTCTTAAAGGCCCGGGCTGGATAGTAAGCCACAAGCGTGTGTGATCTCCCATAATAGGAGATCATTTGGAGTCGGTAAGCGGCAGTGTGTGTAGAGGTGGAGGTTATATCTTTCTCAACCACGACTCTTGGGTGCATCATATGTCAGTTTCACATCTGAGAATCATCTTAATACAGTGGACTATTCATAATATGATACAATGTGATGATTAATCAATTTTTTATTTTTGCACGGAATCACTTTATATACAACAATTCAGCACTTGCAATGTTTATTGCATGAATTCACTTTATATGAAGATTTAGTGCAACTTAATATAGAAAGAAGTTTATATAGAGGCAGGGAATTATTGACAAGTTTCAGCCACATATTCCGCGTTGGGGTCTCTGACCTGTAAGGAAAATGGCTGCACTTTGGTTCACTATATACTTTAGATAAGGGGCCTGAACATTTTTTATATACATGATAGATGAAATGCTAACACAAGGCTTTTATAATGTTAAGTGGAAATTTACTAGCTAAGCTATCTGCAAAAACAGGAAAGTACTTGCGTTGACAATCTTTTGAATATATATACAGGAACAAGTTAGAACATCCCACCGCAAACCTGGGCCTAAAGCCAAATGCACCTTATCGAAAGTATCTTAAAAGGTTATTTCTATATTATTCATTTTCTCGGAATTTAAGCTAAGAAAATATATTTAGATAAAGGACATTTTGGGTACTTTTCGTTAGGTAATTTTTTAAGCACGTCAGAATATTATGCAAATACATATGTCATATAACATGTAACTTGTGATATGTAACTTGTGATACTTGTACTCTTGTGATTGGATAAACTAAGGGACCGCCCCTTGGTTTGCCCCTACTGATGTATAATGGATTGTTGCCCTATATAACATGTGAAAAGATATAATACATTTGTATTTCTCGATATTCAACGCGCTGTGTGGTGTCTTGATTACCCAATCGATTGAGAGATCTTCTTGGTGTCTGAGTCCAGCTCGAGCAAGGAAAAGGTTTGGGGGCGCACTTGACCAGTTGACCAGTTGACCACTACCCTTTCAGTGGTGTCAGATCATTTTATTCTCCCTGATCATGACCCTTTCCACGTCAGCAGGAGGGACTTACTCGCATAGAAATAGAGGATGCAAAGTAGTCTCCTAGCCTGAGGCTGGACAGCGAGGTCACCAAATTTGCCCAGCAGAGAGTTTTTAGAGTGCACTATATTTGGCAAACCCAGTGCAGAAGATATGAAGGAGCCTATGTCAACCCAGAAGTCATGTACCAGTGGACAAGTCCAAAAGCAGTGGAGAAAATCAGCAGTTTGTCCGCAACCGCGGAAGCAGTCAGCAGAGAGGGATAGTCCCATTTTATACAGTCTAGCGGGGGTGAGGTGTGAATGATAGAACATTTTAAGTTGAATCACCCTGTCCCTCGACGAGATAACAGAGGTTTTGAACATATCACAGAACTCAGATCAATCCTCTTCTGTGATAGAGATATCAAAGGAGGCCCACCTCTCTTGAGCCGTCAATAACCTAGGGTTAGTGCCTGTCATGAGAGTGGAGTAATACATAGATATAAGATTTGTCTGGTCCGGGTCTCTCAGAAGTTTTTCCAGGTCAGGTGTTCTAATAGGACTGAGCAGAGAACCAAACTGAGTGCGTATATCATGTCTGAGTTGGTAAAAGTAAAATAGGTATGTCGATGGGATGTCAAAGTCTGTCTGTAGTTGAGAAAAGGGTTTAAAACCCTGGGGGGTATATAGATGACATAGATATTTCACTCCCACTGATGTCCTTCTGATGGGGTCAGCTATAGAACATAACTCCTTAAGGTTAGGGTTGAACCACAAGGGACTGTTAGGGGAGGTCTGCCGTGAATCAGTGGACATTTTCGGAATAGGGAGAGGGAGGTTTGGATTATCGACATGCCGGTCCAGGTGGTGTGCATCCCCTATAGACAATGTTGTGGAGTGTCTCAAATGAGGAAAATATGGCTCCCTCAGTAGTGGTGCAGGCATTATCAGGGTTAGGGTGGAGCCATTCATGAATGTTAACCAGCTGGGATGCTAGGTAGTAAAGGTAGAAGTTAGGGAATGCCAGACCTGCTATATGTGAGGGGAGGCACAGAGTTTCTAGAGCAACTCTAGGGGACTGCCCGATCCAAAGGAACACAATACAGATGGAGTCAATGCTTTTAAAATGGATTTGGGAATTTTGCAAGGTGAATTAGCCATAACATACAGTAGTTTAGGTCAGTAATTCGTTTTAAGGACATTGGCTCTCCCCATGAGAACCAGGGGCAGATCTTTCCAGTGAACCTGGGCTTAAGCATAATCATTGGGTCTACATTCTCTTTTAAACTTTAGTTGTTTGATTTGATTTGCAGCTGAATGGACAGAACTGCTCAAAAAGCTTGGGCACAGAAGGAATCAAAGGATCATAGTAAGTCCACTGTAAAGGAATCACTGTCATTTAAAGACAATCACCATTGGGCTTTTGAGAGAATATGAATTTCCATCCCCTATTTATCATAAATATACAGCATATAACAGCATCATAATAACAAAGCCTTTTTGTCAAGAGGAATGTAAAAAACAACAGGGCTCTGTGTCTGATGCTGTTAAGGGTACTTAAGAGGTAGAAGACATCAAATGTAAATATATGTTCAAGCATTTGGCAGGGCAGTTACAGCCAGTTCTTAGAGGTCTTCTCACTTCTGCTTGTATGAGTCATCCTAAGTCACACTGCCGCGACTTGAAAGTCGTGTGAATTTGCAGCGATGTTACTACGATTTGGCTGCAATTTCAGGGAATGCCTGTGTAAACTTGAGGTCTATGGACCTCAACTCGCATCAAAGCCGGACCAAAGTAGTACAGGAACAACGTTGAAGTCGGTGCAACTTGAAGTCGAACAGATATGAATGGTACTCATTAGAAATCATGGGGTACGACTTGTCATGCGACTTTGCGGTCCCAAGTCGCAGAACAAGTTGCACAAGTGTGAAAGGGGCCTCAGATAAACTTAGTATGTGGCATGCACTAATTATTAACAAATATCTGCTATTAAATGAGTTTTCATTCTTCAGATACCTTATTCTTTACATTTACTGTACTTACTATAATTTTGTTCTGCCCCTGATTATTTCAAGGTTTTCAAAAATACTGAGGTCAGCGTAAATTTCTGGCCACCACTGTATTACTAAAAATCCTGCAAAAGAAAGAGGGTCTAATTTAATAATTTTGGCAGTATAGTAGAGTAGTTATTTTTTAGGTTCATGTTGCATGATCTCCATCTAGCAATCAGTCAGCATCATATTAGTTCAAGCGAGCAATAAGCAGCAATTGCACCCCTTGCTGTGTCTATCCCATCTAACTTTTTTTACAAAGAGAATGGCAAAAGTGAAGAGTCTGCTATAGAGAAACAGGACCACAATATGATAAACTGTGCTATGAAGGCACAAAATCACCCTCCATATTGTTCCTTGTGGCCACATCACTGGTAAATGCATGTGCTTCTAACGTCAACTAGTTATTGCAATAAAGACAGATTCAAAATTAAAAAATTGGTTGTTATCAATTCCTTTTACTTCCTTAATATGTTCATGTTTGGATAAAGTCTCTTTTTCAGTCACAATTTTTATTTTTACTATACACAGGGCCAGTGCCAGCAATAGGCAGGTCAGGCAGCTGCCTAGGGCGTCAGGGTGGGGGGCAGCAAAATCTGGATTCCCAGGCACTTGCTGGGGATTCGGATTTTTATCACCTGTCCCTCCAGCAGGCAAGCTAAAAACTTCCATCCTGCGCCCCATAGAAGAGAGGGTGCAGCATGGAAGCTTTAGTTTGCCTGTAGTTTAGTAGGCAGGCTGCTGTCAGCGTGAAAGAGTCGGAGAGCAGCTGCCAGAGCGGATCCAATGAGGTAGAAAAAGGCGGAGCGGTGGGCGGATTCCAATGTGTGCGGGAAGGCGGGAGGAGGCTGGGCAATTGCTGTCAGGCAGCTTGGAGGTGTGCGCTGGCTGTGCACACTGAAGTAAGGCCAGTGGAGGAGGAGTGCAGGACACTCCTGCTCTTTGCAGCTGCTGCTGCCGCCGTCGCTACTAATGATTCGGGTGAGATCATGACTGCCCCAATGACAGCTAACACACCCTGATTGCTGCAGATTCATCCACTGACATCATCTGGAGGAGGAGCAGCAGGACTGGGAGGAACTGCCAAGATCTGAGGGGTTGGTAAACATAAGATGTGTGTGATAGTGGAGGGAGGGGGGGGTTCTGGCGTGTGTGGTAGGGGAACTGTGATCAGAGTGAAGAGATCTGAGGGGTGTGATGTAATCAGAGAGGGGGGTATCTAGGGGTGTCATGTAATCAGGGTGGGGGAATCTAGGGAGGTGCATTATGGGAGAAGTAGGTGTGTGTTGGTGTGTGTGTGGGGCGGGAGGTTGATCACAGTGAAGAGATCTGGGGGGTTATCAGACTGGGGGTATTTGAGGGAGTGGTGATTAGGCTGATGGGGGCATATCTAGGGGTGTGATCGGAGTGGGGGGTATCTGGGCAGGTGTGATCAGGGTGGGGGGTTATATAGGGGTGTGATCAGAGTGGGGGGGATCTGGGGAGGTGTGATCAGGATTGGGGGGGATCTAGGGGTGTGATCAGAGTGGGGGTATCTGGGGGTGTGATTAGGGTAGCAGTATCTGGGTAGGTGTGATCAGGGTGGGGGGTATCTGGTGAGGTGTGATCAGGTGGGTTATCTAGGGATGTAATCAGGGTGGGGGATTTCTGGAGGTGTAATCAGGGTAGGGGTATCTGGGGGGGTATGATCAGGGTGGGGGGGTTATCTAGGGATGTGATCAGAGTGGGGGTATCTAGGGGTGTAATCAGGGTAGGCATATCTGGGGAGGTGTGGTCAGGGTGGGGGAATTATCTAGGGGTGTGATAAGAGTGGGGGGTGTCTGGGGAGGTGTGATCAGGGTAGGGGGTTATATAGGGGTGTGATCACAGTGGGGGGTATCTGGGGGTGTAATCAGGGTAGGGGTATCTGGGAAGGTGTGATCAGGGTGGGGGGTATATGGCGGTGTAATCAGGGTAGGAGTATCTGGGGAGGTGTAATCAGGGTGGAGGAGTTATCTAGGGGTGTGAGCAGAGCGTGGGGGTATCTAGGGGTGTAATCAGAGAAGGGATATCTGGGGAGGTGTGATCAGGGTGAGGGGGGTATATGGGGTGTAATCAGGGTGGGAAAATTTGGGGAGGTGTGATCACAGTGGGAGTATGTTTTTTTTGGGGGGGGGAGTGATCTGGGAGTTTGCTAATGGGGGGAACCCAGCCATTGGAAGTTTTAGTTGGTCTCACCTGACAGCTGCCTGTGGCCAATAAGGGGAAGCAAGGAATGCATAACCCCACCCCCTCATTACACACTGCTATTTAGTGGGAGTTCAGCACAGCTCCATTTTCAATGGTGTGAGATGTCCTGCACACTGCACCCCATCACTTTACAGGCAAAATGTGAAGGAGGTACCAGCTCGGTTTTAGACAGGGAGTAGCATGAGGAATGGTGGGAATTGTTTGGGGGAAGGGGTGCAGCAAAATGTATTTTCACCTACCTTGAAAAAAATCCTTGCACTGGTCCTGAATATACAGTACACCCCCTACCAGTTTTTCAGGTGCCTTCCCCTGCCCCAAACCCCACCCTTATGCCGTGTAAACACAGGCGGACTTTTCGACCGGACTGGTCCGACAGAACGAATCCGTCGGACAATCCGACCGTGTGTGGGCTTCATCGGACCTTCAGCAGACTTTTTCTGTCGAAAATCAGACAGACTTTAGATTTGGAACATGTTTCAAATCTTTCCGCCGGAACTCTGCCGGACCCAGTTCCTATCGAGAAATCTGCTTGTCTGTATGCTAGTCCGACGGACAAAAAACGATGCTAGGGCAGCTAATGGCTACTGGCTATGAACTTCCTTATTTTAGTCCGGTTGTACGTCATTACGTAGGAATCCGTCGGACTTTGGTGTGATCGTGTGTAGGCAAGTCCGTTCGTTAGAAAGTCCGTCGAAAGTCCATCGTAACTCCGTCGAAAGTCCGTCGGAAAGACAGTCGGACCTTTGATGCCGAAAAGTCTGCCCGTGTGTACACGGCATTAGTGCAAAATCCTACCCTCTTAGTGGCGTAGCAATAACTGAAGACACTAGAAATACAACATGCAGATCCTGTATTACTGCACTTTCATCTATGTCTAAAAAAGACAAAACCAGTTGGGTTTAAGATGCTAAGAGACTAGTTTCTAGTGAGAACTGCTAATGCAGAACTGTGCCCTTTCCTATATATCAGACTTTGCTGCCAAATGTCAGGTCCAGGTCTCAAATGGTAGCCAGGAACCAGTCGGTGTTGTTCATGACAGCCAATCATGATTACATGCACTCAGTACATAAACCTCTAAGGCCCCATGCACACGAGACGCTGTTAAACGCGCGTTCAGAGGCAGTTGGACACTTTTTTCAACTGCCCCTGAACGCATTCAGTGATATCCTATGTGTCCATGTACACAGTCTCGTTTTTTGGCGTTTTAGGCAGATGCGTTTAACCTTGTTTTTCTAGAAGCAAAAAAATGGGTTCAGGCGCAAAAGTTTTCCACGTTTCAGATGCCGTTTAGCCGCGTTTGCACTTATAAGCGTTTTTAAAGGTGCCCTATTTTTTTTACACAAAAAATCTAAAAAATTATGGCAAATGATGAATAACCATTAACAAATATTTTAAACCATTGTAATTGCTTGCAATGATTCATAGACCATTTATATACCCTAATGAGCCCTTGATCCAATCCAATACACCACTAGCATTGCTGTTATCCGAAGTATAATTGGAATTTGACCCATATGTTGTTAGATTTGAACAAGCAACTAGTGGCAATTGATGTGGCAAGTGGACAATCCACAACTTGTTGCAGGTGACGTGGCAAGTGGACAATACACAACTTGTGGCAGGTGACGTGGCAAATGACAATCGAACTTGTGGCAGGTGACATGGCAAGTGGACAAACCACAACTTGTGGCAAGTGACGTGGCAATTGACGTGGCAACTTTTGACAAGTGACGTGGCAAGTGACGTGGCAAGTGGACAATCCACAACTTGTGGCAGGTGATGTGGCAAGTGACGTGGCAGGTGACGTGGCAAGTGGACAATCCACAACTTGTGTCAGGTGACGTGGCAAGTGACATGGCAGGTGACGTGGCAAGTAACGTGGCAAGTGGACAATCCACAACTTGTGGCAGGTGACGTGGCAAGTGACGTGGCAGGTGACATGGCAAGTGACGTGGCAAGGAGACAATCCACAACTTGTGGCAGGTGACGTGGCAAGTGACGTGGCAGGTGATGTGGCAAGTTGACAATCCACAACTTGTGGCAAGTGATGTGGCAGGTGATGTGGCAAGTGGACAATCCACAACTTGTGGCAGATGACGTGGCAAGTGGACAATCCACAACTTGTGGCAGGTAACGTGGCAAATGACAATCCCCAACTTGTGGCAGGTGACGTGGCAAGTGACATGCTAAGTACAAGTACACTGCTGCTCTCTCAGCTGCTGTTACTCACTCTGGTCTCACAAAATGGCTGAAAGAGTTAAATAATACGTTTTTTTGAGCTTGGGGAGGGTCTTATGTTATCTTAACTAAACGCTTCTAGATGCAAACGCGGCAAAACGGGCGTTTCTAAATGCCGGTTTCAGCTTTTAAAAACATGCGTTCAGCAGAGTTTGCACCGGCGCCTCGTGTGTATGGGGCCTAAGCCTGCAGATGTCACTGCAGCCTGAAGATGGCAGTGTGCCTCTGCATAATACTGCCATCATCAGATACAATCACAGTATTAAAAATAATAATAATTAATTTAAAAAATATTTTTCTGATTTTAGTTAAGCCTATAATAAAATAACTGAACAGGATATTTAATAAAACAGTGCACCAATTAAATATCTTATATGCCTTTAAAATCAATGTAACCGTTATTCAGATAAGCAAATTAGTCATAGAACTATTATAAAGTAAACCAACACATAATGACTCTGCTAAATTTTTTCTGTGCACCAAGGCTTCACATGAAAGCATTTAAATCACCATGCTGCTATAAGATGCTGCCTAATGCCGCGTACACACGGCTGGACTTCCCGACAGAAAAAGTCCAATGGGAGCTTTCGGTCGGACATTCCGACCGTGTATATGCCCCATCGGACTTTTTCTGTCGGCATTTATGCCAAACTCAGATAGAACATGTTCTAAATCTTTCCGACGGAGTTTAGCCCGTTGGCAAGTCTGGCCGTGTGTACGCAGCATTAGAAAGAATAACGTTGGCCCTGTTCTTAATTGCTTGCCTTACTATATACATTTTTCTTGCAGCAGCCATATAAAATAACAACAGAACGCTATATTTAACAACGTGTAAAAAAAATATGTATCAGTTTATTTTTCATGTGGCACAAATCACGATTTAGATAAAAAAAATAAAAAACTACACTATACAACCACGTAACAATAAAAATTGATATTCTCAGTTGTATTACCATTCATGAACATACCTGTAATTTCCCGTATATTTCTAAGGAATTTCAGCTTTTCAGGATTTAGTTTTGGTGTCTTGGTGAAGACATCACTAAAGAAAAGTCAGAAGCAAATGAGACTCTAAAATGCAAGTCTACCCAAAATGGCCTTGTAGTTTTTGCTGTATTCTGAGTTTTTGTAGAAAAAACATTGGCAGAAAAATCACAATGTTGGCATAGAACTTTGCATTTTGCCATGGTGAAAGTTCATAGAGAAAAGCTAAGACGGTCCTTTACCATGTAAATTAAAAAAAAAAAAAAAATACAGGAGAGAAAGTGCCACTGTCTAAGTGTACTAGTATGTATGGAATATTGTGCAAAAATGAAAACAATAAGGTAATGCACTCACTTAGTACTCACTTAGTACTTAGATGACGCATTTTGTTAAGTACTCTGCCAGATGACCAACAGGGGGGGGAATCTTTCAGGTAGGTAAATTCAACAAAAAAAGAGCTTGAGAAAGGAGACTCTGCCCCAAAATGCGTAGCCACGCCCCTTTATGTCATCATCATGGCTACCAGTCGCTTCAATGTGGTCCTTTGCAGCCGCTTTTTGTGTCTATACAGCCTATCCAAGCTGGCTTATGTCTCCCTGTGCTGTTTCCTGTACCATCTGGCAACAAGAGAAGCCCGCACTAGCATTCCACACCCAAAGTGCTGTTCCTATTAATGGGACCTAGTGTCAGAAACCATGAATCAGACTGAGACAGAAGTACAGTTAAATCACACTTGTTTAATAATAATAAAAAAGGTAAACAGAGTAAACGTAGTCAAAGCATAGCCAGAGTTCAGGAACTGGAATGGATAGTCAGACAAGCCAAAACGTCAGGGGGCCAGAGATGAGCGTAGTAGAAAAGCAAGCAGGATCTGGAGCCAGAAGGAATGTCAGCCAAGCAAGTCTTTAAGAGGAACGCAGGAGAGCGTCTCTAGAGATGTGACCAAGGAGAAGGCAGAGATCATCTGGACAGGACGGCTTAAGTAGGCAGGACTGACGAGCAGGATATCATCAACAGGTGAGCCACTGTGGAGATATAGGAGCTGGCAATTAGCAGACAGCTGCAGCTGAGCGACCAGCTTTGAGAAGGAAGGGCTGAGCCCAGCCCTGACAGTACCCCCTCTTTAATGACCCCCACCTCGGAGGACCACCAGGCTTCAGGGGAAAATGTCTATGGAAATCACGGAGGAGGACAGGGGCATGTACGTCCGAGGAGACCCAAGAGCGTTCTTCTGAATTCCCAACTATGCACAAAAGGTTCACCAGAACCAGGACACAAACTGACTACCCCTGCCTGAGACAATCACCTTGGGTAGCCCATGTAAGTGAATGATCTCCTGAGCAAAAATGGAAGCCAGTTCCTTAAAAGTGAGCAACTTCTTAAGTGGAATACAATGGGAAATTTTCGAGAACTAGTCAACCACCATGAGGATAACTGTGTTGCCCTGGGAGTTGGGTAACCCACAATGAAATCCATAGACAGGTATGTCCAGGGCCTTTCTCTATTGGGTATGGGTTGTAGGAGGCCCACTGGAAGGTGTCATGGAGTCTTACTCTGAGCACACATGGAACAGGCAGCTATGAAGGTGGTTACATCAGCACGTAGACTAGGCCACCAGAATTGTTGGCAAATGGCCCAAAAGAGTTGATTCTTCCCAGGATGGCCAGCAGCCTTGGGAGAATGGTAAGTCCGGAGACTCTCTGGGACAAAGCAGCGGTTACAAGGTTTCTCAGGAGGAGCATGGATCTGAGTAGCAAGAATTTTGTCACTCAAAGGAGAAGTGAGACTGGTGCGAACCGTAGCCAGAATACGATCAGGAGGAATCACAGGAACCGGAAACCGACTCCATCTTGGAAATGGAGTAAAATTGTCGTGACAAAGCGGCAGCCCTTACATTCTTAGTACCAGGTAAGAATGAGACAATGTCATTGAAACTAGACAAGAAAAGAGCCCATTGCTCCCTGCTGGGAGAGGGGCATTTAGCCTCAGATAAGAATGTGAGGTTCTTATGGTCAGTAAGATGAGAACCGGCACAGTGGTACCTTCGAGAAGATGTCTCCATTCTTTCAGGGCTAAAATGATCGCTAACAGCTCTCTGTCACCAATCTCGTAATTGCACTCTGCAGGTGACAATTTCTTGGAAAAGTAGCCACACATGCATAGTGCTCTCAGAGGTAGGGCTTTGAGACAGAAGGGCGCCAACTCCAGTCTCAGAAGCATCAACCTCAAGGATAAATGGTAACGGAGGATCAGGATGTGCCAACACAGGAGCAGAAACAAAGGCAGCCTTGAGACTCTCAAAGGGCTTAATGGACTCCAAAGACCAACTCTGTGGGTTACCGTCCTTTCTGGTCACATCAGTCAGGGGCTTGACCAGAGACGAGAAGTTACAAATAAACTTCCGATAATAATTGGCAAAGCCAAGAATACGCTGCAGAGGACGTAAACCCACAGGTCGGGGCCACTGTAGGAGTGCTGAAAGTTTCTCTGGGTCCATCGAAAAACCAGCAGTGGAAAAAACATAACCCAGGAATTTAACCTGTTCACGATGGAATTTGCACTTCTTCAATTTACAATAGAGATTGTTCTCTCTTAGTTTCTGAAGCACATGACAGACAACTGTGTGGTGGCTCTCCAGGAACTTGGAAAATATGAGGATATCTTCGAGATAAACCACCACACATAACTGCAACAAATCTCGAAGGATATTGTTAATAAATTCCTGGAAAACTGCCGGGGCGTTACAAAGGCCAAAAAGCATTACGAGGTAATGGCCTGTTCTGGTATTAAATGCAGTTTTCCACTTGTCGCCCTCCTTAATCCTCATGAGGTTGTGTGCCCCTCTCAAATCAAGCTTTGTGGAAACCGTTACTCCCTTGAGGCGGTTAAATAACTCCATAATCAATGGAATAGGGTAGGCATTCTTAATAGTGAAACGATTGAAACACCTATAATCAATACAAGGTCTCAGTTCACCACTCTTCTTCTTCACAAAGAAGAAACCAGCACCAGCAGGAGATGAGGATTTGCAGATGAAACCTCGAGAAAGTACATCTGCAACATACTCCTCCATGGCCTTATCCTCCAAGACTGACAAAGGGTAAATCCGACCACGAGAGGGTATGGCACCAGGTTGAAGGTCAATTAAGCAATCATATGTCCAGTGTGGAGGCAAACTACTGGCTTGACCTTTGTCAAAGACATCGCTAAAAGCGCGGTACTCCTCCGGCAGGGAGGAGAGTGAAGAGGTGCACAGGACCTTGGCTACCTTCTGGAAGCATGCCTTACTGCATTGTGGTGACCAGGAGAGAACCTCAGCATGGAGCCAATCAAAAGAGGGGTTGTGCCTCTGTAACCAAGGATAACCAAAAACCAGTGGAAACTTAGGTGAGGAAATAACTTGGAATTGGATTATCCCATTGTAAAGAGCCCCTACAGTCACGGACCATGGAACAGTCTCATGAGTCACATGGGCAGGCTGTAGAGGTCTTCCGTCAAGAGCCTCTATGGCAAGTGGAGTGTCACGCAGCTGCAGCATGTCAGAAACCATGAAATCAGACAGAGACAGAAGTACAGTTAAATCATACTTGTTTCATAATAAAAGTAAAAAGAACAAACGTAGTCAAAACATAGCCAAAGTTCAGTAACCGGAACGGATAGTCAGCTAAGCCAGAAGTCAGGGATCAATGTAGTGGAACAGCAAGCAGGATCTGGAGCCAGAAGGGATGTTAGCAAAGCAAGTCTTTAAACAGGAACACAGGAGAATGTCTCTGTGATGTTGACCAAGGCGAAGGCACTGATCCACTGGGCTGAACGGCTTAAGTAGGCAGGACTGACGAGCAGGATATCATCAACAGCTGAGTAACTGTGGAGAGATAGGAGCTGGCAATTAGCCGACAGCTGAGCGGCCAGCTCTGAGAAGGAAGGGCTAAGCCCAGTCATGACACAGCGTAATCGAGTGCTTCGATACAAAGGCAGCATCAATGAACAGGCCTGCAGCACAGGTTGTACCGGAGCAGCCACAGTGGGAGATTCCAGGTGAGCCGACTCAAGAGTGTTTGTAACGCCATGGCAAACTGATCCATGTGTTGATCCTGCTCATCCAATCTGGAAAAAATATTACCAACAAGTGGATTGACTGCATCTTCTGAATTCATGGCCTTCGCCTACTGTCAGAAACCATGAATCAGATTGAGACAGAAGTACAGTTAAATCACACTTGCTTAATAATAATAAAAAAAAGGTAAACAGAGTAAACGTAGTCAAAACAGCCAGAGTTCAGGAGCCGGAACGGATAGTCAGACAAGCCAAAACGTCAGGGAGCCAGAGATGAGCGTCTCTAGAGATGTGACCAAGGCGAAGGCAGAGGTCATCTGGACTGGACGGCTTAAGTAGGCAAGACTGACGAGCAGGATATCATCAACAGGTGAGTCACTGTGGAGAGATAGGAGCTGGCAATTAGCCAACAACTGAGTGGACAGCTTTGAGAAGGAAGGGCTGAGCCCAGCCCTGACACCTAGGACCTCACGACCTGCAGGTACAATTTTATTACTGCAGCTTTCTATTTGATTATATATGAGTGTATTACTATCTCCTTTTTATATATAGGATTTAATAAATGCTACACTGGGAGTGGTGCACTCTCTTTTTTTTGGGCTTTCTTTATCCATGCTCATCAGTAAACCTCGGAGAGCCCTCAATGAATATTTTGTTGAATCTATCTACCGGAAAGATTCTCCCCATAGGTCATCCTGCAGAGTACTTAGAGAAACGTGGTATCCAAGCACTTGTATGTGAGTACATTATCTTATTTTTTTCATTTTTTCATGATATTCCATAAATACTAACCTTAGATAGTGGTGCTTTCTCTCCTGTGTTTTTTTTTTTTTTTTATTTACATGGTATTGGTAGGAAATGTCTCAGATCCTATTTGGAAGAGAGATTGCTGATGCTGATAAAAGTATGATACTGAAAAAAGTATGCATCCCTATATGAACTGCCATAAACTCAGATGGACTCTGAATACTGCGCTTGGACATTGGATGAGGTTTTTTTGCATTTTTATTGTGACCCCCTACTCTTGACCTACCCTTCTAGGGTAATGTTTGCCTTTGTGCTGGGTTATCCTAGTACATCCCTTGGCAGGGTTATACTTGGTCTATGATCATTCTCTAGGTCCCTTACCATGCCGGGAGGCCAGCAGTCTGCTGAACCTACCAGCATCCACATATAACTGACTAAAGTATATGTAAACTCTCACCTTGTAAAACAACCCATTCAATTTAAAATAGAAATGAAAGGCAAAACATTTGTGTATAGATATAAAAAACATTATAAATACCTTTTTTTGCCCTGTTTTCATAGTGGTCACATACCCTCTAAGATCATTATACAGTTAAGAACAGAGAGCTGGGGGAGGAGAAACAGCAGTACACTGAACTTCCTAGTGAATGGCGTGTGAGCGGAAGTCTGATCATTGGAGGAGAGTACACTGAGTTCCCAGCATAGCTAGAGAACTGACCATGCTTTGCTCTCATGCCTAGTGTAGTCAGTTTTTAATAGGAAACCAGAGGGACTGGCAGGATCACCAGGGATTTCACACAAAAGAATCAATACAAAGAGAACAGGATACTTTGCCATACAAGTACGTGGTACAGCAGGCACATATCAGGAATATGAAATGTTGGGTTTACATACACTTTAATGTTTTCAGAAGTAACATCTATCTACTCTGTGCATTTTGAAAACTACATAAATAGGAATGTCACATTGATATGTTTCAGTACTTGAGGTTGGTGGCATAAATCCTTGTGATAATGACACCACAGTGATCCACTCCAAGAAGTGCACCACCACCATAAGAAAAACTTGCTTACCAGATAGCAAGCAAAACCAGGCATGTGGCTATAGTCCAGCCAAGGCCTTTACTTGCACAGAAGATCTTAGGAATAAATAGCACTAGATAGATGGCTGCAATGATTTCACACACCGGCACAACTGTAAAGTTCCTGATCGTCTCGTTCAGCAAAGGACCCAAAAAGAGAGACTGACCATAGTGTAATATTGTCTAACTTTTTAATTATAGAAAAAAGTATTGCACTCACATTTATATGTTTAAAAATCACGTACAAAAACAGAGCCGGCCGGCTTGCAACAAACTCCCGTCCTCCTAATAAGACAGCGTGGTGACGTCAACACGTACCCTCCTCCATACGTGTTTCGTCATATGCGACGTTGTCAATGGGGAACAGGCAGTGTGTTGACTCACCACCTTATAAGCAAAGCCACACCTCGTTCTGAGTCTCGGGTGTGGGATCACAGGCGCCATGTTGGATATGGGCATCCCTTCCCTACCAAATAGAAAAAGGCATCCCAGGTGCAATTTATGAATATAGGCAACTAAATTCGTAAATAATTAATAATTAAATTAAAGGCAATGATGATGTTTATCCACCAAAACCTTACCTATAAATCACAGTGACGAAAAAAAAAAAAAATAACCTTATAAAAAGCCACATCCTCTTGTTAACCCATTCACAGAGTTTATCAAGTGAGTTTAACAAGTGAATATTTACCTTCATATTAATTAAAGGGGACTATAATTCCCCATATAAATCAGTGAAAAGTTTACTTAGTATCCCTAAAAAAAAAAAAAAAATTTCAAATTTAATTGAATAAATGATAATAATTCTAAATCAACTCTTCATACCCCTGGTGTAATTTAAATATCCCACCACATGCCCAGAAAATATTTATAAGTAACTATATTCTAGACAATGCTAAATAAATAATTAATTAATTCGTTAATTAATTAGTACTAAAACCAGTAACCCTCATGGCTATTCATAATCAAATTTTATAAACAATATATACTAAAATTAATCAATATATTATAACTCAATAGATGAATACAATAAAATAAAATTATAAAAAAATATAAAAATTCTTATAATTAAGCCCACACATGTGACTCAGGTTTACACTAGTGGCCATTAAGTATTATCTATAAAGGCATTTACATCAACGTCTATGTTCAACCTGTGAGGGGCATAAGTCTTAAGCTTATGGATCCAGGACATTTCCAACCTAGATATTTCCCTCACTAATGAGATACCCCTCCAGTTGGGACTAAATTTATCTATGCCCAAAAAAAGAGTGTTGGAAGGATCTTTCTTGTGTACAAGCAAATAATGCTTAGACACTGAGTGGTTCCTAAATCCAGTTTTGATATTGGTAATGTGTTCATTGAGATGAACCTGTAGGGGGCGTTTGGTCCTCCCTATATATTAAAAAACCACATGGGCACTGCAATAAGTAGACCACCCCCACTGTGGAACAGGTAATGAACGGTATCCAACATGGTGCTTGTGGTCCCGCACCCGAGACTCAGAACGAGGTGTGGCTTTGCTTATCAGGTGGTGAGTCAACACGCTGCCCGTTCCCCATTGAAAACTTCACATATGACAAAACGCGTCTGGAGGAGGGTACGTGTTGACGTCACCACGCTGTCTTACTAGGAGGACGGGAGTTTGTTGCGAGCCGGCCGGCTCTGTTTTTATACGCGATATTTAAACATATAAATGTAAGTGCAATACATTTTCTATAATTAAAAAGTTAGACAATATGGTGGTGGTGCACTTCTTGGAGTGGATCACTGTGGTGTCATTATCATAAGGATTTATCCCACCAACTTCAAATACTGAAACATGTCATCATGTTATTCAATCAATTATCCTGATTCATCAATTGGGACTATTCTAGCTTGGCTTCTCTCATCTATTCTACCTGCTGTGTATCTCACATTAAGCTGCTGCTTTTTTTTGTTTTTTTGTTGACACACTGGCGCGGTTCTAACCCCTTTTATAGGAATGTCAAGTTACTGCCCCAAGAAATGGCTGAATAAAAAAAAATTAAATAAATACTTTCTTTATCTTTATAACTGACAAAATGTAAAATGTTTGGATGTACCCTTTTTTTGCCACTTGTAGGATAAATATGCTTCCATGTACAATGGTGCAGTTTTCAAAATCATCAATATTTGTGGAATTTATGGACATTATCGACTGTAATTTTCCATGTCCAATCCCATCACATATCACATCTGAAAAAAAAGTGGTTTGTTACTCTACAGCTGATAAGAATCCATATGGTTCAGCGACAATACATTTTATACGTTTTCTGTACTCATTATCTACACAAAATAGCGATAACCATCTTACTTTAAGTTAAACTCTAGCCTGAAAGTTTTATTTTGTTTTGGACAGAGCAGAGAAAGGTTAGAACCTCCATCAGGTTTTTATTTCTGCCTCTGGCCTCAATTGGGGAGATTACCCTCACCTGACGGAAGGTCTGCAAAACCTCAAACATAGCAGTGAACCCTTTTTAAGTCTATATGGTGGATCTTGTTTTTTTTTCTAGTCTTTTTCGGGGGTAATTAGTTTAGCGGTACCCCCGAAGGGGCCAGCAATATTTAAGGTCCCTTAGGTAGGTATTTTCCCAGAATTGCCCCGCAGCCAGGCACACAGTCAATCTTTTGTCTCAATGAACAGTCTAGTGGTGTGCTTTTCTGATGCTTTAATGAAGAACTTAAATTTGGATAGGAGTAGGGTAACTATGGGATACGCCAGTAACCTTGAGGATCCTAAGCTTCCTTCTTTAGAACTGTGAGCAAAGTCCTTGTACAATTAGCTGATGGACTGAGCTTTGTAGTAGCAACTTGAGGATATAAATCTTCCTCTGTAAACAATCCTTTCAGAGTCCTTTCACTAAGAATTAACCACTTGCCGACCAGACTTTTATAGGCACTATTTGTTTGCAGGTTTAAGTTAGTATTTTTTGCTAGGAAATTACTTATAACCCCCAAACATTATAATTTTTTTTTTTTTTTAGCAGAGACCCTAGGGAATAAAATGGCGATTGTTGCAATTTTTTATGTCACACAGTACTTGCGCAGCGGTTTTGCAAACGCAACTTTTTTGGAGAAAGTACACTTTAATGAATTTAAAAATAAACAAAACACAATATTTACCCCAATTTTTTTGTATAATGTGAAAGATGATGTTACACTGAATAAATAGATACCTAACATGTCACACATTAAAATTGCGCACGCCGTGGTACTTTAAAAATCTCCATAGGTGAGGCTTTAAAGGCATTTACAAGTTACCCGTTTAGTTACAGAGGAGGTCTAGCACTAGAATTTAATGATCTCATTCTAACGTTCACGGATATACCTCCCATATGTGGTACGAATACCATGTACATATGTGTGCAAAACTTATGCATGCCTTCGCCTCTGCGCACGAGCACAGAGGGATAGGGGCGCTTTATTTTTTTTTTCTTATTTGTTTTACTTTTGTTTTTACTTTTTTTATTATTACGCTGTCCCTTTATTTACTTTTTTTTTTTTTAGCACTTTTATTCCTATTACAAGGAATGTACAGTGAGGGGAAAAAGTATTTGACCCCCTGCTGTTTTTGTATGTTTGCCCACTGACAAAGAATTGATCAGTCTATAATTTTAATGGTGGGTTTATTTTAACAGTGAGAGACAGAACAACAACCAAAAAATCCAGAAAAAGGCATTTCAAAAAAGTTATAAATGGATTTGCATTTTAAAGCGGAGTTCCAGGCTTTTTATGTTTATTAAAAGTCAGCAGCTACAAAAAGTGTAGTTGCTGACTTTTAATAAACAGACACTTACTTGTTCCACAGTCCAGCGATGCGGCCGAACGGAGCGTTGCTCAACTTCCCCTCCTCTCCACCGATGCCTCCATTGTCACTCTGGGCACCCGGCCATGACAGCTTTCGGCTTCACGGCTGCACTCCTGGAGTGGAAAGGCGATCTCCTGGAGTGGAAAGGCGATCTCCTGGGACCTGTGACGTGTCCCAAGAGATCGCCTAGAGGGAGGGGCCGCCTAAGGCGAAAGGAGGAGTCGCCTTGTCGGTCCCTGGGCAGAAGGAGGAAGTGGGATAGGAAGTCCCCCTCCTACCGAAGCCCCCACTCCCCCCCCAAAAAAATGACATGCCAAATGTGGAATGTAAGGGGGTGAGAAGTGCTTAAAGAGGAAGTTCCATTTTTGGGTTGAACTCCACTTTAATGAGTGAAATACGTTTTTGACCCCTTCGCAAAACATGACTTAGTACTTGGTGGCAAAACCCTTGTTGTCAATCACATAGGTCAGACGTTTCTTGTAGTTGGCCACCAGGTTTCCACACATCTCAGAAGGGATTTTGTCTCACTCCTCGTTGCAGATCCTCTCCAAGTCATGAAGGTTTCGGGGCTGACCTTTGGTAACTCGAACCTTTAGCTCCCTCCACATATTTTCTATGGGATTAAGGTCTGGAGACTGGCTAGGCCACTCCAGGACCTTAATGTGCTTCTTCTTGAGTCCCTCCTTTGTTGCCTTGGCCATGTGTTTTGGGTCATTGTCATGCTGGAATGTCCATCCACTACCCATTTTCAATGCCCTGTTTGAGGGTAAGGAGGTTCTTACCCAAGATTTGACGGTGCATGGCCCTGTTCATCGTCCTTTTGATGCAGTAAAGTTGTCCTGTCCCGTTATCAGAAAAACACCCCCCATAGCATAATGTTTCCACCTCCATGTTTGATGGTGGGGATGGTGTTCTTGGGGTCATAGGCAGCATTCCTTCTCTTCCAAACATGGTGAATTGATGCCAAAGGGCTTGATTTTGGTCTCATATGACCACAACACTTTCACCCAGTTCTCCTCTGAATCATTAAAATGTTCATTAGCAAACTTCAGAAGGGCCTATACATGGGCTTTCTAGAGCAGGGGGACCTTGCGGGCACTGCAGGATTTCAGTCCTTCACGGCGTAATGTGTTACCAATTGTTTTCATGGTGACTATGATCCCAGCTGCCTTGAGATCATTGACAAGATTCTCCCATGTAGTCCTGGGCTGATTCCCCACCGTTCCCATAATCATTGAAACTCCAGGAGGTGAGATCTTGCATGGAGCCCCAGGCTGAAGGAGATTGACAGTTATTTTGTGTTTCTTCCATTTGCGAATAATCGCACCAACTGTTGTCCCCCTCTCACCAAGCTTCTTAGCGATGGTCTTGTAGCCCATTCCAGCTTTGTGTAAGTCTACAATCTTGTCCCTGACATCCTTAGACAGCTCTTTGGTCTTGGCCATGGTGGAGAGATTGGAATCTGATTGCTTGGTTGCTTCTGTGGACAGGTGTCTTTTATACAGGTAACAAGCTGAGATTAGAAGCACTCCCTTTAAGAGAGTGCTCCTAATCTCAGCTCGCTACCTGTATAGAAGACAACTGGGAGCCAGAAATCGTGCTGATTGATAGGGGATCAAATACTTAATTCACTCATTAAAATTCAAATCAATTTATAACTTTTTTGAAATGCAGTTTTCTGGATATTTTTGTTGATATTATGGGGTTTATTTACTAAAGGCAAATCCACTCTGCACTACAAGTGCACTGCAAGTGCACTTGGAAGTGCAGTCCCTGTCGATCTGAGGGGAAGATCTGAAATGAGGGGAAGCTCTGCTGAATTTATCATTCAATCATGTGCAAGCAAAAATGCTGTTTTTTATGTTCCTTACATGTTCCCCTAGGATCTACAGCGACTGCACTTCCAAGTGCACTTCCAAGTGTACTTGCAGTGCATTTGTAGTGCAAAGTGGGTTTGCCTTTAGTAAATAATTGTAGGAAAAATGATCCGCACTTCGGTTGTTGCTCTTTAAAAAAAATCTTCGTTTTTATTGACAAGCCACAGTGAACAAACGCAGTTGATAACAGTTGACGCATTTCAGCCTATAAGGCCTTAGTCATAACCATGGTATGGTTATGACTAAGGCCTTATAGGCTGAAATGCGTCAACTGTTTTCATCTGCATTTGTTCACTGTGGCTTGTCAATAAAAAAAAGATTTTTTTAAAAGCAACAACCAGAATGCGGATCATTTTTCCTGCATTACTTTACTCAGCCAGCAACTGTGGATCGAGCACCCGGGAGCTCTGCTATCTATGTGTTGTATGGATAGTAGGACTGACTTTTCTGTTAAAATAAACCTGCAATTAAAATCATAGACTGATCATTCCTTTGTCAGTGGACAAATGTACAAAATCAGCAGGGGATCAAATACTTTTTTCTCTCACTGTAAGCATCCCTTGTAATAGAAATAAGGATGACAGGTCCGGTTTATGGTGAGATCTGAGGTCCAAAAGACCCCAAATATCTTCTTTACCTTTAAAAGCAAAAGATCACGGTAAGACAGTAGTGTTTTTACAGTTTTACCTGGAAATAGATTTGTAATTCTGATCAGCCAATCTTGTGATTTTACACCAGTGCTGCACTGCACAGCCAGGAAGATCACTGTACTACTTTCTGGTTAAGTTTTACTGTTCTGCCCTGTACATTTGACAGGCATGATGATCAGGGCCAGTGCTTATCTATTTTGCACCTAGTCAAGACTAACTCCCCCTCCCAAGGCGGGGGGGTGCAGCCGGGGTGTTGTTAGTCTTGCCTAGGGCCACGCGGGCGACTACAACAGGATCAGAGAGTGAATGCGGACTCACGTGGACAGCAGCTATGTTTAGAGACATGGTGGCGGCCTCCTCCGCTGTCCTCGTGTCCACCTCCTTCGCTTCTCCAGCTGTCCTCGTGCCCGCCTCCTCCGCTGACCTCGAGCCCGCCTCCTCCGCCTCCCCAGCTATGTCAGCCTCCTCCACTGACCTCGTGCCGGCCTCCTGCACTGTTGCCCTCCTCACAGGCTGAGCTTCTGCTGACCTCCCCTGAAGCAGCCATGATGGATGTCCTCCATGGCTGCTGCTTTCTCTGCAGAGTCAGACAGAGCCCCAGCCCTCTGTAGGTCCTCTCATGTTCCCTGGCCAGGCTAATGGGGAAGTAAGCAGCCCTGGCTGCCTCCCCCCCGAGGCAGCAGTGCGCCCTAGGCGGCTGCCTAGTTCGCCTAGCAGGAGCGCCAGCCCTGATGATGATGCCATTTCATTCTTCACACTGTAGGATTGAGCAGGAATGGTGACATACAAAAACCTCAAACCAACCCAGGAATAGGGGTGTTACCTTCCTGGCTGTGTAGCAAAGGTGGGTTTATCATGAAACTGATATAAAATAATTACAAAATATTTAGCAGATAAAAGTGTAAACATATATATTTACCGGGTATTTAGCAGTTTTTCTGGATTGCAATTTTTTGGGATAAATGTATCATAAATATATTACCTTTAGTACACATTCCATCACACTTTTTACATCTGCGGACACCATTTTCTTCCACCTCATATGAACCGGATTGGCATGTCTTAACACAAGACCCAAGATCTGTTGCTAGGTAATTATCTATTAAAATTAATAGATAAATAAATGCACACATATATAAATATTTATAGCATTTAAATATTTGTAAACACATAACAAAAAACCCAGGACCCTGCATTCACTATATCTGGTCTCCCACAGTACATGGAAATACAATTATTTTAGTAAATATAAACTGCTAAATATCCTTTCTCATCAGCAGTATATAGCAGTCTTGTGACTTTTATCAGTGTCTGGTTAAAGCTTGTAGAATGAGTTTGTATTCTCCTCTGACTGTCCTGCATGACCCCTGACCCTCCGTCTGGACAGTGCCGATTGGCCCTGTGCTGATCACATGCACCCTCCCAAGAAAAAGAAAAATCTCTAGCAATACACACCAAACTGAGCATGTGCAGAGTGACTCCAAAGGCTCTGTCTTATCAGGAGCTGGATTGGGGACAGTGGAAGAAGGGGAGGATCAGAGAAGACAGGATCAAACAGCCTTTTTACACAGTGTGGAAAATTAACCCCTGAGGTTCCACAGACAGTAGAACAGCTTGCTTTACTGCTGGGGGTGGCAAGCCATTGGTCGTGAGGGGCCAACAGGTGGATTGTGACCATGGCTCTGCCTTCCCCCAGCCTCTGCCACTCTTCTGTTAGCTGCAGAGCGGAGAGTGGGAGGCAGGAGCCGGATGGAGGGCGGGGGTGGGAGATGCTGAGTGATTGGTTGCTAGGCGGTCCTAGCAACCAATCACCAGCTTGCTATAATCGTGCCTTCCACCCAGCACTATGCTATCTCCTGATCCTTGCTCTTGTGAACACACGCTGGCAGGTAACTGCTACCTATACAGTGTTGTGTGTATAGAGGGGGGGTTTGGGGTACACTGTTGGAGGGAGGACTGAGGGCACTATGGGGCTATGGGGGGGCTTTATGTGAAGTTGATCAGATGACACTGTTTTGGGGGGTACAGGACACTATTGGGGGGGAGTAAGAGGGCAGAGGACACAGCATTTGGGGGTAGAGGACACCACTGTGTGGGGCAGAGGACACTACAGGGGGGGGTAATTTGAAGCGGGCAGATGACATTGCTTTGGGGGGGTTACAGAACACTACTGTGGGGGGAGGGGGGCAGAGGAGACTACAATGGGGGGTGATGTGAAGGGGCATAGGACACTGCATTGGGGAGGTACAGAACACTACTGTGGGGGGCAGAAACACTGCTATGGGGGGCAGAGGACAGTACAGTGGGAGGGGTAATGTGAAGGGGGCATAGGACACAGCATTAGGGGTAAAGGACACTACTGTTATAGTGGAGGGGGTGATGTGAAGGGGCAGAGGACACAGCATTGGGGGGTACAGAACACTACTGTGGGGGAAGGGGGGCAGAGGACACTACAGTGGGGGGGTTGATATGAAGGGGGCAGCGGACACTGTGTTGGGGGGGTGCAGAACATTACTGTGGGGGAAGGGGGGGGAAGAGGACACTGCTATGGGGCAAAGGACACTACAGTGTGAGGGTGTTGTGAAGGGGACAGAGGACACTACTGTGATGCTGACTTTTTGTTGGGAGCTTGATATTTTTTTTTTTTTTTTTTAAGGCGACGTCGTACCCAAACAAATTTTATGTCCTTTTTTTCCCCACAGATAGAGCTTTCTTTTGGTGGTATTTGACCACCTCTTCCGTATTTATTTTTTGCGCTATAAACAAAAAAAGTGACAATTTTGAAAAAAAACACAATATTTTGTTCTTTTTGCTATAATAAATATCCCAAAAATTTAAAAAAAAATAAAAATTTCTTCATCAGTTTAGGCCGATATGTATTCTTCTACATATTTTTGGTAAAAAAAAATCGCAATAAGTGTATATTGATTGGTTTGCGCAAAAGTTATAGCGTCTACAAAATAGGGGATAGATTTATGGCATTTTTATTATTTTTAATTTTTTTTACTAGTAATGGTGGTGATCAGCGATTTCTATTGTGACTGCGACATTGCTGCGGACATATCGGACACTTTTGACACTTTTTTGGGACCATTGACATTTATACAGCGATCAGAGCTTAAAATAGCCACTGATTACTGTATAAATGTCATTGGCAGGGAAGGGGTTAACACTAGGGGCGATCAAGGGGTTAATTGGGTTCCCTAGGTGTGTTCTAACTGTGGGGACTGACTAGGGGTGGAGACCGATTGGTGTTCCTACTTAGTAGGAGCACACGATCTGTCTTCTCTCCCCTGAGAGAACCGGGATTTGTGTGTCACGAGCAATCGTGGGTGCCCGGTGGTCATCACGCAGGGGAGCTATCCTGCGGCAGTATAACTGCGGTGGCTGGTCAGGAAGGGGTTAATGAGAAATTTAAAAAAAAATGATGTCTAATGCCACCACGGATGTCTAATTCAGGACTATGCTTTTTTCAGATAAAGAAAAGCATAATGCCTTGCATACACACGGTCACACCAAATTCCGACCGTCAAGAACGCAGTGACGTACAACACGTATGACGGGACTAGAAAACAGAAGCTCAATACCCAGTGCACCACCCTTTGGGCTCCTTCTGCTAATCTCGTGTTTATCTTGTGTTAGTAGAAGTTTGGTGAGAGACGATTCGCACTTTTCAGCTTTCGTGCTTTTTAGTCCGTTACTGCTCTTCAGTTTGTGCTTGTGGGTTTGTATCTGGTTTTCAGTGCGTGAAGACAGTTCGTATCTGTATTTCAGTGCGTTCTTGACCGCTCGTTTCTGATTTTCAGCTCGCTCTTCACAGGCCTTTCTGTTCTTCAGTGCGTTCTGTTAGTTCGTTCTGACCAGCCGACCGTTTTGAAGCCATGTTGAGGGTACATGCTCGACGTAGAGTTCGTGCTGTGCGGGGGGCTTGGTGTTGGGGTTCTTGCTTTGACCCAATCCCAGTCCATGAACAGGGTGGGGAGGAGTTCATGGACCAAGAATTGGTTGCTCCAGCGTGACCAATTCTCTCATATGCCTTTGCTGCATGAGATCCAGAATAACCCTGATGATTTCAGGAATTTTCTCCAGATGAGGGTCCCCCTTTTTCACCGTCTGTTGGCTTTGCTGTCCCCTTATATTACGAAGTAGGACACCTGCATGAGGCAAGCCCTCACTCCGGAGCAGAGGCTAGTCGCCACGTACTTGGCTACGGGGAGAAGTCTACAGGACATCAAGTTCTCTACAGGCATCTCCGCACAGGCTCTGGGGATCATTATCCCAGAGACCTGTTCTGCCATCATTCAGGTCCTGCAGAAGGACTATATTAGGGTAAGTTTTCTCCTTTAACATCACATTCTATGTATTTAATGTATGCTAATATATTGTATTTCACTCATCATTCCCTAATTACCATGATTGTAATATGCTGTGAATGTCCTCTTTGTCCTCATGCATGCTGTAAGCTTTTTTGTCCTTCATGCATATTTGCCCTCACTAACGTCCCCAGCATGCTATCCTGGGCCCATATACACCTAGCCTAGTCACTTAACAATGTATTTTGTCAGCTCCATTGTAGTACTTTACCCTAAAGACCCCCTAAAATGTGTCCAAATGTTATTGTTGTCCTTAAATTCAGGCAGAGTGCCAGAGGCTTTTTTTGGGGGTTCAAAACTAATTTATAACCCTCCCCCCCTAAAATGTTTCCAATGGGCCAGCAGAAGGGGTGAGGAATCTGATAAGCGGACCTTATATTTTCCTCTTTAAATACTCCTTAAAATAAATGTTATATTGATGTTGGCCAAGAATGTTTCTGTCTAATCTACTTGCAATGTTATGTGCAAAAGTACTAATAATTATTTTTTCTTTTTGGACTCCACAGTTTCCTTCAACGCCACAGGAATGGCAGACTGTGGCTTCCCAATTTGCTCATCGTTGGGACTTTCCTAACTGCGGAGGGGCAATCGATGGGAAGCACGTTCACATCGTCCCACCACCCCACTCGGGGTCATCCATTTCTAACTATAACGGGTTTCATAGTATTGTGTTGATGGCGGTGGTGTTGGCGACATACGAGTTTCTCTATGTGGACGTGGGGAAGAATGGCCGGTGTCGGATGGTGGAGTCTTTGCCCAGAGTCTTTGCCCAGACCGAGTTCTACCGACATCTCCAGAGTGGTGGCTTGGGATTGCCACCTGTGGAAGAGAACGTGGAAGGACTCCCATTTGTTTTCATCGCTGATGAAGCATTTGGTCTGGGTGATCACCTGATGAGGCCATTCCCCCAGAGGACCCTCACCCCGGAGAAGGGGTTTTTAATAATCAGCTGGCCAGAGCCAGAACAGTCATGGAGAATGCCTTTGGGATAATGGCCAGCCGGTTCTGCCTATTTCTTACGGCTGTTAATATGGCAGAGTACAAACGTAACCACATAGTTCTAGCATGCTGCATACTTCACAACTTTTTAAAGAGAAATGCTCTGAATTATGTTGCCTCAGTCAGGCCTGAGGCGGGACTTCCAGAAAATCCACTGACGACCCTGGAAACTGGCCGTCCTGGCTTGCCCCCCCACAGCACCCGTGAAGTGCGTCAAAAATATGTAGATTATTTTACGGGTAAGGGGGCCATTGCTATGCCAGCAAATTTGTAATTATTTTAGATAATAAAAAAAAATTTGATCTGATCAAATCTTGATTTTGATTCACTGCTTGTGTTTCTTTGAGCTGTCTTCTAGGTTCTCCTAGTGCACTTGTAGTGCCAAGTGGTTTTTCCATTATTAAATAACACCCAATGTCGCTGTAAACACAAACTTAATACAAAAAATGGTATTGGGCATTGAAAGAAGAAGCCACACATTTTTGAGTATAAAACCTTTTACTCGGTGCACATTCACATGTTGTAAAATTTTTTGTTTATTAAAAAAAACATTTTTTTTTTTTTGAACGATTATGAAAGTAAATGGTTGGACTTGTTTACAGGGAAAACAGAAACAGAACTCCCAATCCCTAAAAAGCAAGACAAAAGTAAAGAGAGAGATACAGCTCTCTCTAGTGAAATGGGATTTTTGAAGGGAGATAATGTGTCTGTTAGCAGTGAGCCAATCCAGCAATGGTTAATATAAAAGTATAAGTTTTATTTGAACATATTTAAATTTAAAATATACATTACAGAAATAGCAATCAAATGTCAGGATGACCATACAATAGCTTGTGTTCAGAAATCATTTGTAATCAGCCAGCCAACATGTTTTGCATATACTTTGCTTCATCAGGGCATTGGGGACATCACTGATTTTCTCTAGATTGCATACAAAATATAAGTAATTATTGTAATTATAAATACATTTCGGCCATAAACAAATAAAAACCATGATAAATAATACATGACAAGAAAATAGTTGTGCTCACCTAATCTATTGCAAGTCAGAAAGACCAAGGAGCAGCCACCTCCAAAGCCAGGTGCCCCTATTACATCACCCGGAGCAAAAAACCCACGGGTGCCAGATCCCAATGGGTAGTGCCGATAGGGGAACTGGACCGTGCAGAAAAATGGGCAGAAGTCTGGCAGAGAAATAAAGGGGATATTGATTAATTATTGTTATATTGCAAGGATATGTATAGAGAATGTATAAACACAAAAAAATATACTGTGTCAGTTGCCCCAAAATATGATGTCAGTGAGCAATGAAATAACGGGTAGATTAAAGAATCTACCCTCCTATATGGCAGAATAATGTAAGTAATGTCACGCTATATAGAGGTTGACATCACGTGTCAAACATCATAATCCTAGTTTAGATGATAAAGATAAAATACAACATTTTTATTATATATGTTAGATCATTGCCAAAAGCTTAATGATAAAAATAGAAAGGATATAATAGATGCCAGAAATCTAAGCCAATATTTGGGTGAGAAATATCATCTTCAGTCAAATCGGATATGATTGGAAAGATGGCAGTGGAGGAGGTCAGAGAGTATGACACCTAATCCATCTAGTAAGGCACTATAAAACAAGGCCAATTAGTGGGACAGGGGCACGCCAACACGCCGAAGCGTAGCATGCACATCACTCATAGGCCAACAGGCAACCCCCCACGTATAAAATATATGACAGGTCGCCAGCATTCACATGTAAAAGAGAAGGCATAAGGGCATAGAGCTCACCTAATAGTAGAGTACTGAGGTCCTGGTGTTAGCAAGGGCAGCCAGCTCCTGCCGATTCCGATGTGGGACCGCGGGGTGCGTCTGTTAGACAGCACGCCAGCGTCCCTTATCTTAAATCTGCACAGTCCTACCGGAAGTGAAAAGGTCAAGCACGACCTCCGGCATCACTTCCGGTCCGGACGTCCCTGCAGGGATGCGCGCGCACCCCCAAGGAAGGTGCGCGCGCACTGCCCACTCCACGCTGGGAAGCGTGAGGAGCGTATAAGGGGGAAGGAAAGCTCAGCCCTCTAAGGCAGGGACGTCCGAATCCCCCTATCTAAGGATGTATGCAAGCCAAGCAAAGCACACAGCAGCACCAGCTCGGAGAGGTCACTCAATGGTCCCACGAGGACCGCAATCATAAATGAAAATAAAACATTGATATAAAAATAGAAAATCATATATACAGAGACCAATCTATTCAGGCAAAACAGCATATATAAACGCTTACATCTATATAGATAGGTAAGGGCTAATACATTAACAACCTCCCCTATCCACTGGCACATAAAGCAAGAGGAGAGGGAACTACATATGGGGAATAGAATTTGGGAATTGGAATGATGTGTCATTACAAGAAAGGTTTGTAGGAAAGTGCTGTATTGAGGCCAGGTGGGTAAGTAGCCTGTTGGCTAAAGATCCATCTGGCCTCTTTCTGAAGAATCTTTCTGTCAACATTGCCACCCCTTTCGAAGTCAGGAATGACTTCTAGTGCAACAAAAGATATATAGGTAGGATCAAAACTGTGATGGAGACCAATATACTTGCATATAGGAGTGTAAAGTAACCCTGCATCCAGATAGTATAGGTGGTCCTGAATTCGTTTGGCAAATGGGCGTTTGGTTTTTCCGATATAAAATGCGCCGCAGCGACATGTGGCAAGATAGACAATGCCAGTAGTAGAACAGTCCGCGTAGCCCTTGAGTTTGTGGAAGCCTCCTCTCGGGAGGGCACATCCTGTGCATTCACCTATCCATGGGCAATATTCGCACTGCCCGCAACGAAAAGTACCATTGCCACCCTCTGCCCCTCGTGGGGCTGAGGGCTGCAGGTGGCTATGGACTAACGCATCCCTGATGGAGTGAGGTCTTCTATAAGTAATTTGTGGTACAGTAGCTACATACTTGGAGATAATGGGATCCTCAGAGAGGAAATGCCAGTTGTTGCTGATAAGTTTCCGAATAGTGTGTTGATGAGCAGTGAATGTAGTAATGAGTTTAGTAGTGGGATGCGGATCACGGATTTTTTGTTTGAAGATGAGTGTATCTCTTGTGCTTTGTTTCGCTCGTTGGTATGCCCTTTTGAGGACTTACTTGCTATAACCTCTGTTGATCAATCTATCGTATAGGGCCTTTGCATCCTGTTCGAAGTCCTCGTCTTTTGCGCAGTTTCGTCGCAGCCAAGGGTATTGGCTGAAAGGTATGCTGCGAATGAGTGGACGTGGTTGGGAACTTGAATAGTGCAAAATGGTGTTACCGGCTGTCTCTTTCCTATAGAGGGTGCTGAGAATAGAACCATCCTCATTAAGGAAGAGGCGTAGGTCCAAAAAAAGGAGGTCCCCATCGCTACCCCCTGTACCTGGAGACTTGGGTGCTGTACCTAAATCGAATCTAGGACGTAATTCCAACGTAGGCTCGGCCCCTTTAGGCCTCACCTCCAACCCTCCAGCTACCCCTATGACACAAAGAACAGGGAAGATGGACCCATTTGTCATCAAACCTTCAAACATGCCCAGCAGTCTGGGATTTCCTCAAACAAACCACTAAACAAATTGAAGCTATGCAGTTTTCCAAATATGCGACCAATAATCTATCACCAGCACAATAAGCAGCACTAAATAACATCATGCAAAGAGAGGATATAGTAATCAAACCATCCGATAAAGGAGGAAATGTGGTGGTGATGGACAAAGATGCGTACATTAATATGTGCTACAACATACTTGACAACCAGGAATGGTACCAGCAAGTTCCACCTGAAAAATTAACTGAAGCCAGATCCCAATATGTGTCCATTATCGACAGGGCATTTCAACAAGGCCTGATCGATAAGGACACCTGTGAATATCTTGAAGTCAAATGGCCTGTTACGCCAACATTCTATTCATTACCGAAAATCCACAAAAGTATTTAAAATCCCCCTGGACACCCTATTATATCGGGAATAGGTAGTCATACCCAAACTGCTAGCCAATAAGTGGATAGCCATCTTCGTCCCTATGTCACGAGTCTGCCTTCCTATCTTAAGGACACCTTGGAGTTACTTAAAGTCCTCGAAGGACTTACCATACCTCCAGGAGCGACTCTGGCAGCAATTGACATTGAAGCGTTGTACTCAAGCATTCCACACGCCCAGGGCATAGAAGTGGTTTCCACATTCTTGAGGGAACAGGACACCAACAGTTGGGAAATGGGCCAGTTCATTACCACTCTGCTGGAACACATTCTAACAAATAAAATGTTTCTTTTCAACGGCGCCACCTACCTCCAGGTACAGGGAGTAGTGATGGGGACCTCCCTTGCCCCATTGTATGCCAACCTGTACCTGGGGGGTGGGAACGCACTCTTTTTTCCAATGACGGCGCCTCGATGTACCTCCGCCACATTCTCCTTTGGCGGAGGTACATCGATGACGTTCTGCTCATTTGGACAGGTTCAGCGGACTTGCTCTCCAAATTCATGCAGTTTCTTTCTCTTAACGACTTCAATTTGAAGTTCACTATACAATCAGATACAACCACTATCCCTTTTTTGGACCTACGCCTCTTCCTTAATGAGGATGGTTCTATTCTCAGCACCCTCTATAGGAAAGAGACAGCCGGTAACACCATATTGCACTATTCAAGTTCCCATCCACGTCCACTCGTTCGCAGCATACCTTTCAGCCAATACCTCCGGCTGCGACAAAACTGCGCAAAAGACGAGGACTTCGAACAGGAAGCAAAGGCCCTATACGATAGATTGATCAACAGAGGTTATAGCAAGAAAGTCCTCAAAAGGGCATACCAAAGAGCGAAACAAAGCACAAGAGATACACTCATCTTCAAACAAAAAATCTGTGATCCGCATCCCACTACTAAACTCATTACTACATTCACTGCTCATCAACACACTATTCGGAAACTTATCAGCAACAACTGGCACTTCCTCTCTGAGGATCCCATTATCTCCAAGTATGTAGCTACTGTACCACAAATTACTTATAGAAGACCTCGCTCCATCAGGGATGCGTTAGTCCATAGCCACCTGCAGCCCTCAGCCCCACGAGGGGCAGAGGGTGGCAATGGTACTTTTCGTTGCGGGCAGTGCGAATATTGCCCATGGATAGGAGAATTGTCCATCTTGCCACATGTCGCTGGGGCGCATTTTATATTGGAAAAACCAAACGCCTATTTGCCAAACGAATTCAGGACCACCTATACTATCTGGATGCAGGGTTACTTTACACTCCTATATGCAAGCATATTGGTCTCCATCACAGTTTTGATCCTACCTATATATCTTTTGTTGCACTAGAAGTCATTTCTGACTTCGAAAGGGGTGGCAATGTTGACAGAAAGATTCTTCAGAAAGAGGCCAGATGGATCTTTAGCCAACAGGCTACTTACTCACTTGGCCTCAATACAGCACTTTCCTACAAACCTTTCTTGTAATGACACATCATTCCAATTCCCAAATTCTATTCCCCATATGTAGTTCCCTCTCCTCTTGCTTTATGTGCCAGTGGATAGGGGGGGTTTGTTAATGTATTAGCCCTCACCTATCTATATAGACGTAAGCGTTTATATATGCTGTTTTGCCTGAATAGATTGGTCTCTGTATATATGATTTTCTATTTTTATGTCAATGTTTTATTGTCATTTATGATTGCGGTCCTCGTGGGACCATTGAGTGACCTCTCCGAGCTGGTGCCACTGTGTGCTTTGCTTGGCTTGCATACAGCCTTAGAAAGGGAGAGTCGGACGTCCCTGCCTAAGAGGGCGGAGCTTTCTGTCCGTCCTCGTACGCTCCTCACGCTTCCCAGCGTGGTGTGGGCAATGCGCGCGTACCCCTTATTTCATTGCCCACTGACATCATATTTTGGGGAAACTGACAAAGTATATATTTTTTTGTGTTTATAATACATTCTCTATACATATCCTTGCAATATAACAATAATTAATCAATATCCCCTTTATTAATTTCTCTGCCAGACTTCTGCCCATTTTTCTGCACGGTCCAGTTCCCCTATCGGCACTACCCATTGGGATCTGGCACCCGTGGGTTTTTTGCTCCAGGTGATGTACTAGGGGCACCTGGCTTTGGAGGTGGCTGCTCCTTGGTCTTTCTGACTTGCAATAGATTAGGTGAGCACAACTATTTTCTTGTCATGTATTATTTATCATGGTTTTTATTTGTTTATGGCCGAAATGTATTTATAATTACAATAATTACTGATATTTTGTATGCAATCTAGAGAAAATCAGTGATGTCCCCAATGCCCTGATGAAGCAAAGTATATGCGAAACATGTTGGCTGGCTGATTACAAATGATTTCTGAACAAAAGCTATTGTATGGTCATCCTGACGTTTGATTGTTATTTCTGTAATGTATATTTTAAATTTAAATATATTCAAATAAAATTTATACTTTTATATTAACCATTGCTGGATTGGCTCACCGCTAACAGACACATTATCTCTCTTCAAAAATCCAATTTCACTAGAGAGAGCTGTATCTCTCTCTTTACTTTTGTCATATTTTTTTTTTTTAAGTTTTACTTTGAAAATATTTTTTTAGTACATAAACAGGCATGTTTCAAAACATAACATACACAACTCAGGAACTTACAATGTTCAACATTGAAAAACTGAAGGCAATATCAGACATTATAGTGTCAAAAATGTGTTGATATTGCCTTCATCAAATGGGGTGATGTTCCCCTGTAAAAGCCAAATTTTGAAGATGCACACAAATTGGGAGTCAAACTGGGGATTTCCCTCCTGATCCCATGCCTAATGTCAACATGTGCTATCTTCCATCATGGGGGATCAATGGACGTGTTTTGGGGGTGCAACCACTTCCTCTCACCTACTTGAGTTACGAGGAAGGGGTTGCACCCACAAAACGCATACATTGATATCCCCTGATGGCAGATAGCACATGTTGACACATTGTGTGCATCTTCAAAATTTGGCTTTTAAAATGCGTAAAAAATAGAAAAAAAAATGGTCCCCAAAAATTTAAAATGATGTCATTTGTTGTTCTTTAGATTCTTCCTAGTACATCAATTATATACTTCAGTTTTTGTTCTATGTCATTTGTTTTTTGCTTGATGAGGTCTAAATCCTGACTACAAAACATTATGTCCTGGATTAGCCTTTGTGCACTGTCAGTCGTGAAATGAGTAGATTGTTCTTCCACAACATGCACATCACCTAAAAGAAAAAATACACACCATGTATTATAAATCTGCAGGCATACTGTACATCTATTACCTGAATCTGTGGTGTCAGACACTCACCTGTTGTGGTGACAATCTCAACCACCTCTCCTTTCTCCACATCCTCAGGTTGTGGTGTCCTCTGTTCCCCTTCTTCAGGAGGTGGGGATTTCCTGGTGTCCTCAGATGTCCGGAGTCTTTTCCCCCCTATGAGAATGAAACAAAAGGTATACTTAGCACACAGATATTTGAGGCCAGAAATAGGAATATGAAACATTGTTTGGAAGTGGGGTACAATTGTCTGTTTTGGCAGAGTTCCAAGCTGAAGACATGATTTTTTCACTTGCCAAAGCTGGAATACTTACCTTTTATGGACAAGTTTCACATATGGAGACACCCCAAGTATCCACTGGAGTACCTGTGTGGGACACCGTAAAAAGTTTGTTCTTGTGTCCCACACTAGTGCTCCTGAGTCCAGATGTGTAAACAGCTGCTGAGTGTCCTCTCCTTACATTACACTGAATCAAGTTTGCAATTTTTTCTAGTTTCAAACACATCTAGACAACAATTTCCTAAACTTCTTTTTATACAAATTAGCATGACCAAATGTAGTTAACCCTGTATCTGCCCAAAATATCGTATTTAGTTGGCAAACGAGCGATGTTTCCTATGACTGATTACTGTGCCCATGAACATGAAAGTAGCAATTTTAAACCGTACAACAGTAAAGAAACGCACATGGAGCAGCATGCAAGTAATAATAATAATCGGAACACACGACAACTACTTACTTTTTACAAGCACTTTCTTGATCCTTCTGTACTGATCCTGTTCCCTCAATTTCAGGTCTGACCAGCGTTTCCTCAATTGCTCCTTGGATCGTCGTACCCCAAAATTCCTGTGCAAACTCTTCACAACTTTAGTCATGATCTTGGCCTTTCTCACATTTGGGTTTAGGTACGGTCCATACTTCCCATCATAGTCGGCCCTCTTCAAGATGTCCACCATCTCCACCATCTCTACAAATGCCATATTTGAGGCCTTAAATCTCCTGTGGGATCAGGACGTTTCGGGCTCTGGGCTTTCCTCCTCCTCGTTACTGATATTATCACGCACCTGCTGTGTCTCCGCCATGTTCCTCTCCCACTGCGATGAAAGAGAAGGGGCGGGGAATATTCTAGAAAGAACGTCAGGGGCGGGCGACGCGGGCGGAGTTTCACACATGTGCAGTGTATATAAAGCTAACACGTGTGTGTCGTACTTACGATCTGTGAGTGAAGGAAGCTCCGAATGTTATAATGAAGGTAACATTTTAACTTGGGACATCAGTGGCCTATACTGATTCGAGATTAAGGCCTATATTGGAATAAGATTAGGAGAGTTTAGCCTGGTATTAGTGTTTAGCAAATATGAAACAATTCAAAGAACCTGATTTCATGGGCCAGTTCATAGACAGATACAGGGATATGGGAAATTTGTGGGAGGTTATAAACCTCTTATATCGAAATAAACCAGCTAGGAAGGCATCTCTGGAGAAACTGCTGCAATTTGTGAAGACACAGGTCCCTGACGCAGACATCGAGTTTGTGGATAAGAAAATTGGTAGCTTGAGAAGCACGTATAGGAAGGAGCTTTATAAGGTCCAGGCTTCCATGAGATCAGGAGCAGCAGCAAAGGATGTGTATGTACCCAGTCTGTGGTACTACAACAGGATGCAGTTTCTGGAAGACCAGATTGAAGCCAGGGAATCACTTTCTACACTTCCCTCCACCTTTCCCTCAACCCCAGCTGAGGCTTCCAAGGACCAACCTGGCCCTTCCATCCTGGAAGAAGTTGAGGAGCCCAGCTGGAGCCAGGTATAGTATTTTTGAACATATTTATTGTCCGAAAATTATTGGTGTTAAATAATTCATTTGTTATCAATAATAACATTAGTTAACAAAAAGTGTTTTACATATCAATAGACAGTAGTGGCCAAAAATTATTGGGACAAGAATAAAAAATGCTGGGCTCAGAATGATAGTCTCTTCTATTTATTAACATTCAATTTGCAACAGTTATGAGCTGAAAATTGTGTGTGATTGATTAACCAAAAACTACAACTATGTCCCTTTTTCATACACAGGAAGACCTCAGCCAGAACAAGGCTCTGGAATGTGGCAGCCAGGAGGAGGCGGGGGTAAGTGTCACCCAGGAGGAGGCGGGGGTAAGTGTCAGCCAGTAGGAGGCGGGGGTAAGTGTCAGTCAGGAGGAGGCGGGGGTAAGTGTCAGCCAGGAGGTGGCCAGGCCCAGTAGCCTCACCCAATCCCAGGTGCCTCTCCTCACCTTACAACAAAAAGGACCAGGAAGGGGAGTAACGTGGAGGAGGCAGCACTGGGCCTCATTAAGGAGGCTAATGCAGCCCTGAAAACACCCCCTGATGCTGAAGAGGTCTATGGCTGCTATGTAGCTGCCAAATTGCAGCAAATGGAGGAGGGCCAACCCTTCATGTGTGAGAATCTTATTTTTTAGTCCCTTCGGAAGGGGTTGAGGGGCCAAATTAGTGAGAACATGCACTTATGTGCGCTCGCCCATCCTCCTCCTCCTCCTCCTCTTCCTGCCACAAGTCCACCCCCAGAGCCACAGCATCCAAGGAAGGCTGCAGGGAAGGCTGCAGGGAAGTGTGGAGGGAAGGCTGCAGGGAAGACAAGAACGTGATGGCCTGGGTTCAGTCTGGTCTGACAGAAGACGCAGGCTGTTGTAGTACCACAGCCTGGGGGCATATATGTCATCTGCTGCTGTTCATGATCTCTGGGAGTCCTGGACCAGATTGTGCTCCCTAATTATATGGACTTCTCAGGCTACCAATTTTTAGGTACAAAGAGTTGATGTGTGCCCTGGGGTACAAAGGCTTCACAAATTCAAGCCATCTCCAGTGTTGCCTTCCTCTTTATTTTGTTATGAGCCAAAATAAATTTAGATTTTTTTATATGAAAATACTTGCCTATGTGTTTTTCTTCAAAAAGGACAGTTTGTGAGTAGGCAGGTACGTTTCAAAAATACAATGTCAAATTAACGAGGGACAACAACCAACCTCCTTGAGCTTTAAAAATACAAGATAATAATGTTGTTGTGGAAACTTGACACACAAAAAAAAAAAAATATGGAGATCACTAGAAAATAATTTAAAAATAATCAAAAAAACAGGAGATCTTGATTAAAAAAAAAAAAGATTACTATAAAAAATAATTCTAAACATTATTATGGAGATCTGGCTTTAAAAACAAAAAAGATTATTCAGGAGATCGCGAGAAATAATAAAGAAATAAGTTTGTGAGAACTCTGTGAATATCAACAGCAAAACAGATTCATTCTTCTAGCGTTATAAAGAAGAAGAGAATGCGCTGCATTAAAAGATCGAAAAATTGACAGCGTGACGAATGTGCTATCTCCATTACGAACGCTCGTTTTACCAAAACGAGCGCTTCCGTCTCGTACTTGATTCTGAGCATGCATGATTTTTTGCGTGTCCGAATTGCATACAGACGATCGCATTTTCGGATAGCAACATTCCCCAACCGAAAAATAGAGAGCATGCTCTCAATCTTTTGCTGGCTGGAATTCTGCTCTCATCTGAGTTTTGCTGGCAGCATTTCCGATCGTGTGTACTCGGCATAAGGTTTAGAAAGGACACCAACATGGGTTACATATGTTGGGAATATTACATTTTTGAGAGATTACCGTATATACTCAAGTATAAGCCAAGCTTTTCAGACCATTTTTTTGGCTAAAAAAACCCACCTCAGCTTATACTCGAGTGAGTGTAAAATGTCCGAAATGGAGGAGAAAAATGGGCGAGGCCGTGCCGCTGGGTGATGCTCGTGAATCGGCCCGGCTCCCCTGTGATTTTCCCCCCCTCCCATGCTGTCAGATTGCTGTGCAGCCGCATAACGATGTCCCGCTTCCGCTTCTAATAAACGGCACAGTGATCCAGTGCTAGGAATCATTGTGCCGTGTGTCAAAGGAGGCGGGACATCGTTACCGCGGCTGCACGGTGATCTGACACAGCGGGACATCTTATTAGATGGCCAGATCTGACACAGCAGGACATCTCTTTAGATGGCCAGATCTGACACAGGAACTGGTAAGCTTTATTTTTTTTGTTTCAAATGATTTTATTAAATTTTACAAAGGTTATGTTGTACAAATGGTATAACAGTACATAGTCAAAACTTTCATGAAATGTTAGTGACAGTAACATCAAATGCACGTTACAATTACATCTTGTAGTTTGGGTACATTCTTAAGTATGCTTTACTGAGCAGCTTTCTTTACAGGTGCATACTGCAATAGTATTTAGTATGATAACAAATGTAGAAAACATCGTAATTGTACTTGGATAAAAAACATGTGAAATAACTCTAGGATATAACATAAGCTGACTCGTATGTCAATATGAGTTCTGAGGCCTACGATGTTATGTGCCTTAGGTAATTAGGTCAATATATGCCAGTTTCTCATTCCCGCACCCCTAGAGGGATCACACTGTGCGGTAGGTATGGTTAGTAACACTTCATATTCTGGCTTTTATATATTTGCATATATGAAGATATAATGTGCTTTCGTGACATTATATGGATGGACGATGTCACTCAGTGAGATAGAGGACCGGGGTATGTAGTGGAGCTTTAAGATGTCATTTTCTATCAAAAAGGGAGTGATAGGTGGAACATTTGAGAAGTTGTTCCAAATATATTGTTAAATAGGGATGTGTGTATTGAACGATAGGTAAAGTGAGAGTTAGAAGCAAAAAGACATGTATCAGGGACCACTATGGGCATATGTCGCTTCATATCAGTTACGGAGGGGGGGCTGGGAATGAACCTAGATATACCCTGTGCAGAGAAGAAGATTCTGTAAGTCTATATACCACGGCATGGAACATGAAGTAGATAATGGTCTGCTATACTTTCGTTGTTGCCTGACAAGATTATAGGTGTTGCAGAAACTCTTGGTATTTTGGGGAGTCCCTGAAGTGTATCCAACAAGCCCAAGTTTTCCTGTATTTCGAAGGAGTGTCTTTGGCTTGGTGGATTATGTTTTCCATCTCAGAGATCTTTTCTATACGCTTGAACCAATCTGTTAAGGTAGGTGGTCTAGTACTCCTCCAGTGCACTGGTATGCATTGTTTAGCCGCATTCACTAGGTGGAGTGTGAGGGACTTACGGTATGCATGTTGTGAGATTGTAGAGTGGTGTAATAGGTATTGCGATGGTGTATAAGATAGGGTCATCGGTCCTGGAGAGGAGCACCATCCCAGTTTTTTGGAAATTGTTGTGAAAGCTTGAATAGTGGGTCCGGTCAATGGGTGTGTAGTGTATTCTTTGGGTAGTGAATTTGCATCAATCCAGGGTAAGTGAGAAAGGGGTAGTTGGGCGGAGGAGTTTTCAATGTTAACCCAATCTTTAGTGGATTTGTGTATATGCCAATCGATAATTCTCGTAAGATGGCAAGCCCATTGGTATTTTTGGATGTCGGGGAGGCCGAGGCCTCCTTTTGGTTTGGGGATAGTCATTCTATTCCAGCTCAGTCTGGGGGATTTTGCTGCCCATATAAAGTCACGACAGATTTGTTTGTATGTGGTAAAAAATGATGGGGGCAATTTGATTGGGATGGTCTGAAGTACATACAGTATTCTCTGCAGTATATTCATCTTAACGATGGCAATCCTTCCAAACCAAGAGAAAGGGCCAGATGACCACTTAAGGAGATCTTTTTGAATAGTATTTAGTAAAGATAAATAATTTTTGTCGTATATCTCCTCAAAGTGTGTTGGTATTTGGATTCCTAAGTAGGTAAGGGCATGGGCTTCCCATTGGAAAGGGAAATTTGTTTTACATTGTGTCACTAATGTCTTTGGGAGGGAGATATTCAGGGCTTTAGACTTTGTGAAATTGATTTTTAAGTTTGAGAGTTCAAGCTTTATATAATGCACTGGTAGGATATGGATATATACAGGCCCAGAAATTCTCTTACAGCTATGGTGGACACAGACAAATCACATAATATTCAAAATAATACTTTCTATTCTTAGGTCAATTGTTTTGTCTTGTTTTATGCCAACCAGGTCAGATGCCATAGCCACACAAAGCAAGCCAGTGTTGGAAGGATGTCTAGTATAAGTGACCTCTTGAGTGGCAGGCTGTATATAATGGACACTGGCAGGCTATATATAATGTATCTATCTATTTTTCTTTTTAGCTGAAATTTCCCACCCTAGGCTTATACTCGAGTCAATAGGTTTTTCCATTTTTTTGTGGTAAAATTAAGTGCCTCGGCTTATATTCGGCTTATATTCGGGTCGGCCTATACTTGAGTATATACAGTAATTCAGTGACTCAATTCAATACTGGCACAATTCCATACTCTATGGAGAATATCTTCACCTACCAACTGACATTTATGACAGATAGGTGAATCCTTATTTCTTATTTTAACCACTTCCCATCCGTTGTACTTTTATAAACGTCTTTGGATGGGAAGGGTGATATTGCAGCTGCAGCAATGATTGAGATATCATCTTTTAGGGCCATCGATTTTGCGCAAATATAAAAGTAATCTGAGTGGCCAACGAGCCGCTAGATTACTTTTACAGGTGGTCGAAGGGGGTCCCGCCCCCCCCGCTGCCGCCGCTTTGGGGGGCTCTCAGGTTGCAAATAAAAAGGTGCGACCGACGGCATCCAGTGCTGAGCACACAGTGAGAGGAACGGATGCATACCTCCCAACATTTTGAGATGGGAATGAGGGACACCTACCAGCAAATGTATGTAGGCATAGGACACGCCCCCTGCCACACCCCCTTAAAGGAGAATTAACCCCAAAAAAGATTAATTTTTGGCTTTTTTTTACCACTACTATTTCTTTATATTGGCTTTTAAAATGTACAAATGCAGCAATTTAGAAATTGGATGAAAGGTTTAGCACTGGGAAACACTTTTTGAAAGATAAAAAGTGAATTTTATATACAACTATTTAGATCAGACCCAAATGAGGGACAAATGAGGAGGAATGAGGGACAGAGGGACATTGCTCCAAATCAGGGACAGTCCCTCGAAATCAGGAACAGTGGGGAGGTATGCGGATGTTGTTTCCGATCTTGGTCTAATCAGCTGCATTGGAGGCCACAGGAGATATTTGAGGTCTAATAGACCCCAGATCTCTCCATAAAGAGGACCTGTCACGTTGCACGCTATTACAGGGCATGTTGCTCATCCCTTGTAATAGCAATAAAGTTGATTAAAAATAAAAATTAAAGGTACAGTGTTAAAAAAAATGTAAATAATAAAATAATAAAATTTTAAAAAATGTAAAGCGCCCCCCGTGCAAATGCGAACTCGCGAAGATCCTGCACATATGTAAACGGCGATCGCCCCACACATGTGGGGTATTGCCGTGAATGTCAGAGCGAAAGCAATAATTTTAGCACCAGACCTCCTGTGTAAAGGCTTTTAAAGCGTTGCCTATGGAGATTTTTAGGTAGCGTAATTTGGCAATATTCCACCGTGGGACGAAATTTTAACGTTGTTTGGTATCCATTTGCTTGGCGTAACATCATCTTTTATATTTTACCAAACAATTGGGTATTATATATTTTTTGTGTATTAAAATGTATTAAAGTGTATTTTTCCAAAACATTTGCATTTGAAAAACCGCTGTGCAAATATTGTGTGACATAAAAACATGCAACACCCACCTTTTTTTTTTCTAGGGCCTCTGCTAAAAAAAAAAAAAAAATATGTAATGGTTGGTGGTTCTAAGTTGTTTTCTATATGTAATTTTTTTATGTAATAACAGTCATCAATATGCCTGCAAACTGACAGTTCTTTTATGGGAGCTGCTGGATTACGATGGAACAAAATTGGGACTGAATCACAAAAAAAATCAGTACAGTTGGCATGAATTTATACCCAAATTTGTAAAATAGCTTTTATTTACATACAACTCACAGTAATCTGCACTGTGTAACACTGATATCCTGCAGATTACTGACGTTTGCGTTCCACGCTGGCTGCGGCTGCTTCCTTCTCGGACACGTCATTTCCGGTCTGTACCTCAGTAACGCCTTCCTCCTTGCCTCTCACCAGCCTCTCTTCCGTTGGTTACAGTCAGCTGTGGGTTTACATATATCGCCAGTGAGAGTGATACCAGCAGGCCCAGCACTCTATACACTGATTCGGCTTCCCCCGCGGCATCCATGGTCGGCATCCTACGATTGGATCCTCCCGGTCTGACACAGTAATCCATCAGTGCCCCAGTCAGCTTCATAGCTAGTGTGGTAACATTAACCCAACTATGCACAATTTGTACTGTCTTTATTACCTTTTTTACAGTAAAATGCCAGCAGTTGTTTGAGAGCACATGTGGTTTATTGCAGTCACCACTCAATACTTTCAATACTTTCATTTCAGCTTCTGAGCGCCGTCATCCCCAATTGTCTTTAGCATTTCAGCATCTGACCCCATGCCATCAGACAGCAGCATGGTTTAGCTGTGTGCTCATACTACATCTTGGGTGAATTTTCAGCGCCTGGAACTTTTTTCTTCATTGCAACATGTCCGTGTATAACAGAGTTGCACAGAGTTGAATGGTGAGGGGTTAAGGGGCTTCTTTGTGGGGGCTTGCGGGGCTTCTTTGTGGGGTATAGGGGCAAAGAAAAACAGTATTAATTTTATTAAATATAAAATTTAGAAAATATTATATATACTGTTATCTTCTTCCATAACTCAGCACTGGACCGGTCCATCATACATCCACTGTCTGTCCTCAGTCCTCCTGTCAGTCCTGTGTCTGCCGCAGCCACAGCCCTAGATCGAGCCTGCCCTGCGTGTGAGGGAGTGCACTGATCTCTGACGTCGTTTAGCAAACCACGGTCACGCGAGGGATGTTCTCCGGAGGAGACGCTCCGCATCCTCATACTCATGCGGCAGTATGAGATGGGGAAATGCCGTCCATAACATGCCACAAACTGATGACACACAAAACTGCTGGAGAAAAAATCTTGGGCGTCAATGGACCCAGGGGGACCAATGGTAGGGCCAGCCCTGAAAGTACTGCAGTTGTGTGAGTTCATCTCTTGCAGACATAACTGTGAAAAAGTAGGAATTAGAGTTGCTAATTTGGAGGGAGCTGTTTCTACTTACAATATCGCAATCACAATATACTGATCTGTTCACCTGAAGTTTGTTAGTCCGCATTTGTTTTTACCAAATCATGTGCTAGCAAAACTCCTGTCTTATTTAAAATTTCCCTTGCACATGATTGTGTATTTAACGGTACCATAACTCTCCCTTATTTACTTACATTCACTTTGCTAAGTGAACTTTAACTTTGCTGGATGATCAGCTCTAATCTTTTAGTAAATCAACCTCACCGTGTTGCACTTTACTGAGCACAGCTATAGAGAATTGCAAGGATTGAAAGCCCAAGTACAGATCAGTGCAGCTCTTGGGCTTAGTGTGGGACTGTGGCTGTCATTGACACTTTTTTCATCTTTCAACCCTACTAAATGGGTTTACTGGGCAGGACTCGTTACATACTTTTTTAAATTAGGTCATGAGATTTGGACAGTTTACATAAATAAAAAAATTGTGCTGGGTGGTGTCATTGAATATTTTAATTGAGAAGAAACAATTCCTTCATCTACATTTCTTTGCTGATTAAAGATTCATTTTACCTGATCTCAGAATGTTACTTACTCGGACATTTAGAAACACAGGAGTACCCAAAACTGAACTTTCCTCTAGGATTGCTTTCCAATTGGTGAATGTTTGGGTTATATATATAAGGTGGAGGACAGGTCTCGCTACATGTGTCACCATCACGGAATCTGCGGCAAACCTTTAAGGAAAAAAAATTATTGTAAGATAGTTTAAAGAATATGTAAACCCAACATTTCGTATTCCTGATATGTGCTTGAGATACCATGTACTTATATGAAAAAATATCCTGTTCTCTTTGTATTGCTGTCTTTGTGTGAAATCCCTGGTGTTCTTGCTATTCCATCTGCTTTCCTATTAAAAACTAACCATACTAGGCATGAGACTGAGAGCAAAGCATGGTCAGTTCTCTAGCTGTGCTGGGAGCTCAGCCTGCTCTCCTCCAATGATCAGAGATGTCCAGACATGCCCCCCCTTCCCCGCACACAGCCATTCAGTGGGAAGACCAGTGTTCTGCTGTTTCTCCTCCCCTAGCTCTCTGAACTTCTTATGCATCTGAGAATAGAGGGGATGTGATCACTTATATAAAAAAAGGGAAAATAAGTATTTATAATGTTTTTAGATCTATACATAAATGTTTTGCCTTTCATTTCTATTTTAACCTCTTGGTGCCGGCCACATGCAAATATGCGATCTCTCGGCGGGTGGGCCTTGGCGCTGAGCAGCTGCATATTTGCATTCATTAGTGCAAAAACAGCTGTGGCAAGGGCACATGCCTTGCATGCTCCTGGCACAGTTACTGGTGGCTATCAGAAAGCTCCCGATAGCTGATTGGGAGCTTTTCGATCATGTATATGCCATGACAGCCAATCACGGTGGTCACATGGTCATAAACCCAGCCCCACCTCCCGGCACCCTAAACCCCTTAAAGGGCCATGAGGCACTGGCTCCAAGTGGTTAAACAGAATTGGCTGTTTTACAAGGTGAGGGTTCACAAGGTGATAAAAATAGCATTGGCTGAAGAAGAATATTTATGGAAATGTTAAAGCTGTACTGAAGGCAGATTTAAAAAACACAAATGAATGCAGCTCTGTAATTATTACTACATCTTTAAATGTATTTTTTAATCCAAGTAGTATAAGTACCTAAGTACTTAATCTGGCATTAGCCTCCTGCAGTTCCCAAACAGCAGAGCTTAGACAGGGGGAGGAGGAAGCAGCACTACAAGTAGCCAATTAGCTGTGCTATAGTGCAATAAGTATGCGAGATGAGCGTATTGTTGTGCTGCTTCTTCTTTCATTGACCAGTCACAGGGTGGGGTAGAGAGGAGACCTGAAGTGTTACTTTCCCTGCCAGACATGCTTGTGTGGTATGGTAGCTCTGTGTAAATCTTAGAACTGGATCAGCAGAAATACAAATCCTTCGGAAGGTAAAATGGCTCCCTTATATGTATCAGTTAAAATGAAAAGAGCCATACATTTCTATTTAAAGGAAGCGTTCAACCAAAGTATATTATATTTATGATATGAACAGTGTTTGGTAAAACACTGAGAGTTGCCATCTTCCAAGAATTTGGGTTATTTTTCAGCGACTCCGGTGGAAAACTCTTGACATACCGCAATTCCCAACTTTGATCTTCCAACATGAAGTCTCTCACTTTCCCCTTAATGTAAAGTAAACAGAATCAGGGAAAGTGAGCCTTCCTTGTGATTGCTTTAGCAGAAAGACTAAACTTTACAGATGTCAAAGTATAAAAAAAAACTAAAACTAAAACTTTACAGATGCAGATATCTTTGGTTGACCCTTCACTGTGAAAATAGTGTAAGATTATACACATTACGGTACCAGGCAATCAGTGTCTTTGGGTCCTGTACAGCCGGCTGCACACTGACTGTGACAGCAATCGCTGGGCAGTGGTCCCCTGCACCGTCCAGGACACTCCCGAGCACAGCTGAGCTTTGTAACTGAAAGAAATTACATTTTAAATAACAAACAATATAAATATTAGCAGCTCAAGATATCATGATAAACACAATGGGGTTGACTTAAAATAGTAGAAGCCATTCATTTACAAATTGCATGTTAGTAAATCAGATGAACCTGTGTTTACTTTGATACCCAATCATATGTGAGGTAAATAAAAAAAACAGGATTTATATTAGAATACTATGGAACGCCAAAAAAGGGAAATCCTTTCTACAAGGAGGGGACTTTAAAGGCTTCGTACCACATTAGAGGCAACACAATTGAATAAAAGAAAAGTTTTATTTTACAAACCCATTTAAAGATAAGTAATGGAGCCTAACATGACTACCCCAATAAAGATACAATCGGTACCACATACAATGTATTAAAAATATATTGTGTAAATAAAGTACAAATAGATACTTGGTAAATTATGCTGGTCTATTCCAACAAGTTTTGCGGTCTACAGCTGCTTCATCAGGCATACCGCTGAAAAATCGCCACATATATTAGGCTTGCACAAACCGCTAAACTCCGAAGGCACGTCACACACACAGGGCTTACCTGCCAACCCCCGACAAAACCATGGTGTTTTTTGCACTGGACCATCCAGAGGAGAGACGGGGACCACAACCAGCCAAACCACAACAACACAAATTGAGTATGACAGCTCGTCAGAGCAAGATGCGGAGCAGCACATATACTAGGAAATGACTAATTGAAGTGAGCACAGCTTCACCTAATTTACTAAGCTAAATGAACAGAACCTACTCCTTTAGTATGTGAATCAGTTTGTATATCGGTGATGCATATAAAAGGACAACCAAGCATTCCTTTTATCTACACAATGGGGAATCATTATGTAGTTTACTAGCAATAAGTGATAGACATAAGGCATTAGACTAGATTATACTAGTTTGTAGATTGCATTTAGGGTTGTTCAACATTTACATATAATAAGCTTCAATAAATATTATTTACGGCATCCACTAAGGCACATGTGTGAAAAACAAGGCCCAGGGCCCTCCAGGTCATTTCATGTGGCCCTCGCATCTCTCCTGCAGCCGCGGCATCCTCCGCACTCACCTTGTCTCAGCAGTCGGCAGCAGAGAGGAGGACAGGACTCCTCCGCCAGATCCTGCACTTCTCCCTGCAGCCGCTGAAAGGCTCGTCTTGGCCGCCTCTCCTTCTCAGCAGTCAGCAGCAGAGAGGAGGCCAGAACTCCTCTGCCAGATCAGGCACCTCTCTGTGCAGCTGAAGCACCCCTTGTCTCCACCTCCCCTAATCTCAGCATTTAGCAGACTCTGGCAGCTGACTCCAGCCCTCCTCTTGTCCTCTTACAGACACTGCACTTTCTTCTTCCTAGCTTTGCAGTAGCACAAGGCAAGGGGGGTCCACTGTGATGTAAGGGAGGGTGGGGGACTCTTGACATTTGATGGTGGGGGGGTCTTGACATCTGATGTAAGGGGGGGTTTGAAAATCTTGTCCTACAGATACAACCAGCCCTTTGAGGGCAACCATAATGCTGATACCGCCTGTGATGAAATTGAGCTTAACAAAAGAGAAAAATCCTGCAAGCCACAATGATCTATTGCCTAGAGAATGTCCCCACCTAGCTGCATGCGTAGATCACGTCTCATATATCGTGCAATTAATGCAATAAAGGAAAAATTACGCTGCGCTAAAGTGTAATAATAAATTAATTCAAAATAGCTATAAAAATATTATTTAAAAAAAAATCAATCATGCATAATGTGCTGAATAACCGCAAAGTAAAATACTAGTGATACATCCAATATAATACTATATGAATAATAAATAATAAATGAAAGATATCTGTACTAAGACGATAAATATAAATAAACACAATAAAGTGCAGAGCGCATAAACAATAAAGCAAATATACAAAAGTATATATTAAATACAAAAAGTGCTCAGTGTCACACAATTAACGTGATCAACAATCATAAAAGCAATGCTGCAAAGTGATCAGTGAAATCCTATAGAACAAATCACATAAGTGTAAATGATATATGTCCATAGATGCAAATCCAGCATGCTTCTAGTGTTCTTTGTGCTGTAAAACCATGCTCCAGTGCCATCCAGTGACCCCCCAGGTATTGCGCTCACCTCAAAGCGTGTGACTCAGCTGTTACACTAAGTAAAAAAACACACTTTGGAGCCATCCCACGGCTCAAGGATGATCACCAGATGCACAGCTCCAATGCAGCTCCAAAGTGTATATATGAGAAAAAAAGAGCTTGATGGTGTAATAATGATTAAAAATGTATTTTATTATATAAAATCCACTCCCCACAATGGGGTACGTGCGTTAGTGCACCAACCTATCCAAAGACCTAGAACAGTAGATGGTAGTAAGGGTAAAGTATGCGTCACATCCCAAACAAATACTCTGCTCCTTGCTCCGTCCTGGCCCCTCCCCTACGTGTGTTCGACACAGGGTCACGTGTCTTCATCAGGGGGATATATATCATAGGAGCAGAGTGTTTGTTTTGGATGTGACGCATACTTTACCCTTACTACCATCTACTGTTCGAGGTCTTTGGATAGGTTGGTGCACTAACGCACCTCAAATTTGTGACCACCCCATTGTGGGGAGTGGATTTTATATAATAAAATACATTTTTAATCGTTATTACACCATCAAGCTCTGTAGTGTAACAGCTGAGTCACACGCTCTGAGGTGAGCGCAATATCTGGGGGGTCAATGGATGGCACCGGAGCATGGTTTTACAGCACAAAGAACACTAGAAGCATGCTGGATTTGCATCTATGGACATATATCATTTACACCTATGTGATTTGGTCTATAGGATTTCACTGATCATTGCTTTTATGATTGTTGATCACGTTAATTGTGTGACACTGAGCACTTTTTGTATTTAATATACACTTTAGTATATTTGCTTTATTGTTTATGCACTCTGCACTTTATTGTGTTTATTTATATTTATCATCTTAGTATAGATATGTTTGATTTATTATTCATATAGTATTATATTGGATGTAGCACTAGTATTTTACTTTGATTGATTTTTTTGAAATAATATTTTTATAGATATTTTGAATTCATTGATTATTACATTTTAGCGCAGCATAATTTTTCCCTTATTGCATGAAATTGAGCTTGACACCCCTGCACTAAGGGATCCACACTTATCAACTCTCTGCAAGATGTGTCCTCATAGTGATCTGGGTAGCATTAAACATGGAGGATCTTGCATGGATAACCCATATGAATTTTGAATGCTAACTTGCAGGGGTTACTAGCAAATAATGTACTTTCCATTTTAACTTCAAAAACCCTTTATTTGATGTTTTTATTGAGAAGCGAGCATTACTTTGTTCTTCTTTCTTTTATCTTCATCGAATTCGCTTGTGATTTTCAGCTCAGACACAAAAATTCCACTTGCAGGCAGACATTAAAGCAGTGTAGGCACAACACGAGCAGACTACCACATATGTGAATCAGGGTTACTGACTCTGGTATAAGAAGCTTTTCTGGTGACTCCTGTGAACACCTTATGTTACTACAATACATATACCATTATTTTCATGACAAGTAACAGCTATACATAAATTGCCATTGTTATAGGAAACAAGATATTTAGAAATTAACTTACGTATTTGGCAGTTCTCTGGACCAGGTCCCCAGCAGGATCCATTGCAAGCTTCCATGTCACATTTAAAACCTGCAGTTTTAAAAAACAGCAAATAAGTGCGGATCTTCTCTACCATGACAAGATTAGGGGTCTTAAAGGAGACAATTTATTCAATCCAAACTACTGGTACTATTTGTATATGTAAAAGTAATAATTTAGCTGAGTATCATTGTAGTTATACCCCCTAAAAGGGCCCTATGGTGGAAGGCTACACATCATATTAAAACAGCTCTATCCATTCTCTCCTTATCATGCAAAAATTATATACGATAGGAAGGGTGATTTATTAAAAATTGGAAAATGTACAACCATTTATATGTACAAACCAGCCCAATGGTGTACTCAATATGAAATGTGAAAACTTAATGGCTTGTCCACTCCAGCTTAAAGTATATCTTAGGCTCTATTCACACTAATGCGTTTTTTGATGCATTTTGCAGAAATGCATTGGAATTTTTTAACATGGGTTCCTATGGAACATGTTCACATCAATGCATTTTTGTGCCTCTGCATTTTTGGAAAGGGTCGGGGACTTTTTTTCATGCAAAATGCAGCATTTTGCATGTAATAGAATTCAATGGACCTGCATCCAAAACACAAGTACCACATTTTTGCCGCGTTTTTGCCGCATTTTGCGTTTTTTTACTTTTTTTTTTTTACACTGTATACAGTATAAAAAAAAAAACACTGTAAAAAAAAAATGCAAAACGCGGCAAAAACGCATGTTCAAAAACGTGGCAAGCACCGCAAAAAGCACTGCAGAAACGCTCAAAAGCAACATGCATAGATGTGAATGGAGCCTAAGGCTCCATTCACGCGAATGCGTTTTTTGATGCATTTTGCAGAAATGCATGGGAATTTTTCAACATGGGTTCCTATGGAACATGTTCACATCAATGCTTTTTTGTACCTCTGCATTTTTGGAAAGGGTCGGGGACTTTTTTCATGCAAAATGCAGCGTTTTGCATGTAAGGCGCGATTCACACCTATGCATGTGATTGTTGAAACTGAGACAGGTGATGAAAAATCAGAAATATTACAATGGAACAGGAGGTAGGGAAAAATCTTCCAAAGAATACAGTTGCTGCTGTAACTGCTGTCTAAGGCTCGATTCACATCTATGCATGTTGCTTTTGAGCGTTTCTGCAGTGTTCTTTGCGGTGCTTGTCGCTTTTTTGAACATGCGTTTTTGACGCGTTTTCGCGGGTTTTTTTTTTTAGGTTTTTTTTATACTGTATACAGTGTTAAAAAAATGAAAGGGAAAAAAAAAAAACGCAAAATGCAAAACGCGTCAAAACCATGGTAAAAACGCGTCAAAAACGCGGTACTTGCATTTTTGGATGCGGGTCCATTGAATTCTATTACATGCAAAATGCTGCATTTTGCATGAAAAAAAGTCCCCGACCCTTTCCAAAAATGCAGAGGTACAAAAAAGCATTGATGTGAACATGTTCAATAGGAACCCATGTTAAAAAATTCCCATGCATTTCTGCAAAATGCATCAAAAAACGCATTAGTGTGAATCGAGCCTAATAGAATTCAATGGACCTGCATCCAAAAACGCAAGTACCCGCGTTTTTGACGCGTTTTGCGTTTTTTTTCCTTTCATTTTTTTTAACACTGTATACAGTATAAAAAAAAACTGTAAAAAAAAAACCTAAAAGAAAAAACGCAAAAACGCGTCAAAAACGCATGTTCAAAAAGTGGCAAGCCCCGCAAAAAAACACTGCAGAAACACTCAAAAGCAACATTCATAGATGTGAATCAAGCCTTAGACAGCAGTTACAGCAGCCACTGTATTCTTTGGAAGATTTTTCCCCACCTCCTGTTCCATTGTAATATTTCTGATTTCTCATCACCTGTCTCGGTTTCAACAATCCCCAGGACAAAGGGAGAGTGTAAATATCCCAAGCAGGGACACAGCACTCAAAATCTCTCTCTGAGCATATCCTTTTTTCTGGGTTGTCAGTGCAACTAAAGCTGGGTATACACTAGTAGAATTTTGAACAGAAAACGAAACAAAAATTTGCACGAAAATTCTTAGGAAATTTCATACAAAAATTCTCATAACATTCAGATGTCATTTGGAAGTAGTTCAAGATTTTATTTGCTTTTAACATTTGATTTGAAAATGCATGGACTTTACCAAACAAAAACCATATACACTGTTGGAAATGTGTACATTCGAGAAAGATTTTCCATCCTGCTCCTCCTCTTAGTATATAAAGGCTGACCCCTTCAGAATTTCAGTAGAGAGCTCAACATTTGCTGGATCATATTTGCAATTAAAACCCGACAGAGTTTCTAACCCTTTCTTACTCAATTCAAAATTTTAGCAGAGCTATAACATTAACATTAACATTAACACCTTTTTTGCAGAGCATTTTGTGGTTTTCTCATACTTATGTGAATTTTCCTTCTACCATTAAAAAAACATAGAAGTAAGCTAACAGCTTTATACACAGAAATCTTGCTTAGAGTGCATCTGTCTATCTGTGTGTCTGACTGCGGTATGGAGATGTGTATGGCTCTGTGGTCCTTGTAAAAGCTGAATAATTAGCACTCTATGAAACAAATTAAATCATCTCTGAGCACATTCTTTAATAATAATAATAATAAAAAATAGAAAAAAAACTTATCAATTGTTCATATACATAATACAAGCTTACATATGGCTTACTTAGCCCTGTAAGCAGCAAAAAAAAATCCTTTCATTGCAGATTATAACCATCAAGCAATTCTTCGACAGGCATACATACAGTGTGAAAGAGATACGTTTTCTGCAAGAATCAAAATATTGTCCGACATAACAATGTCCTCCCATTTAATTGTATCCAAGCCGCAGAGTCTAGGGTTTCTTCCTATTTTAACTCCACCACGCACAATTTCTGTAAACAAGAAATTATGATGAACACAAAATAAAAATTCTTATGGACTTGTTTTTTTTTTTTGCACAGAAGAAAACTCCCAGTCATCCCATTCATATAGAGTATTTAAGTGAACCTAATGTCAAAAGAAACTACATTTTATTCCATGATATCATCATGAGTACGTAGTCAAAAACATACTTGCTGCTTAATAATGAAAATCTGTGCTCCTACCAATAGGATCAATTATTGGTCACTTGGTCTCTAATAGGAATATGATCAAGCAAGTCAGTGCAGCAAATATGGGCAGCTAGCTTCTACACAATACTCTCAAATAATGGGAGGTACACAATCCATCTGCGGTGCCATCGTTATGAGATTTGGGAAATACATATGCATTTGTTGTGAGATTGGCTGGCCTACCATTACCCTTGGCATCCCCCCTAGACCAACCTTTTTCAACCAGGGTTCCCAGGGACCCTGGGATGCCTTGAAGTTTCTTCAGGGGTGCCTTGGCAAAATGCCTAAAAATTGCCCAACAATTGTATACAAGCTAGCATAAAGATGCCTTTTAAGTTACACTAAGTCAAAGGCATAGGTGTGCGCACAGGGTGTGCCTGGGCACACCCTAATCACCTCTTGTGGCACAGATTCCCCCTGATATTTCTCCAAAACCCCCTAATACAGCTCTTAAAATAATTGTAAAAAAAATAATAAAAGAAATTTTAAAAAATAATACAAAATAAAATAATAAAAATTAAAACTACTGACACCAGCCACGGTCTTACTGACACCAATCTCTGCTCTACTGACACTGTCCATTCCTCTACTGACACTGTATATATATGCACATGCACACACACGCATATGTGTTTGAGCTTTGGGGTGTACACCCTAAAGCAATAGGCTGTGCACATCTATGGTCACAGGTTTTCATTGTGCACCATTACAACCTTCTAGCTGCTGGCATCCTAATGACCAATGGCATCATCAGTTGATAAAGAGGATTTCAGTCGCTTGTATAGCATCCTTGTTTGACCCTTCCCTGCCCCTCTCAATCAGTATTGGTGTCACGTTAGCTGAATGAGAAAAACTGAAGGAGAAGAGAAACATTGGAATACTAGTCAGTGCTAGTTTGCAAAAGTATATTTGCTTTGAAAGAATAAATTACATTAACATTGGGTGTCCTATTTGGAATTGTGGATGTTGCTGCATTATGTAAAACTATTAGAATAGCTTTTACATTTTAGAATGGGGTGCCTCGAGACTGTCCATGATTATTAAAGGGTGCCTTGACTGAAAAAAGTTTGAGAAACACTGCCCTAGACCCATGACACGGGTCACCTGTCTCCTGCAGTAGATAATTTGCAGGTGTGTACAGCATAGGCACTTCCCACAAATAAGAACAGCCTATAAAAATTTGAGCTGTTACTATTATGTTGTGTGGGGAGGGAAAGGAATAGTGTGTGTTAGGCAGGCACTGTGGTGGAACTACCACTATAGTAGCCTATGCAGTTGCTATGGAGCCAGAACCAGGAAGAGGGCCTGGTCAGGATCCCAGGGATGAGAGGTGGTGGGCAGAAGGAAGAGCTATAAGCAGTTCAATTTGGCTACTCATTCCCATCCAGACCTCTGTTTAACATAGGGACCTGCTGTGCCAAAGCACCCTATTATCACTATTACTTGTAAAAACATAAACACAGAAGTCAGAAAAGAAAGGCTTCCATTTCAAGTCCTCCACCTCCTGTATTTACACATGACAGTGGGTGAGGAAGATAAAAAAAAAAATCTAACACTGCATGATATTGGGGTGCTAGTTTTCAGTTTTAGACAGTATTCTTGCTTTTACCTATACAGTATATGTTACAGTATTTTATATATTCATGTTTATTTATATGTTTAATCACAGGATTAAGTTAAAGTGTAAATTCGCCTTTACAGAAAATCTGTAAGGTGACCTTACACTGGACCCTCCCCATCCCTCCAGTCCAGCTGTTACAGAGTCTCGCAATCCCCCGCTGTCAGACACCGGGACGCCGCTTCACCAGTCCGGGGATTTAAAATCCCCACGACTTAATCTCCTATCAGTACCTTTTAGCCTGTACAGACAAGAGGAATTCTAATTGGTCAGCATATTCACATGGATGGCACTCACCAATCAGAATCCATCTAGCCTGTCCTGTCCCGGGCCAGTGAAGCGGCTTTCCGGTGTCTGACAGCAGGGGATCGTGGGACTCTGGTACAGCGGTACATTTTCTGTAAAGGTAAACTTACACTTTAAAGCTGAACTACAGTAATGATATATTTTGGTCTGGCTTGACCAATGTAAGTATGCAATTCTTCTGTGTAAGCTGTAATAAAGACCCTGAAGCTGAGCTGCAGCATGATGGCCAAGACCATACAGCGGTTTAACAGGACAGGTTCCACTCAGAACAGGCCTCGCCATGGTCGACCAAAGAAGGTGAGTGCACGTGCTTAACGTCATATCCAGAGGTTGTCTTTGGGAAATAGATGTATGAGTGCTGCCAGCATTGCTGCAGAGGTTAAAGGGGTGGGGGTCAACCTATCAGTGCTCAGACCATATGCTGCACACTGCATCAAATTTGTTTGCATGGCTGTCCTCCCAGAAGGAAGCCTCTTCTAAAGATGATGCCCAAGAAAGCCCGCAAACAATTTGCTGAAGACAAGCAGACTAAGGACATGGAATACTGGAACCATGTCCTGTGGTGTGATGAGACCAAGATAAACTTATTTGGTTCAGATGGTGTCAAGCATGTGTGGCGGCAACCAGGTGAGGAATTACAAAGACAAGTATGTCTTGCCTACAGTCAAGCATGGTGGCGGGAGTGTTATGGTCTGGGGCTGCAGGAGTGCTGCTGGCACTGGGGAGCTATAGTTCATTGAGGGAACCATGAATGCCAACATGTACTGTGAAATACTGAAGCAGAGCATGATCCCCTACTTTCGGAGACTGGGCCACAGGGCAGTATTCCAACATGATAACGACCCCAAACACACCTCCAAGACTACCACTGCCTTGCTAAAGAAGCAGAGGGTAAAGGTGATGGACTGGCCAAGCATGTCTCCAGACCTAAACCCTATTGAGCATTTGTGGGGCATCCTCAAACGGAAGGTGGAGGAGCGCAAGGTCTCTAACATCCACCAGCTCCATGATGTCGTCATGGAGGAGTGGAAGAGGACTCCAGTGGCAACCTGTGAAGCTCTGGTGAACTCCATGCTCAAGAAGGTTAAGGCAGTGCTGGAAACTAATGGTGGCCACACAAAATATTGACACTTTGGGCTCAATTCGGACATTTTCACTTAGGGGTGTACTCCCTTTTGTTGCCAGTGGTTTAGACATTAATGGTTGTGTGTTGAGTTATTTTGAGGGGACATCAAATTGACACCGTTATACAAGCTGTACACTCACTACTTTACATTGTAGCAAAGTGTAATTTCTTCAGTGTTGTCACATCAAAAGATATAATCCCCCATCAAATCATTCTCTGCAGCTATTACCTTTTGTACCACCACCCCCTCCCTTTAGAATGTAAGCTCTACGAGCAGGGCCCTCCTGTACCTTTTGTATTGTACTGTAATTGTGTTGTTCCCCCTTAAACATTGTAAAGCGCTGCGTAAACTGTTGGCGCTATATAAATTGTGAATAATAATAATAATAAAATATTTACAAAAATGTGAGGTGTGCTCACTATTGTGAGATACTGTATATACACTGTATATATTTATCTATTTTAAGCTAAAGTTCAGCCTTACGGCTAATTCACATGTATACAGAGGCCAGGACAATGTGAAGAGCAGCAGTTGTTTGTGTACAGCCGCCTGTAAAAATCAATGACAGGCTGGAGTTCTACACATCACCACGCATCCAAGCACTGCACACAAACAGTTTAAATCCATAATTGCATTTCTTTTCTTCAGCGTACCAAAAACATCAGTTATACAGAAGGAAATAGAAGTGTTATGTCGATTGTGGTATTTTTTAGGTTGTAAGCCTGGGGTCAAGATTTAACCACTTAAGGGCCAGGCCTATTTTTGACACCTGTTGTTTACAAGTTAAAATCATTTTTTTTGCTAGAAAATTACTTAGAACCCCCAAACATTATTGTGACAGACTCACCCGGGATAGAGGCTTTTGGAGGGGACTGAATGTGAGCCTCTTGCCTACAGATTATGGGCCCTGGCATTTGGGGTACCCTTGAGGTGTTGTTACTTTGGCTTCGGGTCCTTGTCCCCCAGGACACACAGACTCTGGGGACCCTGCATTTGCCATAGTAGCAATAGTGACTGAGTCATACTGTTGGTACTCATACTGTGAGAAGATGCTAATGTCATCAACTCCACTCACCTGTCTGATGTCAGCTATAATGTGTTTAACGTAAATGAGTTTAGTCTGGCTTACCACAGGTTCTAAGGGTATTCAACTCATTGTTGTTTGTTCTAATTAACCCTGTGTTGATGTTTATGGTAATGTGTGTTGAATAGTCAATGAGCTAGGAGACGTAGTCACCTAGTCTGGGTAAATGATTTAGTAAACTAGCTCATGTTAATTAGGTTACAGTTGCATTGTTAGAGGAGGTTCCACTGGCATATAAAGTCTTGTAATTTTGATTCTAAATAAAAATAGTCCATGTTAGCATCTAAGCAAGTCTCGTCTTGTTTTATGCTAGCCCATGTTAATTAGGTTACAGTTGTGCTTGTATTATCTATTGATTCATGTGCTACCTCTTGTGCCTATTTATTGCTTCCAAAATAAGTGAAACATTGTGTCAAACTTTTGTAAAATAGTAACCTGTGTTTAAATAAACCATAGCAACTCAATTGCATAGACACATATAGAGATATGTTCAGGAGACAATGTGTTCCGAGCCTTTTTTAATTGCACACTCCCAGAAACTTTCAGCCAGTGAGTAATAATAAAGATTTCCAATATATAAAGCTTAAAATTATAACATCAAAGTCAAAACATAATTGTTAATCCACCAAAATATGTTAGAATGATACCTCCTCCTCTGATAAGCCCAGGTTCAATGAGATTGTCAGCGGTGGAGCGGCTTGTCTATGGTTAGCCGCCGGTATAGAAGAGAAATTTGCTCAGCTCCCTCTCCTCCTATTAATACTCCCAGACACTTTCAGCCAGTAATACTGAGAATTACCAATAGATAAAGCTTATATTTATAGGATCAGAGTCAAAACATAATTGTTAATCCACCAAAATATGTTAGAACGATACCTCCTCCTCTGATATGCCCAGGTTCAGTGAGACTGTCAGCGGTGGAGCGGCTTGTCTGTAGTCAGCCGCCGGCATAGAAGAGTAGATTGCTCAGCTACTTCTCCTCCTATTATAAGCCCAGGCTCAGTGAGACTCTGTCAGCGGTGGATCGGCTTGTTTGTGATCATCCGCTGGCATAGAGGAATAGTTTGCTCACCTTCTACTTGTCTTCCCCCATATACAGGATAAGATTAAAAAGAAAACACCATTGCGCAGATATCAGCAAAATTTTTAGATACCATAAGAAGCCACTTAATTCCACTCACATGCTCCCTCTGATATAGATCGCATTTTAACAGGATAATGGTCAGTCACATCCAGCTCCGTGCTGCTCAGTGCTGCTGCTTACACACTACCAGGCAGATCGCACTCCAAACAGAGCGTCACAGGCTAGTTCTCCCCACGCGTATCATCACTGACACATGACTTTTTCATGGGTGCTAGTGTAGCCGCTCTCACCAGTATATATAGTTTGTATACTGGTTTCTATAGGAGCCTGAGGAGTAAATGTGTCATCATCCCATATTGCGATTTTGGGAACATATGCTGTTTATTTAATACACAACTTGAGATACCAGTTACTTACATAAAACCATTTTAAAAAACGTCTCTAAAAATTAGGCAACACATTCGTATTCTGTTAGCAAATAATATCTGGTATGGGTTAATTATACATGGATAATCCTCACATACTCAAATAATGCATAAATAAATAAATAAATAAACAATAAGAAGTTCATTATTTCCCCTTTACTCTACATTAGTTTGAGAACATCCCCATCAGTACATTATTTGCCATATGTGTTAATACCCTACCTTTATGGAGTCAAGATAAAATACAAAATGCAAACAGAAATAAATATATGACTATATAAAATATAACATAAAAATATATAAAATCCAAAGAATTAAATTGTCCAAAAAATATATATATAGAGAGATGACCTCAAATCAATTAAAATATTATCATCTATTTTTCCTTAATATTATTTAATAATTCTGATTCCAAAAAATCATAGGACAAGGGGTTAAAACCGTTTCATAAAAATATTCTGTACAGCCCTCTAAAAATGTAAATATTATCAATCATGAGTCAGCAATGAAGCAGTTTAGATCAAATTCAATGTTAAACCCTTTGGGGCGGATACCCCCATATTATATATCCATTTTGAGTCTTGCTTACTTAATTGCCTTATTTTATTACTGCCTCTCCAGTGGGGTTTGAACTTAACTATTGCCCTGAATTTTAATAGCGCTGTGTTTTTTTCATGATGTGATAAAAAATGTCGTGACACACTATGTTTAGGATAGCCATTGATAATATTTTGTATGTGTTCCCTGATCCATTTCCACATCTGTCTTTTCGTTCTTCCCACATATTGAAGTGAACAAGGGCATTCTAAGACATGAACTACCCCCTCTGATCTACATGTCAGGAAATCTTCAATCTGATATTCTGTGTTGTTACTGGTCGCTCTGAAGTTGGTGCATTTGTGACCATTTTGTTTTGTATTAACACATGCATAGCATCGCTTGCAGGGGTAGAAGCCTTTCCTTTGAAAAAAGGTTAATTCATGTGGTTTAGGAGGGTCCACAACATTTTTTGCGATTTTATCTCTTAGTGTAGGTGCCTTCCTATAAACGAACCGTGGTTTTTCCGGCAATATGTTCTGCAATTGTTGATCAGCACGAAGTAATGGCCAATATTTCTTAAAGATATGTTCAATCTGTTTGTGTTGTATGTTAAAATCCATAATGATTGGGACATCTTGATGTTGGTTTGATTGTTTGGGTTTGTCTTTAATTAATTCATCCCTAGTAATATTGGATACTTCTTTAATTTTTTCGTTAATAAACTCCTCATTATCGCCTTTTTTTATAAACTTATTTCCAACATGTTTTGCTTGTTCTAAAAATGTATCTAGTTCCGTGCAGTTTCTCCTTAGACGTATGAATTGTGCTTTTGGTATGTTTAGCAGCCAGAGATCAAAATGACAACTGTCTGTGGGAATACAGCTATTTCTTTCCACTGGTTTGAAGTATGTTTTTGTTACAATCCCTTTAGTTGTCATTTCTATATCTAGGTCTAAAAACTGAATATTTTTGTCACTCACTTGGTAGGTTAGCTTTATGTTTTTTTCATTCATGTTAAGTTTTTCCAGAAATTGTAAGAGGGGTGTTTCATCTCCCTTCCATAGGTACAATCATCAATGAATCGTTTATACATTATTAGCTGTGGGGGATTATCATTCTGTATTGTTTCCTCCTCCCACTGGGCCATAAATAAGTTAGCTACGCTAGGAGCGTATTTGGCCCCCATACCAATACCATTGAGTTGTCTGTAGAATTCTGAATTGAACCAGAAATAGTTATGCTCTATACCAAACGCCAAGCACCTTAAAATAAACCTTTTTTGCTTGGAAATTAGATTGCTATACTTGTTCATGGCCCATTTGGAAGCTGCAATAGCATCTTCATGACCTATATTAGCCACTCCACCGCTGACAATCTCATTGAACCTGGGCTTATCAGAGGAGGAGGTATCGTTCTAACATATTTTGGTGGATTAACAATTATGTTTTGACTTTGATGTTATAATTTTAAGCTTTACATATTGGAAATCTTTATTATTACTCACTGGCTGAAAGTTTTTGGGAGTGTGTAATTGAAAAAGGCTCGGAACACATTGTCTCCTGAACATATCTCTATATGTGTCTATGCAATTGAGTTGTTATGGTTTATTTAAACACAAGTTACTATTTTACAAAAGTTTGACACAATGTTTCACTTATTTTGGAAGCAATAAATAGGCACAAGAGGTAGCACATGAATCAATAGATAATACAAGAGCATCATTTTTTTTATTTATCTTAATTAATTGTGGGGTGTCACTAATTGATTGCAGCTGTATTACTTTCTATTTATTTATTTATTTTTTCACTATTGGATTTTTTCACTATTGTACTTTTCATTATTTCTATATAAATCTTTTTAGTCTACTTCAGCGCTTTAGGAATTTTACAATTGATTTTACACTTTCACCAATATCACTTTAGCAGCAGAAATGGATATTTTTAATTTTATGGAAAATCGCACGGTAGCACTAGAGGAAGTTTTTTCCAACAATAGCAATAGTGAAACAGGAGATCTGGACACTAATTTCAGAAGGTTCGGGCACTTGATGGAGAAAAAAGTGAGCCTATGGCGGGACATTACAACCCATGAACAGTATATTAAAGAAAAAATTGTGCCCAGAAGACTCAGATGGGATATTCCCATCAATGATGGTATCATTGATGAGGAGGGAGTTAATGAATGGTACAAATTTTTCAACGGAAAGGGCATAGAAGTACTACAATTTTTAGTAAAAAGAAAGCAAAGAAAAGTTGTGATAATTAACCAACAAATCGCAGAATGCAAAATTGCATTAGAATCTTATAAAGAAACACCATCCTTTGCTACACTTACTAACCAGCTCAACAAAGTGCTGGAAAGAAAAGATATAGAGATAAAACAGAGGAAAAGAAGAAAATACCTAAGAGGCACGAATGATTACAAGTTAGAGCAAAGTTACAAATGGCAATTGAATCTCAAGGAAGGTAAAACTGGCTCTACCACATCTTCCCATGTGAGAGAGGTACAGATATCAACCCCTATGAGAGATCAAAGAATGAGATCTCCAAGAAGATCAACACAGGAAGATAGTAACACAGAAAGGCAACACAGAAATAATGTTGATGGACAGCCCAGACAATATGACAGTAATGGCCCAAGAACACCTAGACCTTGGTGGCAAAATAAGAATAATAACCCTAAACCATGGAGCAAATCCCCAAAAAAACCTTTTTGGAAAAATAATGGAAAAAATAAAAAACCTAGGAATCACCAGAATGGCCAATATGAACAATATGGGAGTAGGGATGATAACCAAACAAATGGACAGTACTACAATGAGTACCAAAATCCCCCCAGACCTCAACAACAAGGATATCAAGGAAGACCTAGGGATAACTATTCAGATAATACATATTATCATCAGGACAATAGACATGATGGAAGAGATCACCACCAATATCAATATCAACAGGAAGATGACCGGGGACGTTACGATCAATATCAATATGGTCCAAGATACAGCCCCATAAGAACACAGAACCGATATGAAGGACTTAGAGAGCATAGAGACCCAAATCCACCTACACCTTTTTTGGACATGCACAGGAACGAAAGTCCCCCACGGCAAGACAGAGCTATGAACATAGGAAGCCCAAACGGAAGAGAGGATGTAGAGGAGGACACAAGACCAAAAAGGAAGAGAGAGTAAAAGGTGAAGGAATCTACAACCTGAGTGGAGTGGACCTCACGCAAAATGAATTAGCATTACTCGACAAAGGATTAAAGTATGCACCCACACGCAATTTGAACAAATTTAACTTATATGTGGATATCCAGAAATACACAAGGAAGTTGAACATCAAAAAATATATGTTGAACCAAGCAATAGCAACCAGCTCAACCAACAGGGGAAATATCAACACACAAGGAGGAGTGATACACAGTGAATTAAGGAACAAATCCCTGTTTAACCCTCCAGTTCACAATAACCAGCACATTGAAGTCTTCAACAAAATGGTGACACTAAAAGTCAGAAGAATGAAGGATCCACAAATTATAAGAAAAGGAATAAAAGAACTAGAAGATAATAAGAAAGTGGTAATAAGACCGGCCGATAAAGGCGGTGCGATTGTGGTTTTGTCAAAAGAATATTACAATAACGAACTCCAAGAACAGCTAAATGATGCTAATACATATATAAAATAAGGAAAAATCCGACAAGAGAGTACAAAAGTGAATTGCAGAAATGATTAAAGAAAGGAAGCATAAAGAACCTCCTTACCAAGAAGGAAGAATGTTATCTTATCCCGGAAACATGTAGGGTCCCGATTATATACACAGTTCCCAAGCTGCATAAAAATCAAGAAAAACCTCCTGGACGTCCGATCATTACCGGGATCCAATCAATCAACTCAAGAATTGGAAAGTATGTGGATAACTTTCTACAACCGTTAGTCCCATCAACACCAGCCTACCTAAGGGACACCAAACATCTTATACAGGAATTAAATAAAATCGTGATACAGCCAGACCAAAAATATCTATTAATCACAGCAGATGTCTCATCTCTGTACACTAATATAGATCATGAAGATGCTATTGCAGCTTCCAAATGGGCCATGAACAGGTATAGCAATCTAATTTCCAAGCAAAAAAGGTTTACTTTAAGGTGCTTGGCGTTTGGTCTAGAGCATAACTACTTCTGGTTCAATTCAGAATTCTACAGACAACTCAATGGTATTGGTATGTGGGCCAAATACGCTCCTAGCGTAGCTAACTTATTTATGGCCCAGTGGGAGGAGGAAACAATACAAAATGATAATCCCCCACAGCTAATAATGTACAAACGATTCATTGATGATTGTATAATGCTATGGAAGGGAGATGAAACACCCCTCTTACAATTTCTGGAAAAACTTAACATGAATGAAAAAAACATAAAGCTAACCTACCAAGTGAGTGACAAAAATATTCAGTTTTTAGACCTAGATATAGAAATGACAACTAAAGGGATTGTAACAAAAACATACTTCAAACCAGTGGAAAGAAATAGCTGTATTCCCACAGACAGTTGTCATTTTGATCCCTGGCTGCTAAACATACCAAAGGGACAATTCATACGTCTAAGGAGAAACTGCACGGAACTAGATACATTTTTAGAACAAGCAAAACACGTTGGAAATAAGTTTATCCAAAAAGGCTATAATGAGGAGTTTATTAACCACTTCAGCCCCGGAAGGATTTACCCCCTTCCTGACCAGAGCACTTTTTACAATTTGGCACTGCGTCGCTTTAACTGCTAATTGCGCGGTCATGCAATGCTGTACCCAAACGAAATTTGCGTCCTTTTCTTCCCACAAATAGAGCTTTCTTTTGATGGTATTTGATCACCTCTGCCGTTTTTATTTTTTGCGCTATACACGGAAAAAGACCGAAAATTTTGAAAAAAAATGATATTTTCTACTTTTTGTTCTAAAAAAAAATCCAATAAACTCAATTTTAGTCATACATTTAGGCCAAAATGTATTCGGCCACATGTCTTTGGTAAAAAAAAATGTCAATAAGTGTATATTTATTGGTTTTAGTTATAGCGCCTACAAACTAGGGTACATTTTCTGGAATTTACACAGCCTTTAATTTATGACTGCCTATGTCGTTTCTTGAGGTGCTAAAATGGCAGAGCAGTACAAAACCCCCACAAATGACCCCATTTTGGAAAGTAGACACCCCAAGGAAATTGCTGAGAGGCATGTTGAGCCCATTGAATATTCATTTTTTTTGTCCCAAGTGATTGAATAATGACAAAAAAAAAAAAAATTACAAAAAGTTGTCACTAAATGATATATTGCTCACACAGGCCATGGGCATATGTGGAATTGCACCCCAAAATACATTTAGCTGCTTCTCCTGAGTATGGGGATACCACATGTGTGGGACTTTTTGGGAGCCTAGCCGTGTACAGGGCCCCGAAAACCAATCACCGCCTTCAGGATTTCTAAGGGCGTTGTCAGGTCCCACACTTACCAGACAGATGAGTCCGCTTGGGCAGAGGGTAGGCTCCCTTACGTATCCGATTCGGGGCCCCTGGTAGAGTAGACAGGAGGCCCACGAGTGCGGAATGGTATGAGGGCCTGAAGCTAGGGTCCTGGAGCAAGATGGTCTGGCAAGCAACCGGTAGAGCTTCAGGGCTGGATGGAGCAGATGCTGAGCAGGAGCTAATCAGGCTGGTCACACACAGGCAGAGGTCGGCAACGGGCTGGCAGCAACGATACAAGGGAGGAGGCAGAAACAAGGTCAGACAAGCCGGGGTTGGGTTCAGGCAGCAATCAAGGGAGGTCCAAAGGCAAGCCGAGTCACAACGGGTAAACACTACGGAGATACAGGAACACAAGATGATCACGGAACAAGACACGGAGCTGTTTGATCAGGCAGCACCGAACAGGGACAGAGGCAGACTTAAATAAGCTGATTGGCGCCAAAACGCCGCGCACGTGCGTACGCCGATTCGCCAAAGCGCCGCGCGCCCCTGCACACGCCCGAGCGCGTTTCCGATGCCGGCGTGCACGCCAACGCCACCGGGCACGCCTGCGGTAACGCCCATAGGCGAACGCGCGTACGCACATCCGCCCGGACGCCACCCTGCACGCCACGGCCGGTCAGACCAGACACACCAGCGCCCCCCGGAACACGTGCCCCAGCACGCACGGAGACACGGGCACCAACGCGCCCCGGCGCGCACCGGCGCCCAACCAGGTAACCTCTCTGACAGGCGTACATTTTTGATTTTACTCCTCACTACCTATCACAGTTTTGAAGGCCATAAAATGCCCAGATGGCATAAAACCCCCCCAAATGACCCCATTTTGGAAAGTAGACACCCCAAGCTATTTGCTGAGAGGCATGTTGAGTCCATGGAATGTTTTATATTTTGACACAAGTTGCGGGAAAGTGACAAATTTTTTTTTTTTTTTTTTTTGCACAAAGTTGTCACTAAATGATATATTGCTCACACAGGCCATGGGCATATATAGAATTGCACCCCAAAATACATTTAGCTACTTCTCCTGAGTACGGGGATACCACATGTGTGGGAGCCTAGCCGCGTACGGGGCCCCGAAAACCAATCACCGCCTTCAGGATTTCTAAGGGTGTAAATTTTTGATTTCACTCTTCACTGCCTATCACAGTTTCGGAGGCCATGGAATGCCTCAAAATACTCACTATACCTCTCAGCAAATAGCTTGGGGTGTCTACTTTCCAAAATGGGGTCATTTGGGGGGGGGTTTTGCCACCTGGGCATTCCATGGCCTCCAAAACTGTGATAGGCAGTGAAGAGTGAAATCAAAAATTTACGCCCTTAGAAAGCCTGAAGGCGGTGCTTGGTTTTCGGGGTCCCGTACGCGGCTAGGCTCCCAAAAAGTCCCACACACGTGGTATCCCCATACTCAGGAGAAGCAACAGAATGTATTTTGGGGTGTAATTTCACATATTCCCATGGCATGTTTGAGCAATATATCATTTAGTGACAACTTTGTGCAAAAAAAAAAATTGTCTCTTTCCCGCAACTTGTGTCACAATATAAAATATTCCATGGACTCGACATGCCTCTCAGCAAATAGCTTGGGGTGTCTACTTTCCAAAATGGGGTCATTTGGGGGGGTTTTGAACTGTCCTGGCATTTTATGCACAACATTTAGAAGCTCATCACCCACATCACCCACTCTTCTAACCACTTGAAGACAAAGCCCTTTCTGACACTTTTTGATTACATGAAAAAATTTTTTTTTTTTGCAAGAAAATTACTTTGAACCCCCACACATTATATATTTTTTTTGAAGCAAATGCCCTACAGATTAAAATGGTGGGTGTTTAATTTTTTTTTTTCACACAGTATTTGCGCAGCGATTTTTCAAACGCATTTTTGGGGGAAAAAACACACTTTTTTAAATTTTAATGCACTAAAACACACTATATTGCCCAAATGTTTGATGAAATAAAAAAGATGATCTTAGGCCGAGTACATGGATACCAAACATGACATGCTTTAAAATTGCGCACAAACGTGCAGTGGCGACAAACTAAATACATTTTTAAAAGCCTTTAAAAGCCTTTACAGGTTACCACTTTAGATTTACAGAGGAGGTCTACTGCTAAAATTACTGCCCTCGATCTGACCTTCGCGGTGATACCTCACATGCATGGTACAATTGCTGTTTACATTTGACGCCAGACTGACGCTTGCGTTCGCCTTAGCGCGAGAGCAGGGGGGACAGGGGTGCTTTTTTTTTTTTTTTTTTTTTTTCTTTATTTTTTTTTGCTTTTTTATCTTATTTTTAAACTGTTCCTTTCATTTTTTTTTTTTTTAAATCATTGTTATTGTTATCTCAGGGAATGTAAATATCCCCTATGATAGCAATAGGTAGTGACAGGTACTCTTTTTTGAAAAAATTGGGGTCTATTAGACCCTAGATTTCTCCTCTGCCCTCAAAGCATCTGACCACACCAAGATCGGTGTGATAAAATGCTTTCCCAATTTCCCAATGGCGCTGTTTACATCCGGCGAAATCTAAGTCATAAAATGCTCGTAGCTTCCGGTTTCTTAGGCCATAGAGATGTTTGGAGCCACTCTGGTCTCTGATCAGCTCTATGGTCAGCTGGCTGAATCACCGGCTGCATTCTCAGGTTCCCTGTTGAGACAGGAGAGCCAGAGAAAAACACGGAAGACGGTGGGGGGGGCATTCCCTCCCACTGCTTGTAAAAGCAGTCTAGAGGCTAATTAGCTGCTAGGATTGCTTTTACATGAAAGCCGTCCGCTGGCTGAAAAGAATGATACCAAGATAATACCTAAACCTGCAGGCATCATTCTGGTATAACCATTCAAAGTCGTGAATGGCGTACCTGAAGACAAAAAAATGGTTAACAATAAAGCACAGTAAACGGTAAAGTATAAAAAATTGCATACCTGAAAAGCAAACATGATAAAACATAATAACAATAAAACATTGCAGAATAGAATACAGTAAAAAAGAGCAGCACAATAGAGAGAATAGAGAGAGCGAGAACGATAAAACGTCAACTATTTTTTTTTATTTTATATTTTTGTATGTGTTTTTTTTTTTTTTTTTTTTTACACTTTTTTTTGTAACTGTAACTTTTATAACGGTAACCGGTTCCAGGTTTCGGGTCTCTCAAAATGCGATGGCATCTTGGGAGACCCTGTGAAAGTGTGCCTAGTCTGTGCAATGCTGTACCCTACGCCAATACTCAACTAGTAGCGTTCAAAACATTCACCAATGCAAAGACCAGGATTGTCAGGACAGGAGGGACAATAATAGCGGGTGTCACGCCTATATCCGCGCTTGCTGCAGACACAACATCTTTTTTGGGGGGGGTTCGTTGGGTAGGGGTACTCGGGAGGACATAAAGAAAATGCCTCTCATGCAGCTGACTGCATTTGGTTGGGGATGTGAATGGGGGAAGTACGGGCGCTGCAGAAGCGGTGGGTTCCCAATTAGGATTGGCGAATGCAGCAGGAAGGGCATTATGGGCACGACGGGCCTGTGTTTGTCTTTTTGGTGGCAGCGGGACACTACTTGTGCTTGCCACCTCACCAGCTTGAACTGCACTTATGGGACTCGCCACGTCACCAAGTGTTACTGCAGTGCTGGTTTGACTATGACCGGGGTGTACTAGGCCGCTGGTGCTTGCCAGTTCCCCAAAACGCTACCAAAAAAACTGTTAGCGATCACAGGGATCAGGCCTGACTCTGTGAACGCTGCAGTTATGCGTTTAGTATTTTGTAAGTGACAGTGATCGATCGATACTGCACTTGGGTGGGCTGGGCTGGGCCGGGCGGAGGGGCAAAACGCAGGTGCTAGCAGGTATCTGGGCTGATCCCGCTAACACTGCGTTTTTGGGAACCCTAAACTGCTGGGGAGTATAGATCTGATCGGATCAGATATCGATCCGTTCAGATACTATACCACTAAGGGAGGTGTACGGTGCGTGCGTGGGTGTTAGCGGTACTGGCGCTAATCTGACGCTGCCTGGGGCTGGTGCTTGCCAGTTCACCAAAACGCTACCAAGAAAACTGTTAGCGATCGTAGGGATCAGGCCTGACTCTGTGAACGCTGCAATTATGTGTTTAGTGTTTTGTAAGTGACAGTGATCAATTGATACTGCACTTGGGTGGGCTGGGCCAGGCCGGGCCGGGCGGAGGGGCAAAACGCAGGTGCTAGCAGGTATCTGGGCTGATCCCGCTAACACTGCATTTTTGGGAACCCTAAACTGCTGGTGACGCTAGTATAGATCTGATCGGATCAGATATTGATCCGTTCAGATACTATACCACTAAGGGAGGTGTACGGTGCGTGCGTGGGTGTTAGCGGTACTGGCGCTAATCTGACGCTGCCTGGGGCGACGCATATCACCGCCGGGCGATCAGGGGGCTAAACCTTTATTCGGTAATAAACGGCGGGTGCCCTGACACTATAAAAAATAAACGAACTAACCAGCGTCAACCGTAACGGTTATACGGTGATCAGTGGTGAAAGGGTTAACTAGAGGGCAATCAAGGGGTTAAAACATTTATTAGATAGTATATGGGGGTCCCTGACGCTATAAAACGCTGACAGCGAACCTAAATATTTACCTCCCTAACTAGCGTCACCAGCGACACTAATACAGCGATCAGAAAAATGATCGCTTAGCGACACTGGCGACAGGGGGTGATCAAGGGGTTAAAACTTTATTAGGGGGGGTTAGGGGGGTATCCTAGACCTACAGGGGGCTAACACTCACTGCCCTACCACACTAACTGTCACAAACTGACACCATGCAGTAATCAGAAAAAAAAAATACTGCTTGGTGTCAGTGTGACAGGGAAGGGGGAGGGGTGATTGGGGGGTGATCGGGGGGCGATCCGGGGGGGATCGGGGGTGTAAAGTATGCCTGGCATGTTCTACTGTGTGTGCGTGTAGTGTTGGTGCACTCACATGTCTTCTCTCCTCGGCGCCGGAACAGAAACTGCCGAGCCGAGGAGAGATGACATCACATCCTCTGCCTGTGTGTACTACACACAGGTAGGGGAGGATTCCCATTGGCTGGGAGCGATCGCGAGGGGGGGGCCACGATCGGATGGCCTCCCCCTCTCCTCTCAACGCTCCCAGACAAATGCCGACCGCCGCTGGCACCGGGGGGGGTCCGATCGGACCCCCCGCCCGCGGGAGGCAGATCACGTACAGGCACATGATTCTGCCTGCCCGTGCCATTCTGCCGACGTATATCGTCGTTAGGCGGTCGGCAAGTGGTTAACAAAAAAATTAAAGAAGTATCTAATATTACTAGGGATGAATTAATTAAAGACAAACCCAAACAATCAAACCAACATCAAGATGTCCCAATCATTATGGATTTTAACATACAACACAAACAGATTGAACATATCTTTAAGAAATATTGGCCATTACTTCGTGCTGATCAACAATTGCAGAACATATTGCCGGAAAAACCACGGTTCGTTTATAGGAAGGCACCTACACTAAGAGATCGCAAAAAATCGCAAAAAATGTTGTGGACCCTCCTAAACCACATGAATTAACCTTTTTTTAAAGGAAAGGCTTCTACCCCTGCAAGCGATGCTATGCATGTGTTAATACAAAACAAAATGGTCACAAATGCACCAACTTCAGAGCGACCAGTAACAACACAGAATATCACATTGAAGATTTCCTGACATGTAGATCAGAGGGGGTAGTTCATGTCTTAGAATGCCCTTGTTCACTTCAATATGTGGGAAGAACGAAAAGACCGATGTGGAAACGGATCAGGGAACACATACAAAATATTATAAATGGCTATCCTAAACATAGTATGTCACAACATTTTTTTATCACATCATGAAAAAAAAACAGCGCTATTAAAATTCTAGGCAATAGATAAGTTCAAACCCCACTGGAGAGGCAGTAATAAAATAAGGCAATTAAGTAAGCAAGAATCAAAATGGATATATAATATGGGGGTATCCGCCCCAAAGGGGTTAAACATTGAATTTGATCTTAACTGCTTCATTGCTGACTCATGATTGATAATATTTACATTTTTAGAGGGCTGTACAGAATATTTTTATGAAACGGTTGTAACCCCTTGTCCTATGATTTTTTGGAATCAGAATTATTAAATAATATTAAGGAAAAATAGATGATGATATTTTAATTGATTTGAGGTCATCTCTATATATATATTTTTTTTGGACAATTTTATTCTTTGGATTTTATATATTTTTATATATTTTTATATGTTATATTTTATATAGTCATATATTTATTTCTGTTCGCATTTTGTATTTTATCTTGACTCCATAAAGGTAGGGTATTAACACATATGGCAAATAATGTACTGGTGGGGATGTTCTCAAACTAATGTAGAGTAAAGGGGAAATAATGAACTTATTATTGTTTATTTGTTTATTTATTTATTTATGCATTATTTGAGTATGTGAGGATTTTCCATGTATAATTAACCCATACCAGATATTATTTGCTAACAGAATACGAATGTGTTGTCTAATTTTTAGAGAAGTTTTTTTAAATGGTTTTATGTAAGTAAATGGTATCTCAAGTTGTGTATTAAATAAACAGCATATGTTCCCAAAATCGCAATATGGGATGATAACACATTTACTCCTCAGGTTGCTATAGAAACCGGTATACAAACTATATACTGGTGAGAGCGGCTACACTAGCAGCCTTGAAAAAGTCATGTGTCAGTGATAATACGCGTGGGGAGAACTAGCCTGTGACGCTCTGTTTGGAGTGCGATCTGCCTGGTAGTGTGTAAGCAGTAGCACTGAGCAGCATGGAGCTGGATGTGACTGACCATTATCCTGTTAAAATGCGATCTATATCAGAGGGAGCATGTGAGTGGAATTAAGTGGCTTCTTATGGTATCTAAAATTTTGCTGATATCTGCGCAATGGTGTTTTCTTTTTAATCTTATCCTGTATATGGGGGAAGACAAGTAGAAGGTGAGCAAACTATTCCTCTATGCCAGCGGATGATCACAGACAAGCCGATCCACCGCTGACAGAGTCTCACTGAGCCTGGGCTTATAATAGGAGGAGAAGTAGCTGAGCAATCTACTCTTCTATGCCGGCGGCTGACTACAGACAAGCCGCTCCACCGCTGACAGTCTCACTGAACCTGGGCATATCAGAGGAGGAGGTATCGTTCTAACATATTTTGGTGGATTAACAATTATGTTTTGACTCTGATCCTATAAATATAAGCTTTATCAATTGGTAATTCTCAGTATTACTGGCTGAAAGTGTCTGGGAGTATTAATAGGAGGAGAGGGAGCTGAGCAAATTTCTCTTCTATACCGGCGGCTAACCATAGACAAGCCGCTCCACCGCTGACAACCTCATTGAACCTGGGCTTATCAGAGGAGGAGGTATCGTTCTAACATATTTTGGTGGATTAACAATTATGTATTGACTTTAATGTTATCATTTTAAGCTTTACATATTGGAAATCTTTATTATTACTCACTGGCTGAAAGTTTTTGGGAGTGTGTAATTGAAAAAGGCTCGAAACACATTGTCTCCTGAACATATCTCTATATGTGTCTATGCAATTGAGTTGCTATGGTTTATTTAAACACAAGTTACTATTTTACAAAAGTTTGACACAATGTTTCACTTATTTTGGAAGCAATAAATAGGCACAAGAGGTAGCACATGAATCAATAGATAATACAAGCGCATCATTTTTTTATTTATCTTAATTAATTGTGGGGTGTCACTAATTGATTGCAGCTGTATTACTTTCTATTTATTTATTTATTTTTTCACTATTGGATTTTTTTCACTATTGTACTTTTCATTATTTCTATATAAATCTTTAGTCCACTTCAGCGCTTTAGGAATTTTACAATTAGGTTACAGTTGTATTGTTAGAGGAGGTTCCAACGGCATATAAAGTCTTGTAATTTTGATTCTAAATAAAAATAGTCCATGTTAGCATCTAAGCAAGTCTCGTCTTGTTTTATGCTTGGGAGCGGTTGGAATATCTGATATCTGTATCCAGACTACAAGGAAGTGGTATACTGACGGAAGCACTCAAGTGGAGTGAGGGACGTTCCATCACAATTATATATATATATTATTTTATTTTATTTCAGACAGCATAGAGAATAAAATGGTGGTCGTTGCAATACTTTATGTCACACCGTATTTGCGCAGCGGTCTTACAAACACAATTTGTTTTTTAAAAAATACACTTTTTTTAATTAAAACACAGTAAAGTTAACACAATTTTCTTTCTATATTGTGAAGGATCATGTTACATTGAGTAAATTGATACCCAACATGTCACGCTTCAAAATTGTGCCCGCTTGTGGAATGGAGACAAACTTTGGCACTTAAAAATCTCCATAGGCGACATTTAAACATTTCTACAGGTTACTAGTTTTGAATTACAGAGGAAGTCTTCTTCTAGAATTATTGCTCTCGCTCTCACGATGGTGGCGATACATCATATGTGTGGTTTGAACACTGTTTTCATATGTGGGCGTGACTTACGTATGCGTTTGCTTCTGCACGCGAGCTCGGAGGGACGGGGCGCTTTTAATTTTGAAAATGTTTTTCTTATTTATTTTACTTCTTGTTTTTTATTTTTACACTGTCCTTTAAAAAATATTTGGATCACTTTTATTCCTATTACAAGGAATGTAAACATCCCTTGTAATAGAAAAAAAGCATGACAGGACTTCTTTAATGTGAGATCTGGGGTCAAAAAGACCCCAGATCTCCCATTTACACTTAAAAGCAATAAAAAAAAGTATTTTCTTTTCAATAAAAAAAATTGTCCCTTTAAGGCCATTGAGCGGAAGTGATGTTTGACGTCACTGCCATCATCCAATGGCATAGAGTCGAGTGGGGGCCATCATTCTCTCTCTCTCAGGGAAAAGGATTGGATCATCTCCGCCACTACCGACGGATCCGGTAAGTGGCGGAGATGACCGGACACGGCGGGAGGGGGGTGGGCACCTCTCCTGCCGGCTATAAAAGTGATCTTGCAGTGAATCCACCGCAGAGACCACTTTTATCTTACAGTGGACCGCCCGTCGTTGAAGAAAATATTATGGCAGCTATCTGCTGCCATAAAAATGGTATTTAATGTCAAAAAGAACTGATGTATATCGACAGCGGATGGTCCGGAAGTTGTTAAAGTATAACTGGACTTTTACAAACAATATACATTTGTACTTGTCCCAACAACCTCTGAAAAACCAGCATAATAGGTTAGCTATTATGAAAAGCCCTGTTTCCAGAAATACTACCAATACTGTACTATGAAAAATCTGCTTCTGGGAGAAGGATTACTCATTCAGCTTAATGCAGTGCATGTGTTATGTATTCAGACAGCTTGTTTGCACTAAAAATGGATACTAGGACAGCACCAGACCATGCTGCTAAAAGCTTTAGAAAAAGGTAAATAATCATAATGCCATGTTTAGTGATATTGCAGGTGTAGCAACCCCTAGTTTAGAGTAGACTGCTAGGTAGATTTGGAATAAAAGAAACGAAAGCTACAGCGCTACTGCAGAGTACTGATGAATAACAAGAGGAGGATCAGGAATGAGGGATAACGTACAAAGGAATTTAATCTGAATCCAATAAAATGGTGGCTGCTTCCCTAAACCAGGTCCTAAGAACCTAATACACATAGAGAAAAATAAGCAGAAGAGGCACCTCCATCTAAATGTAAACTGTACGTAGCACCCTCTAGCTAGTGTACTAGATGTAAATAGGTTTGTTAGGGTAGGAAAATTGGTTTGGCTGAGAGCCAGGCCTGGGTTGAATCTGGGTCAGGGTTTAGTGACTCAGGGAGCTGGGTGACTCAGCAAGCAGCTTCTCTTGTCTGTTTTCTGGAAACTTGGAGAAACTTCCAGATGTACTGTAGTGGGCGAAGGCTAGGAGCTGTTTGGCATATTTACAATGCCTTGAAAAAGCTTTGAATTTTTTCACATTTTGTCATGTTACAACCAAAAACCTAAATGTATTTTATTGTGATTTTATGTGATAGATCAACACAACATGGCACATAATTGAGAAGTGGAAGGAAAATGATAAATGTTTTTTAACATTTTTACAAATAAATCTGAAAAGTGTGGCATACATTTGTATGCAGCCCCCTTTACTCTGATACCCCTAACTAAAATCTAGTGGAACCAACTGCTTTCATAAGTCACCTAATTAGTACATAGAGTCCACCTGTGTGTAATTTAATCTCAGCATAAATAGAGCTGTTCTGTGAAGCCCTCAGAGGATTGTTAGAGAACCTTAGTGAACAAAAAGCATCATGAAGGCTAAGGAACAACTAGACAGGTCAGGGATAAAGTTGTGGAGACATTTAAAGCAGGGTTAGGTTTTAAAAAATATCCCAAGCTTTGAGCATCTCACAAAGAACTGTAGTATGGTACAACTGCAAACCTACCAAGATTTGTCCGTCCATCTAAACTGACAGACCGGGCAAGGAGAGCATTAATCAGAGAAGCAACCAAGAATCCCATGGTAACTCTGGTGGAGCTGCAGAAATCCACAGCACATGTGGGAGAATCTGTCCACAGGACAACTATTGGTGGTGCACTCCACAAATCTGGCCTTTATGAAAGAGTGGCAAGAGGAAAGCCATTATTGAAAGAAAGCCATAAGAAGTCCTGTTTGCAGTTTGCAAGAAGCCATGTGGGGGACACAGCAAACATGTGGAAGGAGATGCTCTGGTCAGATGAGACCAAAATTGAACTTTTTGGCCTAAAAGCAAAACGCTATGTGTGGCGGAAAACGAACACTGCACATCACCCTGAACACACCACCCCACCCCACCGTGAAACATGGTGGTGGCAGCATCATGTTGTGGGGATGTTTTTTTTCAGCAGGGACAGGGAGGATGGTCAGAGTTGATGGGAAGATGGATGGAGCAAAATACAGGGCAATATTAGAAGAAAACCTGTTAGAGTCTGCAAAAGACTGAGGCGGAGGTTCACCTACCAGAAGGACAGCGACCCTGAACATACAGCCAGAGCTACAATGGAATGGTTGAGATCAAAGCATATTCATGTGTTAGAGTTGTATTCAAGTTGTACAGTCAAAGTCCAAACCTAAGTCCAATTGAGAATCTGTGGCAAGACTTGAAAATTGCTGTTCACAGACACTCTCCATCCAATCTGACAGAGCTTGAGCTATTTTGCAAAGAAGAATGGGCAAAAATGTCACTCTCTAGATGTGCAAAGCTGGCAGGGACATACCCAAAAAGACTTGCAGCTGTAATAGCAGCAAAAGATGGTTCTACAAAGTATTGACTCAGGGGGCTAAATACAAATGCACGCCACACTTTTTAAAAAATGTTGAAAGCCATTTATCATTTTCCTTTCACTTCACAATTATGTGCCACTTTGTGTTGGTCTATTACATAAAATTCCCAATAAAATACATTTTCTCTTTCGTTGGGACATGACACAATTTGGAAAAATTTCAAGGGGTATGAATAATTTTTCAAGGCACTGTATGAGGTCCTCTACCAATCCCAAGCAAAAAGGGGCTGGAAGGGGGTAGGCACCTTTTAAATGGTCATGAATCATGCCAGCGGGGGCAGTTGGATGGAAGATGAAGATAGAGTGCTGAGGAGGTTGTAATCAGAGGAGCAGGGGTTGATTACTTAGGGTTGCTCAGTGTTTTACAGGCTGCTTTCCTGTTACTTTCCCCTGTCTTCTAGAGGATTCTAGAACATATTGGGAGGAAGAACAGGGTATGTAGCCTAAATATTTATGACACTCCAACCAATCTATGGGGAGGTGTGCTCAGAAGGTGGTGAGAGAGCCCATAAATAGTCTGATGCCTAAACAGCGGAGGCAGTGTTCCTGGGTCCAGTTCTGTAGAAGGAGACCCGTGTGCAGGGGCTCTGTGCCTGGGGCAGAAGTCTTGGGAGGAAGCCAGTCAGAAGACATTGAGGTTCCAACTAGGGTTTGCAAGTCCAGGGATCAATTTGGGTCAGGAGAAGCTCACTGGAGAGCCGGGAGGAAGTTGGTGGGAATACATCTCACTCACTACGAAGAGCCTGGTGGATATCAGCAGGAGACAACTGAAGATCCTGTGGCTATCTATCGGAGTAAAAGACCCCTGTCCTGAGGAAGAGTTTCATTGCTGCTGGAGGGTTTGTAACGGATGTGTGTAGCTTTTAAACTCTGGAAGAAGTACAGGTCATTGGCAGCATAGAGATCCAGTGGGATATTTCTTTTTGTGCAGTGCAGCCAGAAGTTTGTTCAATGCAGCAAGAAGTTGAGCAGTCCTCAAGTTGTACAGTTCTGCAGTTTCTGGGAAATGTTCCCTATCCCCTATTCAAGTTCATTGTTCTCCAATAAAAACCCAAATAAGAAACCCCTAGACGATTCTTTGGAGCCGGCTGAAGGGTGCCAGAAATGCTGTGTGTCTGGCTATGTGTGCTTTAGGGGGGGAAATAGGACACAATTTACCAGTGGCTCTTTAGGGGGCTACGCTACATAGGTATACTGTATATATTTCATATTTAAATCTGATCGTTACATAGTAATTTCAGACTATACCTTTTAGTTGTCTCATAGGTAGCTCCTCTAGGCCTTGTGTTTTGTTCTTGTTACCATAATTATATGCAATACAGAGGGCGAATTGTCTATTGAGCAAAGTGTTTCCTCGAATCACCTGTAGGTTGGTCAACGGAATGGACTTGATAAAGTTAAGAGCGATCAGGACATAACCTCGCACTTCTTTTATGCTCTAAAATTGAAAAATAAAACATGATAATGAGTATATATTGATTAAATGTCTAATATAACAAAGCACATAAAACACATAATTTCACAAATATAAAAGATTATTAAGAGTGGCAGCTTGTTGGGTAGAGCCCTCTTCTGCCAGATCATGTTTTGTATATGTGTTGTGTAGAGAACAGATAAGTAAAAAAAAAACAACCATTTTCAAAAGTTTGCAGAAATTTTGTTTATTCAGGCCCAGTAGGTATTTCTGAATAATGTCCAATTCGAAGGACCTTGTAAATGTTACATGTGTAGTGGGTGCCGATCCCCCAGCCAGCCAGCCGCCACAGACAGAAGAAGACAGGACAGCAGCTGTGGGGAATCGCCGCCCACTCTGTTCCCTGCTCATTGGCTGTGAAAGAGGACCAATCCAGAGAAAGGAGGAGAGGGGCATCATCAGACATGTAGTTATGGCTACAAGTGGCCCCATGGCCATCTCCAGAGCGCAGACTACAGCCCCCAGGGTGCTGGGATACAAGGAGGGAGGTGGAGGCTGCCTGGGAGCAGGGGGGAGAGACCACAAGGCAGCCAGAGAGACCAGTTGCAGGAGGAGTTCTTGCCCCTTGCTTGTTATTGAGTTGAAGCGATCGCTGCCAGGACAGAGTAGTGACTCTCTCAGCCAGACAGCTTCACCCTTGGATGCAGATCCATCATCACAAGCACCCAATCGGCTGTGTGGGTAACTGTACTGACATTGTTGGGTCACAAGGTTGCCAGTCAGGGATGCTTCAAGAGCCTGTTCCAGGACATCTCATTCCTTTGAGCTTTGGTATCTTCAGGATTAGTGAGAGGGTGGAAGCCCACCTTGTGCACACATCAAAAGGGACACTGCATGCAGACATCTTTATCTCCTATTCCCACATTAGAGCCTTTACAGGAGACACTTTGCATAAGTTACCCCTTGTTACTGGGAATTGTTGCACAGAGATCTGTTTGGGCCCTATGTTGAGCTAGCTGAAGACGCCGGATATCTCACAACTCCAAGGACTCAGTGAAAAATATTAGCACACATTAAGGGGGAACACTTATTTAAAAGTTTAAAGAAAGAAGAACATAGAATCGAAAAAAATTATCAAGAGGCTCCTCCAGGGGTTGTGCTACATATGTAATGTCCAAAAATGTGTGGTCCTTCTCACCCCCCCAAGCAATACCTGCACTTTAAATACCCAATAAGGTATTTCTCGTCAAATTTGTTTATTGATTTTGAAAATATAAACATTGATACAATTAACAAAATATTGATTACATTAAATGGTAGTATTAGTTGAATTTACATATCAGATCTTAGTATTTCTTGTAGTTACAAGCAATGAAAGACTTAAATAGGCTATATGTTACAATCAGTTTGAAACAATGAAATAATCAAGAGCAACAAAAAAAATGAAAAAGTTGTTAAACTTTTAACTTTGAGTAATATGTAATAAAGAAATAATATTAATTACTATGAGATTCAGTTATTTATAATAGGACATTAGAGCTTACTATCTATTATTGTATTATAATTGAGCATTATAAAAGTGAGTGTTTCGCTACCATTTCGTTATGTAAAAATAAATAGAAGAAGACAGGATAGAATAAGGAGAAAAGAAAAGAATTAAAGGAAAGTAAAGATAAGAAGAAGAAGAAAAAAAAAAAAAGAAGTCTGGATTAGTAGAGGTTTCCGGGGATTTCTTAGTAACAATATATACATAGTATCTTTTTATCAGTTATTCAAAACAAAGTTATATAGTTACCAAGGTCTTAGTAAAGAAGTGTCAAAATTAGGAGAAAGAAAGTGGGTCACCCAAGGACTCCAAATTTTCTCAAATTTAGGTATGTTATCGTTGGATATGGCATCTGTTTTCGAGAGGATCATGGCCTGATGTATTCTGTTCGTAGTTTCAGAAAGCATTAGTGATGAGGACTTCCACGCTTTGGCGATGGTCGGCTTTGCGGCTGTGGTAATTTGTAGAAGGAGTTTAAATTGTGTATAGGAGATTTGCGTAGGCTTTAAATTTAGAAGCGCATTTGTCGGATCTGGGATGATAGTTTTCTTGAATAATTTAGAGAGCATTAGGAATATTTCTTTCCAATAATTTTTTGCTATATGGCAATCCCAAAAGATATGAAAATGTGTTCCTAGATCACCACAGCCGCGAAAGCAAAGTGGAGAGTATTGTGGAACATATTTTGTGATCCTAACAGGGACCTGATACCAATGCATAAGTACTATATAGTTCGCCTCTAAGGCTACTACAATATGAGAAGATATTTTGGTATTGGCCCAGACTTTATCCCATTTGGATGAGTCCATGTGAAAACCCAGATCATTCTCCCATTTTTCCACATAGGAGGGTGTTTTTGTATCAGGCAAAGCATTCAGGTGACTATACAACATTGACACAAGCCCCTTTGAGTGGGGGTCATATTTACAAATACGTTAAAAATGCGTTATGTCACATAGATTATCTCTACCTTGTATAAATGGCATAAAAATGTTTTTGATCTGTAGATAACGAAAGATTTCTGAATCTGGAAATTGATGGGTTTCACATATTTCAGGAAATGTTTTAAGTGAAGTGGTCGTTATCAGGTCATAGAGTTGTGTTAAATCAGCAGAAATCCATTTTTTAAAAGTTTTAGGAGATGTATGAGCTGGGTAGAAAAGTGGATTTCTAATAAATGATACAAGAGATATATGCGGAGATTGTAGTCTTTTGATTACTTTGAATCTATACCATATAGCAATTGTATGTTTAGTAATCCTATTTTTTATTATTTTATGGTCAGAAGAGGTAGACCATATTAGATTTGGTATGGAGATCGGATCACAGTCGATTGATTCAATCGCTACCCAGAGGGGGATCTCGTGTTTCGTGTGATATTTAGGAATATGTGCTACATGGAAATAATCAGTAAAATTAGGGAAACCTAATCCTCCTTTAAGTTTAGAAAGATAAAGAGTGTGGGTAGGTAAGCGAGATTTTAAGGAGCTCCATATGAATGCTTGTGTTTTACGTTGTAGGTTCCTAAGGAAGTATGCCGGGATAGGAATGGGTAATACACAAAAGAGATATAAAATTTTAGGTAATACAGTCATTTTTATTACATTTATTTTACCAATCCATGATATTGGCAAAGAGGACCATTGTTTAAGAAAATTAGTAATTTTTCGTAGTAGTGGAGGATAGTTAGCAGAGAAGATATCAGATAGATTGGGGGTAAGAGTAATACCTAGATATGTGAGGTGAGACTTTGACCATGTAAAAGGCAGAGATATTTGAGCTTGTTGTAGTGTTTGCGGGGGTAAAGAGACATTTAAAACTGTTGATTTTTGTGAGTTTATAATTAGTCCAGAAATTTGGGCAAAGTGATCTAGTTTGCTTATAAGATTGGGAGCAAAAATATGAGGGGAAGACATAAAAATTAATATATCGTCAGCAAATAGACATAATTTATGTTGATGGCCTGCTAAATCTATGCCCTTGATTGAAGGGTCTGTACGGATAGCCTGGGCAAGAGGTTCAATGAGTAAGGCAAATAAAAGTGGGGAGAGAGGACAACCCTGACGTGTTCCTCTATTTATGTCAAACATGTCTGATTTGTATCCTGCATATTTAACATATGCCTTGGGATTATTATAAAGTGAAGTGACCCAGCTTAGAAAATGAGGTCCAAAGCCCCATTTTTGTAGAGTGAAATTTAAGTAGGGCCACGTCACTGTATCAAATGCTTTTTTGATATCTAATGACAGGAGACACAGAGGTATTCGCCTTGTTTTAGCTGCTTGAATCAATCATGATGCTCTACGGACATTATCTGCTGCTTGTCGTAAAGGGATGAAACCTACTTGATCTTTGCTTATTAATGAACCAATTATATTATTAGGACAAGACGCCATTACTTTTGCTAGTAGTTTCATATCTAGGTTTTACCGGTTCCCGACCGGCGCACGCCGATGTACGTCAGCAGAATGGCACGGCTGGGCAAATGGGCGTACCTGTACGTCTATTTGAATTGCCCGCCATGCCATTGCGTGCGTGCCGCCGGCCGGGAGCTCCGTGAGTCGGGTCGCGGGTCCAGCGGACTCGATCGCCGCGGGGATACCCGTGATCACCTCACGGAGAGGACGAACGGGGAGATGCCGTTGTAAACAGCATCTCCCCGTTCTGCCTAGTGACAAGTGTCACTCGATCTCTGCTCCCTGTCATCGGAGCAGATATCGGTGACGTCACACACACAGCTCATCCCTCTACAGTTAGTAATCACTCCCTAGGACACACTTAACCCCTCCCCGCCCCCTAGTGGTTAACCCCTTCACTGCCAGTGCCTTTTATACAGTAATCAGTGCATTTTTAATTGCACTGATCGCTGTATAAATGACAATGGTCCCAAAAATGTGTCAAAAATGTCCGACATGTCCGCCACAACATCGCAGTCACAATAAAAATCGCTGATCGCCGCCATTACTAGTAAAAAAAAAATTATTAATAAAAATGCCATAAAACTATCCCCTATTTAGTAAACGCTATAACGTTTGCGCAAACCAATTATTAAACGCTTATTGCGATTTTTTTTTTACCAAAAATATGTAGAAGAATACGATCGGCCTAAACTGAGGAAAAAAAAAGTTTTTTTTATATTTTTGGGGGATATTTATTATAGCAAAATGTAAAAAATAATGCGTTTTTTTCAAAATTGTCGCTCTTATTTTGTTTATAGCGCAAAAAATTAAAATCGCAGAGGTGATCAAATACCACCAAAAGAAAGCTCTATTTGTGGGGAAAAAAAAGACGTCAATTTTGTTTGGGAGCCACGTCGCACGACCGCGCAATTGTCAGTTAAAACGACGCAGTGCCGAATCGCAAAAAACGCTCTGGTCAGGAAGGGGGTAAAATCTTCCGGGGCTGAAGTGGTTAATAAGGATATAGGTCTAAAGTTAGTACAAGATGAGTCATCAGACCGAGGTTTAGGGATCATTGAAATTATTGCTCTTAAAGTTTCCGGTCGGAAGGATTGTTTGTTAAGTAGGGAGTTAAATGCTTTTGTCAGGATGGGAGTAAGAATATGGGAAATTTTTTTATAGTAGAGGGCTGAGAATCCGTCAGGGCCTGGTCGTTTATTTAACTTAAGGGATTTAATTGCTATTTCGATTTCTATAGGTTCAATAGGACTTTCAAGGTTATTGTATTGAACTTGAGAAATGGTTGGAAGTTTAACTTGTGAAAAAAATGATTCTGCTGAGGATTGGTCGAAGGATCCTTCTTTTTTGTATAAAGAAGTAAGATGTTTATGAAAGATGTGTAATATCTTTACTGGGTTACTAGTGTATTTATCATGGGGTATTTTTAGGCGAATTGGCTTAAAGGAGTTATTTAATTTTTGAAGCGCATGTGTAAGAAGGGTGCCAGGTTTATTAGCTTTAAAGTAGAATTTATATTTAGATTTATGTATTGTTTTGTCCACCGATTCTGATAGGAATAGGTCAAGATTTAAACTTGCCTTATCAAGTTGTGCTTTTGACACTGGAGTAGGGTTTGATTGGAAATTTGTGTGGCAGTCATTAAATTCTTTTTCTAGTTTTTGTTGTAGTTGTCGTTTTTCTTTTTTAAGGTATGATGCTTCTCGTAGACAGACCCCTCTAAGAACAGGTTTATGGGCTTCCCACAATGTCAGTGGGGATATATCAGGAGTATCACTGTATCCCAGATATTCTTTTATTGCTGATTCTAAGTCAGATGAATGTGATGGGTGTGTGAGAATTGAATCGTTTATGTGCCATGTGGGGTCTTGAGCTTTTGGGATTAAAGAAGTATAGGTTGAAATTATCGCACAATGATCTGTCCAAGTATAAGGTTTAATGTAAGAGTTGAGCAATTCTGGTGACATACTTATAGATATTAGGATATGGTCAATACGTGAAAAAGATTTATGTGGGTGGGAGTAAAAAGAGAATTGACGTTTTGAAGAATTTATTTCACGCCAGGAATCTAGCAGTGAATGTTGTTGAAGAAGTCTTTGAAACATACGAGATTGAGAGCTGGATACGGTTGGAGTAGGGGATTTATCTAGATAGGGGTATAGAACTTGATTTGAATCACCATATATCAAAAGTGTGCCCATTTTATGCGAATCTATTACTTGTAGCAAGTGAGAGAGGAATGATGTTGGTCTTTTATTAGGTGCATAATAGGAAACAATTGTGAGTGGGATATCACATAGGTGTCCCAAAAGTATGAGAGAGCGGCCCTCTGGATCTTTGATCTCTGTTATGAGGGAAAAAGGTGTAGTTCGGTGAAATGCTATTAGTACTCCTCTGCGTTTTGATTTAGCTGAAGCAGTATAAACTTGGGGGTAGCATGTCCCAAAATATTTAGGGGTTGAAGTTTCAGTAAAATGCGTCTCTTGGAGGCACACTATATGGGCTTTGAAGGAGGATAAAGATCTGAATACTTTAGTTCGCTTATGAGGAATGTTTAGACCTCGGACATTTAAGGTTAGGACATTTAAAGGAGCCATATATAATTTTTACATAAGATATATCGATATATTTCTGTTATCAGGTGCGGAATCAAAGAAACCCCAGGGAAAGATTGGATAAAAGAAAAAAGGAGAAGTAGATTATGAGAGAAGAAAGAAATAATAAGAGTCATATATTTAAAATAAGTTATAATTACTAATATATGTATAAAAATAAAACGATGGCGTACTGAGCACGCAAATCTGCTAGCTCAGAGGCACAAAGTCTATCCGAGGAGGCCCCTCACACTGTAACCCAAGTGGAGGAGAGTCCTAGGACAGAAAAATGGGGGCAGCAGTGACCAATTCTCGGGTCCCCCGCAGGCAAATTTTATGAAAAAATAAAAAAAATTCAATTTAGACATCCGATGGCTTTATTCCTTAAAAAATAAGCAAACATAAGAGTCAGATTAAATAGTATTCCTTTTAACAAATCCTTAATTAATTATATATAAATATTTGAATGTAAAGTTATATACTTTAACTTATAACATATTAAGAACTTGAAATATTTAAAATTAAAGATAAGGTAGGTGAACCATTAAGTTAAATGAGCTTCAGAGAGAAATGGAAAATGCGTTCAGTCCATTGTGTCTGGTGGGTCTAGGTCTGGGGAATTGAATTGACCCCTTTTTGATGCACTTTGTCTGCTTCTGTCAGTTCCAGACTTAGATGCACTTTGTGGAGAATTAGATGTTGTACGTCGACGAGGGCTAGTAGAGGGCCCATTGTATAGATGAAGGTTTTGCAAAGGGTTCTGTAATTGTTCGAAGGATCTGCTTGAATATTTGGTGCCTTGAAATGTAAAACGAATAGAAAATGGGAATCCCCATTGATAAGGGATATGGTGGTGTTGGAGATTTTGGAGCAAAGGTTTCATCGTGCGCCGTTTAGCAACTGTTATAGGATAGGTCAGCAAAAATCTGGTATGAATGACCTTGAAAAGTAAGAGATTCTTTGTTCCTGGCGGCTGTCATAAGTTGCTCTTTTGTGCGAAAAAAGTGGAACTTTACAATTATGTCACGAGGGGGACCTTCAGCTTTGCGTGGCGCCAAAACTCTATGGATTCTGTCCATTTCCAATCTTTCAATTGGGATTGATGGTGTTAATTCCTGAAAAAGAGCAGTCATAGTCGATTGAAGGTCAATGATTGACTCAGGCATACCTCGTATGCGGAGGTTTGAACGACGTGCCCTATTCTCAAAATCTTCTAAAAGCGCTTGCAGCGTTAAATTTTCATCTTTAGGAGACTCCAATTCATTGTCATGTGATAGTACATTAGTTTCAATGTCATCCATCCTGTTTTCCAATTCAGCTGTGCGTTGGCCTAAATCACGTATTTCTTTTGTCAGTTTCTCTGTAATTTGGTCAGAGGTCTGCTTTAAAGCTTTCTGTAGCATTTTCTCTATTTGTTTTAATATTTTTGGGTGCAATGTATCTGCTTGTTGTGGATGGGAGCTGGCACTGTATTCACTATCTGTGTCATACAGTTCCTGAGGTAAATGCAGCTGTTTCTTGTCAGCGCAGGCCTTAGCTGTGTGAGGAGAATTAGACTGAGCCATATTACAGGAGCCTCTGAGCGGTTTTTCCTTGTGGCTTTTGTTTTGCCTCGGGCAGCTCCCAAAACCATTCTATTTGGTTCACAGGGTACTAAGGAGGATATTAGTATGCTTTTTGTTTAGTTACCCTGCCATTCGGGCGTCTGTGGTAGCCGCAAAGTCCCGGGAATAACAGAGCCTCAGCGGGACATGTCCATCGCTGTCTGCTCCGCGCATGCACCCCCCCCCCAATAAGGTATTTTACCTGATCGTATTCAGGCTCTTAGTCAGAGCAAGCATCTGTATAATGACATTGAGGCTCAGGTCAGTTTGCAAATTGGAGCTGCAGCAAAGTTCCCAACAATTTACACATAAAAAATGGAGCTAAAGGCTTCTCCAGCACTTACACGGGAGAAAGAAGACCTAAGAAAGACTTGGTGTTTGAAACACTGGGAGCTACTGATGAACTGAGCTCAGCTATTGGAGCCTTAAAATGGTTGTAAAGGCTGGACTGGACATTTTTTTACCTAAATGCATTCACTTCACTAAGTTAAAAAATGTCCCTGTATCTGTATCACCCCCTTACCCCCCTTTTTTACTCACCTGCGCCCAATCTCATTCCAACGCTGTACCCGTCAAGGTGGCTCTCTTCTCATTCTCTGCAGACAGTGGCAGCAGTGGGAGCCAATGGTTCCTGCTACTGTCAATCAAATTCTATGAGCAGAGAGTGGGGGTGGGGTGGGCCCAGCTTTGTGTGTCAATAGACTTACATAGCCAAACTCAGGAGTGAGCTTGTAGGCGGGCCCCCATAATAAGCAGCTTCTTATGGGGGTGCACCGAATAGAGGAGGAGCCAAGAATGCCAGCAAGAGACCCGAGATGAGGTTTGGGTCACTCTGCGCAAAACCATTGCACCAAGCAGGTAAGTATAACATGTTTCAGAGAATTCTGTCTGGATGCTAATCTCCAAATTGTGTCTGAACTGTAGAAATTGGAGAAGTACCTAGGTGCTGCATATTCTGAGAAGGTAGAGAGGATAGTAGAAGAGGAGACCACCTGGAGCTAGGAAAGCAGCAAAAGGCTCTTTAAAGCAGAACTTTAGTCATTTCTTTATCGTACATCACAGGACACAGAGCAGTCATTACTATATGGGTTATACGCCACCTATTGGTGAATGGACACTGGTAAATCAATCAAACAAAAAGTCCTCCCCTATATAACCCCTCCTACACAGGAAGTACCTCCGTTTTTTCGCCAGTATCTGTTAGGTGGATGGTCACTGAAGTGACATGTGCTCTTGGAGCATACTTGGAGGTCTGGACGGTTCTATTAAGAATTATGGACTTCAATCGGATCCATTTGAAAAAGCTATCAGCCAAAATGGATGGTACCCAAGCCATCATTGGAAAGAGGCTTGGGTACCATCCATTAGGGATGGGCGAACGGTTTGGCTCGAGCATAAGTTCGGGCCGAACTTTGGTTGTTCGGATGTTCTGTAAACATCGTTCGGGGCAAATTCGAAAGCCGCCGGAACACCGTTAAAGTCTATGGGACACTAACATGAAAAATCAAATGTGCTAATTGTAAAGGCTTATATGTAAGTTATTGTCATAAAAAAGTGTTTGGGGATCTGGGTCCTGCCCCAGGGGACATGTATCAATGCAAAAAAAACGTTCGTTTTTTCGGGAGCTGTGATTTCTATAATGCTTAAAGTGAAATAATAAAAATGAAATATTCCGTTAAATATCGTGCCTGGGGGGTGTCTATAGTATGCCCGTAAAGTGGCGCATTTTTCCCGTGTTTAGAACAGTACCACAGCAAAATGACATTTCTAAAGGAAAAATTGTCATTTAAAACTGATTGCAGCTGTAATGAATTGTCAGGTCTTGGCAATATAGAAAATTCATTGAAAAAAAGAGCATGGGGTCCCCTCCAGTCCATTACCAGGCCCTTTGGGTCTGGTAAGAATATTAAGAGGAACCCCAAAACAAAATTAAAAAAAAAATTGTGTTGGGGTCCCCCTAAAATCCATACCAGGCTCTTCGGGTCTGATATTGAAATTAAGGGGAACCCTGTGCCAATTTTTTTTTTTTAAATGGCGTAGGGGTCCCCCCAAAATCCATACCAGACCCTTCAGGTCTGGTATGGATTTTAAGGGGAACCCTGCGCCAAAATTAAAAAAAAATGGCCTAGGTGTCCCCCCCAAAATTCATACCAGACCCTTATCTGAGCACGCAACCTGGCAGGCCGCAGGAAAAGAGGGGGGACGAGAGAGCGCCCCCCCTCCTGAACCGTACAAGGCCACATGCCCTCAACATGGGGAGGGTGCTTTGGGGTAACCCCCCAAAGCACCTTGTCCCCATGTTGATAGGGACAAGCATTAAAAAAATCACTTCTCCCGAAAAAACAGGATTTAAAAAAAAAAAATTTGCATTGATACATGTGTCCTGGGGAAGGACCCAGGCCCCCAAACACTTTTTATGACAATAACTTGCATATAAGCCTTTAAAATGAGCACTTTTGATTATTCTTGTTCGTGTCCCATAGATTTTAATGGTGTTCGTGTGTTCTGCCACATTTTTTGCCTGTTCGCATGTTCTGCTGCAAACCGAACCGGAGGGTGTTCGGCTCATCCCTACCATCCATTTTGGCTGATAGGTTTTGCCCGTAATGCAGTCTTATGGCACTGGACCCTGCATAATGGAACCCTGTACAGTGTTTGTTCTGACCAAGGTGCTTTCCTGCAGGGTGCTATACAGGTCCAGGGGAGTCAAAGCAGATTAGGGGGGACCCAGTCTCTGAAGGTCTTTTATGACAAAGCTCACCGTGATGGGTAAAGATTGGACTCCTGTTATGTTCAGAGTCCTGCAGCAGGAATGGTCTGCATTTTTGCAGTTTCTTTTTAAAAAGTTTGTATGCATGTTGCATAGATATATGTGTTTGCGTGGATGCATGTTTGCATAAACACATGGTGCATAGACACATGTTTGCATAGATGCACGTGGTGCAATATATGTTGCATAAACACGTTTCATAAATGCATGCTTGCTTTTTCCGTAAATGCATGCCTCCATGGGCACGTATTGCGTAAGTGCATGTTTGCATGGACATGCGCTTACGTGTTTTGCCTAAACGCATATTTGCTTAAACACATACCTACATGCTTCCATAAACGCATGCCTCCATAAATACATATTGCTTAAATGCACGATGGCAGGTTTTCATTTATAATGCATACATATTTGCTTAGTTTAAACTGTCTACATATGTGCTTATTTACAGTAAACTGTATACATATGTGCTTAGTTGCATTTAACAGTATACATATGTGCTTATTTGCCTAGGACATACATACGAGCTTATTTGCTTTGGGATACATACATATGTGCTTATTGCCTTGAGCTGCATACATAAATGCATGAAGGGCAAGAATACTTGTATACCTGCATGTTTGCAAAACTTAGGTACCTACATAACGGCATGCCTGGGTACCTGCATACTTACATACATAAGGGGTTGCATAGCAGTAAACCAACATTGTTTTAGGCCTGCATCCTTGGAGGACTGTGTATTAGGTTGGCTAATATAGTTACTACGTTATTTATACCAGTTAAATGCTTCCAGAAAGGAGAGGCAGCCGAGGGGAGGCAGGTGCACCGCTCTCAGGTTCAGTGATCTGCCGGAGTCCACATCCCCCCAATGGACAGTGGTGTCAGATGCATCTGAGCTACTGTGGTGTTTGGCATTGCAGCCTTTTCCTGACGCATTCATTTTTCATCAGATGGACTGTAGCCTCATCACCTTGATCATATCTGATCGAAGCCTAAGCTCAAGCCTGGGTAATATATGGATGTGAGACTGCCCGGGAATACCAGATGCTGTAAGCTTTCCCCCACCTGTGTGAGGGAGGCATCTGAGGCTGATGTGTTTTAAGAGTATCTCAGGCCAGAAGATCTTAGGGCAGTCTCTGGTGGTTTTGCTCCATCTTTAGCCTGCAAAAGCTTGATAGGTTAGGTACGCCTTTTTTTGACCTTTGGGGTCTGCCACAGAGTCGTCAGTCTTTTGCCTTGCATTTGACTCTTGGAGCAGAAGGTATGGGCTCATTATTTAAAAAAAAAAAAAAAAAAAAAAACCCAACCGTTAGCGGTCCCAAAACCAAATGAGGACATAAGGTCTAGCTTAGATCTTAAGCCGCTGGACATCCCTCTGTTTCAGGTTCTGTCCATTTAGTGTTGACCTCCTGCGAGAGGTAGATTTCGGGGTCCATAGTCATCAATGATGCATATCTTCATGTGTCATTTTTTCCAGGCTCATCAAGGGTTTTTGCAAATTGCAGTGCAAAGTCGTCTTTTTTATTTTTGTGACTCTGCTCTTCGGGCTGGCCACAGCTCGAAGGGTTCACAAAGCTCCCAGCCCAGTACTGGACTTGCTGAAAACGCACATGTGCCAATCTCAGTTTACTTCAATAATCTTTGTTCTGGAAGCTCTCTGTTCCAGATTTTCCTTTGATACATTTCTGCAGGAGGAAGTTGTATCAAGGTCAAGGCACGTTCCCTATGTACAGTCCTACTCCAGGTCTTTGGTAGAGAATCATTCTCTCTGTCTGGAACATGAAGTTCCAGGCATTGGATTGCCAGAGGGATCTGTTCCTGGGGTATTACAGAGCTAAGATTGCTGGTTGATGGTTCGAGATCTGGAGAAGGGATGGGCAAGATAACCACTGATGCCAGCTTCTCCAGTTGGTTTGAAAGCGGCTATAGTTCAATGGACTTGGTCTCCACAGGAGAAAGTATTGCCCATCGATATCTTGGATTGTTGGCCAGTATGCTTTGCTCTGGAAGTTGGGACAAACCAGTGGTAGGTGTAATCTGGTAATGCCTCTGCAGGCATACATATCAACCACCAGGAGTCATACGGCTCGGGAAGGTGAACAACATTCTGTCTGAGACAGTACAACAAGTGTTGTCTCTATCACTAGTACATATTCCAGGTATAGTATAATGGCAGGGGGAACTCTGCAGGTGAATCTACTAGATTCCAAGTTCCACAAAAAGTGGGAAAAGGTTGTGTTTGGGACGAAAGTCCCACAGACAATAGGGGCAGATGCACTGGTAACACTTTAGGGACCAGTTCTCCCTTATTTGATGCTTTCCCTCTGTTTCGACTTCTCCCACATCTTTTGCGAAGAATCCGGGAGGTGGTAACACTGATAATAGTGTTAGCCGAATTAGCCCAGGAGGGCTTGTTACGCTGACAAAGCGAGTCTTACGGGGGTCGCTCTTTGAACACTCCCAGTCCAGCGGGACCTAATGGTCTTGAGTCCTGTATCCCCACACTGTTGAGCCCTGGAAGCTGGTTTCAGGGAACCTCGATTACAGGACTTGGAAATATTTTTCTTTTCCTGGGAAAGCCACAGGAATATGAGTGGGAAATTTTTATTTTCTTTCTCCAATCAGTAGGGGAAATGAGATTGGCCTTAACTACCATTAAGGGTTCAAGTTCATCCCTATCCATTTTTTCCAGAGGCCATTGTTTCTCACTCCTGGATTCATACTTCATACAGAATGTAGCGTAGATAGTCCCACGTCAGGCCACTCTTGTGTGGGACTGGGATTCGCTCTTGGCTGTCTTTGCAAAGGCCATTATTTTTAACCAATTGGGAGACTGTTAGTCCCTTATCTTGGAAGATGGCTTCTTTTGTTGCTATCACTTCACTAAGTGGAGTGTCAGAGTTGGCGCTCTTTCGTGCAAGGAGCCGTTCTTGGGCGCACATCATAAGTTAATTTTGCATTTTAATCCATCTCTATTGCCTAGATTGCTTTTATATTTTTCTTCTAATCCACAGTTGGCAGGAGAAAGATCGCTACCTACTCTAGAGGTAGTTCAGATGCTCAGGGTCTACTTGAGTTGTCGGCATAGGTCAGGAATCCTGATTTGTGCAGCCAGAAATGCCCAGGAAGGGCAGGCGGCATCCAGGTCGAATGTTTAGCAGTGGATCTGCCAGTTTATCAATGATGCCTATAATTTTAATGAGCAAAATCACATTTTTTTTCCTGGGGAGAGATTCTCTACCAGGTGTGTGGGAGTATCTTGGGCCATCTGCCATCAGGTGTCGGTGGTCCAGGTGTACAAGACCGCTATTTGGTCTTTAACCACTAAGCCACCGCCCACCGTCATATGACGGCGGGACGAGGCTTCTGTTGTTCTGGGAGGACGTCATATGACGTTCTCGCCCTCCCGAGCCACTAGGGGGCGCGCATGCCCGCTGCGTCGCTCGGGACCCGGTGCGCGTGCCCGGCAGCCGTGATGTCCGCCGGGCACCCGCGATTGCCGGGTAACAGAGCAGGAGCATGGATCTGTGCATGTAAACACAGATCCACGTCCTGTCAGAGAGGAGAGGAGACCGATGGCGTGTCCCTTATGTAGAAGAATACGTATCGGCCTAAACTGAGGAAAAAATTTGTTAAAAAAAAAAAAATTGGATATTTATTATAGCAAAAAGTAAAAAATATTGTGTTTTTTCAAAATTGTCCCTCTTCTTTTGTTTATAACGCAATAAATAAAAAACGCAGAGGTGATCAAATACCACCAAAAGAAAGCTCTATTTGTGGGGAAAAAATGATAAAAATTTAATTAGGGTGCAGTGTAACATGACCGCGCAATTGTCATTCAAAGTGCGACAGCGCTGAAAACTGAAAAATGGCTTGGGCAGGAAGGGGGTGTAAGTGCCCTGTATTGAGGTGGTTAAGTTTATACATCCACAAGGTTTTTACCAGGTGGATGTCAAGAACATTGAGGAGACTGCCTTTGGTCTAAGTGCATTACAAACAGTAATAGTGATAGTAATAGTAATAGTAATAGTAATAGTAATAGTGACAGTCTCTTCCAATGGTGTCTCCCTCCCCTCAGGGGTATTGCTTGGGGACGTCCCATATAGTAATGACTGCTCTGTGTCCCGTGATGTACAATAAAGAAATTAGGATTTTTTTCTACAGCTTACCTGTAAAATCCTTTTCTTGGAGTACATCACGGGACACAGAGATCCCTCCCCTCTTGTCTTGGAAGTTTATTGCTTGCTACAAAACTGAGGTACTTCCTGTGTAGGAGGGGTTATATAGAGGAGGACTTCTTGTTTGATTTACCAGTGTCCATTCACCAGTAGGTGGCGTATAACCCAGATAGTAATGACTGCTCTGTGTCCCGTGATGTACTCCAAGAAAAGGATTTTACAGGTAAGCTGTAGAAAAAATCCAAATTTTTTCATCTTTCCATCTTTTAAATCTTCTGCCTTTGTTGTTTTAACTTTGGATAGCAACATTTTTTTCTGCCAGTAAATACCCTATACAGCCAACTTCCTGTTTCTTGTTTGGTAAAAAGCCTAGGCTTATGACATCATGCACAGCTCTCTCTCTCACTCTTGTGAGAGTTTGCCAGGAAGGGAGGGGGGATGACTCATAATCGGGCCAATGAGAGCTGCAGAGCTGGATGTGTGCCTCTGTGTGTCTGCGTAAATCCAGGAAGTGAACAGGCAGCAGCTTCAGCTGCCCACAGTTAAAATTATTGCAGCCAGACTCAGTGGAGGGAGATTTCTGCAGCATATTTGGCAAGTACAGAATCACAGTATATATAAAATAATTTGCAAAGCGGTTGGAGGGAAGCTTCAGAATGGCAAAGATGTTTTTATTACAAATTAAGTGAGCAGACTGCAGTTCCTCTTAAAGGTCCTTTTATTAATTAAGGGGTTGCTAACTCAGGTGAATGTTTTCTTATTGGCACTAAAAAGGAAAATAGTGGCACTGTAAAGGAAAATAGGCACTATATCTTTGCAATGATGGATTATCTGTTTTGGGGACCAGACAGGATTATTTTGCACAGAGAAGTGTTTTTCACATGGATTCCAGCTGAAATATGTCGTTTTAAGCACTTTATTAATTAGGATCTGAACATTATTTTAAGAATTAACAGCAAGTTGTTTTGCACATTTATTTTTATGCTTTGGACTTTTTGAATAATTTTGGAGTCACTTTATTAGGATTTACATATTACAGTGCATCCAGAAAGTATTCACAACGCTTCACTTTTTCCACATTTTGTTATGTTACAGCCTTATTCCAAAATGGATTAAATGCATTATTTTCCTCAAAAGTTTACAAACAATACCTCATAATGACAACGTGAAAAAAGTTTATTTGAAATCTTTGCAAATTTATTAAAAATAAAAAAACTAAAAGAATCTCATGTACATAGGTTGTCACAGCCTTTGCTCAATACTTTGTTGAAGCACCTTTGGCACCAATTAAAGCCTCAAGTCTTTTTGAGTATGATGCTACAAGCTTGGCACACCTATTTTTGGGCAGTTTTTCCAAATCTTCTTTGCAGGACCTCTCAAGCTCCATCAGGTTGGATGGGGAGCATCGGTGCACAGCCATTTTCAGATCTCTCCAGAGATGTTCAATCGGGTTCAAGTCTGGGCTCTGGCTGGGCCTCTTAAGGACATTCACAGAGATGTCCCATAGCCACTCCTTTGTCATCTTGGCAGTGTGCTTAGGGTCATTGTCCTGTTGAAAGATGAATCTTCGCCCCAGTCTAAGGGTCCAGAGCGCTCTGGAGCAGGTTTTGATCAAGGATGTCTCTGTACATTGCTGCATTCATCTGTACCTTGATCCTGACTAGTCTCCCAGCTCCTGCCACTGAAAAACATCCCCGCAGCATGATGCTGCCACCACCATGCCTCACTGTAGAGATGGTATTGGCCAGGTGATGAGCGGTGCCTGGTTATATAAAATAACAAAAATAGTATTGCGCTAGATTTCAAAATGACTAATTAATTAACAATATCCTCCAGTGAATAAGTGACACTATATTATACATGCACAATATTCAAACAAACTCTTGATTGCTGAAAAAACTTCAATCCGAAATGATACGTGCTCCGTGACAGTCTTTACAAAAAATATGATCATCTGTTTGCACACATATTTTTTGTAAAGACTGTCACGGAGCACGTATCATTTTGGATTGAAGTTTTTTCAGCAATCAAGAGCTTGTTTGATTATTGTGCATGTATAATATAGTGTGTCACTTATTCACTGGAGGATATTGTTAATTAATTAGTCATTTTGAAATCTAGCACACTATTATTTTTGTTACTTTATGAATACTTATGTACATGTGATTTTTTTCGTTTTTTATTTTTTAAGAAATTTGCAAAGATTTCAAACAAACTTCTTTCATATTGTCATGATGGGGTATTGTTTGTAGAATTTTGAGGAAAATAATTAATTTAATCCATTTTGGAATAAGGCTGCAACATAAAATGTGGAAAAAGTGAAGCCCTGTGAATACTTTCCGGATGCACTGTATGTATGTTACACTTGATTGTATAATTTATGGTCACTATATTATGTCATTAGAGCGCTGTACCTTCTCTTTCTTTTTTCAATAACTATGTAGGCGGTAGTAGGTGTACACAGTGAGTATTATAAAGCTTTGACAAAAAAGTTGATGTAAAGCCTGGTACACGTGTTACGGAGAGGTCCCTGTACTAACTATGCAATGTTAGTGTGGCTATTTTCCCTTCTGTGCTATTGTGCTCTGACAGGGGACCGCCTGTAAGGGGTAGGTAGGGTGTGGTGGTCGTCACGTCCTTCATGTTTTCTTTTTTGTTGTGCGCCAAGCGAGGGTTGCATAATCAGCCTACTCTTTGGTGTGTTCTTCTGGGCTATGCTAGGCACCTTGTACAGGGTCACTGCCATACCCATGGAGTACCTTTACTTGAGCCACGCTCACAACCCGGACAGATGACTAAACATAAACTCCAGCAAGCTCTCTTGATGTATTAAGCTTCAACACGGTCACTTGAGCATTTAGGAGGGACACGCAGAGCCGCTAGCCAATGCCCTCTCCCCCCTGTCCAGCATATCACTGCTACCTTACTCCCAGTAACGTTATGGGGTCCCGCTGTGCACTTAACGCGGGCTCCATGCATGCACTTCACTTAACTCTTCCGTACCTGTGCACAATATGAGGGCCCCGGTGGTGCAGATCTGCTCCTGCTGCTATGGGAGACGGATTTCGGCTGAAGCAATGTAACCAACAACATCTCACCTACCACATGTACACACTTAAAGACATGCTGCTAGAGAACCCTTCGTTGCTCTTCCTTGGTAACCACTTGTGTCTTCACACTGTATTAACTCTTTACATTAATGTCATCATCAAACCCTAATGTGTTTTAGTGACCAGGGCTGTAGACTATATGTTGCGGCTACTTACATTGCACCCCTTTAGAAACTTTAGACCAGGTAAAGGCAACGGTTCCAAGCTGTACTGAAGAATAAGTTAACACAACAGTTCAACATAAAGTGCAGTCTTTTCCTAACATCCCTGGTCCTGAACTTTAGGGCTTGTGGCTGCCCCAGTGTACCTGTACAAGATAGAGTCCATTACTGGCATCCATGATCAAGAAAATTCAACACATCAGTGGCTTCATGGAGGACTGTAGGTCCCAGCAATCCCCTTACATGTGGAAGGCTCCAGGACACAGGTTTTCGTCAGAAATTGGGACTCCTTAAAAGGCAGAGAACCCTGACAGAAGCAACAGCTGAAGGTTACATCTTGCTGGCTGTCTGTGTCTTTTCCCATGCATACTGTGACTCGGTGAGGCAGAGTCCTCCCCCCTTTTATTTATATCATGGGGAGAGAGAGGCAGAGCTCAGCAGGAAACAGGTGAACTATTTCCCTCATGGCTGGGGCAGTATTAACCACTACTTGTCTACCCTTCCCCCGCCAGAACACACCGGTCAGCACTTGCAGCCATTAGCTGCAAGCACTGATCAAATCTTGATCAGCTGCTGGTTTTCAAGCATGCTTGTTCTACAGAAGCCAGTCGTGATATCGGCTTCTGTCTCATGGGCAGCTGGACACATGGGCTGAAAGTCAGCCATTTTCTACTGTAAGAGCTGATTTCGGGCGATATTCAGCCCATGCGTACGGGGCTTTAGATTTCTCAGTATAGCAATACTGATCACATATATACCTCAAGAAATGATGCATCATGGTAGGGTTCCAGGAAAGTAATCTCCAGATTTCCAAGCACAATTTCACAGCCACTAAAAGTTTTCTTCATTGATTGGTAATGTTCATCTACTGGTCCCATTCTTGAAAACAAGTTAGCAGTTCCAAGGCAAACTGAAAGAGAATAGTATTAAAAAAAAACTCAGGTCCTATGAATTGTATTGAAGCCATTTCATTTATGCAGTGCATTTTCAACCTTTTTTTATACAGAAATATAAAACATGAAACCTGACTTTTTCCTATGTGCATAAATAGTAATATAATTGGATGCTATGTTTTACTGCGCTTTGCTGGGATAATCTCAGAAGAAAGAATGGAATGGCCTGGATGGATATGTAGGAAAACAATGGGAGAGGATATCGAAAAATAAATCTCCCCTCCTTTGCACATTCCTTAAGCCTAAAAATTCCCAATTTTTCTGAGGGGAGATTTCTTTCTATAGCCATATTAGGGATGTGGCCTTTTTAAGCAGAAACACACAACCTCGTTTATTTTATATGTAGCGCCCTGGGGTTTAGTCAGGGACAGTGGCGGCTGGTGCTCAAAATTTTTGGGGGGGCGCAAACAAACTGAAAAATACTGAAACACCCCCCCATAAATTGCAGCCTCACTGTGCCCATCAATTGCAGCCACTGTGCCCATCAATTACAGCCATTGTGCCCATCAAACACAGCCACTGTGCCCATCATTTGCAGCCACTGTGCCCATCATATGCAGCCACGTGGCCCATCAAATGCAGCCACTTGTGCCCATCAAACACAGCCACTGTGCCCATCATTTGCAGCCACTGTGCCCATCATATGCAGGCACTTGTACCCATCAAATGCAGCCACTTATGCTCATCAAATGCAGCCACTTGTGCCCGTCAAATGCAGTCACTGTGCCCATCATATGCAGCCACTTGTGCCCATTAAATGCAGCCATTTGTGCGCATAAAATGCAGCCACTTGTGCCCATCGTATGCAGCCATTGTGCCCATCAAATGCAGCCACGTGTGCCCATCAAATGCAGCCACCTGTGCCCATCGAATGTAGCCACTTGTGCCCATCATATGCAGCCACTTGTGCCCATCAATTGCCGCCACTGTGCCCATCAATTGCCACCACTGTGCACATCAATTGCTCCCACTGTGCCCCATCAAACAAAGCCACTGTGCCATATTAAATGCTGCCAGTGTGCCCCCCGCCGGCCCGCTGCCTGCACTTACCTGTCTCGGTGGGACAACTCCTCGATGCTCCTCGGTGTCTTCTCCTGTCCTCTCTTCCCGTCCTCTGCTATGATTGGACGCCTGGCGTCCAATCACAGCGCCTGTCGTTTCAGCCAATCAGGTGACGGGTAACAGATCTGAGCACCTGATTGGCGGAGAGGCGGTTTAGTGTTATGAAAGTGAATATTCATTCGCTTTTCTAAGACAGCTGAGTGACCTGCGAGGTCACCTTTTTTGACGCCTATTAGAGCCTATGGCTCTAATCAGGTGCTTCAAAACAACCCCCCGCCGCTGTAATTCAGGCGCCCTGCACCCGAAAAGGGGCCGGGCACCTGAATGGGGGTGGCAGCAGCGGCCGTAGATAGATTCATGCAATGCATGAATCTATCTATTGGTGCTAGAGGGGGATGGCAGGAGAGAGGGGGCGGCGCCTGTGCGCCCTTATGGATGCACCGCCACTGGTCAGGGAGCTCCTTGCCAAATTCCTTCTCAGGAGTAGCTACTTTAGTTAATTATTAAGGATCCATTGACTTCTCCCTAAGTTTGGTCTAGTTGTACTTTCCTCTTCTACCAGGTGGGCACTTGGAGGTATTAGATTGAGAAGGACAACTCAAGGTCAGGTTATGGGTATATGGGGTATCTCAGCCAATGGGCAGGGATTTTGTTGAATCCCTTGGCCTGCTGGGAGAGCCTATATATCCGGGTGAGGTCAGGTGATCCAGGTTCTTGTGTGCCACCCAGACTGCCGTCTGGGTGAATGGGTGTCATCTGCCCCAGGCTGCTAGGCCGGAGATTAGGCCTATCCCGGGGGTATCAGGCTGCCAGGCTGTGTGAGGGCCTATCCAGAAGTAAGAGGGCAGCACAGGGTTGGGACTGCGGCTTGCAGTCAAACCAAAAGCGACAGTTCTGCTGGCCAGAGAACCAGTCATGGTCAGAGGTAGAAGGGAGGCTGTCGCCACCAAGGGACCAATTGCCTTTACCAGGGACCACAGTGAGTAATTGAAGCAAGTACCAGAGCAGTATTCTCACCGAACGGACACGGAATGGAGAATCAGGAAACTTCAGGCAGTGATCAAGTCAGAGACCCAACCAGCGGAAGTGACGCTTGCAGAGCAGACTTGTGTGCCAAGCTAAGGACCAAGCCGGCCAGCAGGGGTGAAGCTTGAAGGTATCCGAAGTGCCAATCTAGGGACCCAGCAGAGAAGTGTGGGTGACGCTTGAGGGAGATACCACCGCAAAGGCCTTGAGGACCTCACAGGATTCAGAGTTAGTGAATCAGTGGGTCTAGTGAGAGACCAGGAGCTCAAGGGGCTGAAAAACTACAAGGAGAAGTTGTAGCACAGCTGAAAGAAGTGTTACTTTGAGTTAGGATTCGGAACTGTTTAAGTACTGTTACCATGGGAAACAGCAATCCTGCATGTGCAGAAGTGGCACCTTGCCTGGGGCCTTTCCCTGTACGGCTGTCCTCTTGTTGATGCTATGTTTGGCCTTAAGGGTTCTCATTAGGCTGGAAGAGGTCAAAGATTCTGCTACATACTGTATATGGTAGAGGATATCCAGCATGCCTCAAACTGGGAAAAAAATGGCAGTGGGGAGGAAACTGAGGTGACAAAAGTGGGTAAACAAAAGTACATCAGGGAGTGCACAGCAGATAGAGACATGACATGAAGCACAATGATAAATAGTAGTGCTAAACTCCAGCCTTGCATCAATCTTCCACAGTTGTACAGCTATTCTTCTGTACTAAAATTGCTGACTCCAATTTAAAGCCATATTAAACCTAAAATTAAAAATTACAGTGTCTTGAAAAAGCATTCATACCCCTTGAAATTTTCCACCTTTTGTCGTGATACAACCAAAAACATAAATGGATTTTATTGGGATTTTATGTGACAGACCAAAACAAAGTGGCACATGAGAAGGATAATTCGGGAGTATGGGCCCCACCTCAGACTCACCAAGAAAAAATGTGCAAGTGGACTATTGCGGTACATATAAAACAGGTATACATATATAGTAGGTAGGTACGGTGGCATTTGGATCCCCCTGACTCCATCTATCTTTGTGGCGATTGGTAGGTTCCCTGGTGGCCAGGTGTTAGCTCTCCCTCTGGTGGATGCCTCCCTGGCTGCTTGCACCTGCCTCAATTGGGACCCCTAGGTCCCGCCCCTCTGTGCAGGCTCACGTGCAATACTGTCGCATGCATGCTCTGCCTGGGTACTGCCCAGTATCTTGGAGATGCCCGCACATCATATGTGCGTCATTACTTGTCCAGCGGCTTTGAGGCTAGTGCGCATGCACTGCGGGACCCTTGACCCCGTGACGTCGTCGGATGCCGATGCCGGTGCCGATTCACGTCACGAGGTTGAAGGGGATATATATTATTCCGCTATAAGACCCAGGCTAGCAGGAGACCCAGACAAGCCCTGGAACATTACATCACTGGTGAGCTTGGTTTACATTGTATATACTTGTGTCTGGCCACACCTTTGTAGGTGACAGATGGCCACACCATACTTTGCTACCACTAATATATTTAACTGTTTACCAATGATGTCTTTATCATATATCTACTCCCTCTAGATCCTGGACATTTCTTCCAATGTTCTCATGCCTGTTGCTATGCATGCTTGATGCAGTCAACTCAGGCCTATTCAAACCTGTGATGTCTACATACCCCCATGGCTATAGATCTCTGGGCTCCATACACTAATATATTTATGTCTTAGGTAAATGTCAGTTTTATCTTTTGCCCTCATCACCCCCTTGTTCACAGTTCCCGGTTGTCTAGTTTGTTCACTTATCCCACCTATTATGTGTTTTTTTGGGGGGGTGTTTTTTGTTCAACACTTCACGTTTTTGTTTCACATCCACCAGTAACATGCTCACTGTGGAGTTTTCTGGTCACTCATTTCACTCATGAAAATATATAAGAAGTAGGTGCCGCACTCATCCAAGCAGAAAAACCATAGATGGTAGGGTAAACTACTCCTAATGCCTGTGATAATCCACACTAAATATACGTGAATAAGCCCTATATGTATTAAATATAGTGGTGGTCCCTAGGCAGGGTCAACCGCTACACACCATATATGTTCAAAAAATAAAATAAAATTATAAGGTGCACTAATGCTCTGTGCTACAATAATAACAGTGTAAATCCAAGTCCTAAAATAGCAGTAATAAATAGAAGTGTAGCAATCAAAACGGATGAATAATAATAAATAAATCAATAAATACAAAGTGCACGCGTGCTCAGTGATGTAACAGATGCTAATAAAGTGCAGAGGTGCTAATAGCAAAACTCAATATTAGCTCCTATATAAAGTGAAAAAATCCCAATACAAAAAATAGAATATATAAAAAATATATGGGTGCCACAAATCTACTATACATATAATCCTCAAAAGTGGCCATGTGCAACATGAAAACACAGAAAACACACATCCATGTGATCCTTTAAAAACAGTTCAATTCTCAACAACTTTATCCCTGTCCTGTCTGGTTTATTCCTTGGCCTTCATGATGCTGTTTGTTCACTAATGTTCTCCAACAAACCTCTGAGGGCTTCACAGAACAGCTGTATTTACACTGAGATTAAATTACGCACAGGTGGATTCTATTTACCAATTATGTGACTTCTGAAGGCAATTGGTTCCACTAGATTTTAGTTAGGGGTATCACAGTAAAGGGGGCTGAATACAAATGCAGACAAATGCTCTGGTACTTGCTTCAATTACTCACCGTGGTCCCTGGTAAAGGCGATTGGTCCCTTGGTGGCGACAGCCTCCCTTCTACCTCTGACCACGACTGGTTCTCTGGCCAGCACAACTGTCGCTTTTGGTTTGACTGCAAGCCGCAGTCCCAACCCTGTGCTGCCCTCTTACTTCTGGATAGGCCCTCACACAGCCTGGCAGCCTGATGCCCCCGGGATAGGCCTAATCTCCGGCCTAGCAGTCTAGGGAAGATGACACCCATTCACCCAGATGGCAGTCTGGGTGGCACACAAGAACCTGGATCACCTGACCTCACCCGGATATATAGGCTCTGCCAGCAGGCCAAGGGATTCAGCAAAATCCCTGCCCATTGGCTGAGATACCCCATATACCCATAACCTGACCTTGAGTTGTCCTTCTCAATCTAATACCTCCAAGTGCCCAGCCACCTGGTAGAAGAGGAAAGTACAACTAGACCAAACTTAGGGAGAAGTCAATGGATCCTTAATAATTAACTAATTAACTTCTTCAGGAAGTCACGTGTGCAGTGACGTCACGCGTAGGGACAGGACAGGCACCGATGCTGATAGAGGCTTACGAGCTCGCCGCTCGTTGGAGAGAAGCGCTGTTTGTTTACTTTTATGTGAGTACCTATGCTGTTTTTGAATAAAACTGTCTTGCCAAACAATACTACACTATTGTGGGACCTGCCTTTTTATATTTCCGTGCCCCTTTATCTGCTGAGGGAATATGGTCCAGGGATGGGATCGTATGGATTGAGAAGGAAGTGAAAGGATGGTACCCCCAGTACTGGTTTTTGGCTGTTACCCCATTACCCTAAGGTAAGGGGCCACTACCTACTAGTGTGTATACACGAAGAGGAGCACTATTGTGTCACATTTGCAGCACCCCACTTTATATCTGCATGCTAAGAAGTTGATATCACTCTATGAAGAAGGATTGCTCTTCTTTATGAATACACCTTAATTGAACTGTTTTTAAAGGATCACATGGATGTGTGTTTTCATGTTGCACATGGCCACTTTTGAGGATTATATGTATAGTAGATTTGTGGCACCCATATATTTTTTATATATTCTATTTTTTGTATTGGGATTTTTTCACTTTATATAGGAGCTAATATTGAGTTTTGCTATTAGCACCTCTGCACTTTATTAGCATCTGTTACATCACTGAGCACGCGTGCACTTTGTATTTATTGATTTATTTATTATTATTCATCCGTTTTGATTGCTACACTTCTATTTATTACTGCTATTTTAGGACTTGGATTTACACTGTTATTATTGTAGCACAGAGCATTAGTGCACCTTATAATTTTATTTTATTTTTTGAACATATATGGTGTGTAGCGGTTGACCCTGCCTAGGGACCACCACTATATTTAATATATATAAAGACTTATTCTTGTATATTTAGTGTGGATTATCACAGGCATTAGGAGTAGTTTACCCTACCATCTATGGTTTTTCTGCTTGGATGAGCGCGGCACCTACTTCTTATATATTTTCATTCTCTGTGAGGGTCTGGTTGTACCCGATTCGGTGCAGGCAGCTCTCCCTTTAAGTTCTTACGTTCTCACATATGATAGCGCGGGAATAATTGTTTTCATTTCACTCATGGTCACTCATCTCACTCAATCCCCCTTCATATCTCTTTCCCCTCTTTCCTCTGAACCTCCTACCCCCCGTTGGTTCTTCGGACTGTTTTCTGTTCTTCCCTTGTCCCATATGTTCTCTTCATACCTCATTTCTGTTCCTTTCCTCTTTCCCCTTCTCCTTATCTCTCTTTCACTCCCCCCACCCTACCTCCCTCCGCTTCCTATTCCCAATCATGGTGTGATTTTCCCACACGCTGGTATGTTTCTCCTATTATTGTTGTTGTGTCATTCTATCATTCTATTATATAACACTGACACTTACATTGATCAGCTGATTACCCATTTTCATACTATTTTACTCAGATGCTAGCCGGTATCTTTTATCCCCTTCCCAATCACCAGGGGAGGTTTAGCCGGGCTGCCTCGTTGCTGCACACCCTCCGAGGCTCGGGTAAGCAGTTCTATTATCTCATTTTACCCTCCCCATTCTATAATTGCTGTAAAAATCCTCTATATGGTACTTACTTTTGTATTCTCATCTATATTTACAGATGTATTGTCCTGATGAAGCGGTAAACCCCGAAACATGTTGAAATATTATGCCATCTGAACCTTTTATAAATTATATGTTTTGTTGTCCTTTTGCTATTTTTGTATAAATACATTTTGTGAAATTTTACCAGTGATTCGTACTATATATGTATACCTCTCTTATATGTACCGCAATAGACCACTTGCCCTTTTTTCATTGGTTGAGTCTGGGGTGGGGCCCATACTCCCAAATTATCCTTCTCAACTGATTTGGACGATGGTACATTTCATTGATATATACATTATTTATGTTGCATTGCATACGCTTTCTATACAAAGTGGCACATAATTGTGAAGTGGAAAGAAAATGATAAATGGTTTTCAAAATTGTTTACAAATAGATGTCTGAAAAGTGTGGCATGCATTTGTATTCAGCCCCCTTTACTGTGATACCCCTAACTAAAATCTAGTGGAACCAATTGCCTTCAGAAGTCATATAATTGGTAAATAGAATCCACCTGTGCGTAATTTAATCTCAGTGTAAATACAGCTGTTCTGTGAAGCCCTCAGAGGTTTGTTGGAGAACATTAGTGAAAAAACAGCATCATGAAGGCCAAGGAATAAACCAGATAGGACAGGGATAAAGTTGTTGAGAAGTTGGGAGTGCCGCTCTCCTGCTGAGGGAGGGCCCTAACCGTGCCCCCAAGGAGAGCATGAAGGAGAGATCCAGGAATGCCGTTGCGGGGACGCCACATATGAGGACCCTCCACTGGCTCGGAGTTTGCTCTTTAGCCGGTCGGGAGGCACGGTGTTGAACCAGTGGGACACTGGAGGACTGAGCCCCACGGCTATCCTCGCTACCCCCCGGTCTCCCAGCACGGATCCCAGGACGAACGGATGGCTGAGCAGATGTAAAGGTGTTTCACAGGATTCAGAGGACAGTGCAGAGGGACCCCGTCAAAGTAAGAGCTGACAGATTGTTTGTCATCCAGCATTATCGTGGACATAAATGCTGGGTAAGAGCAGAGCAAGCCAGGAGAACATGTGATTACTGAAGCTGACACAAAGGTACTGTTGCATTCCACGTGTTTAAATAAGAGTGTTTCACCAAAAGCCGTCTTGACTGTCCCCGTGCTAAATTGCATTACTCCTGGGCGACTTTTTATGAACTGTCTAAACCTGCATTTTTGTATATCTGTTAGCTCTTTGAATTGAAGGGAGACCTACAGTACCTGCATAGCCTGCATATCTGCTGTTTTCAATTGCACTTTCTATCAGCCTATTCTCATACTTATTGGATTGCATCTATACCGCTGGTTGCATAGGCACTTCTTAAAAGACTGTCCATAGGATTAATAGAGTGACAGATGAGGTTCTATGTGTGGAGGGTTTAAAAGTGGCATCGAATGGCATCTCTCTGCGCTCACGGCCCACCCCAGCATCCCCAGATTTTGGGTGAGGGGGCGGGAGGGGGGGGCGCGGTTGGAGCCACACCTCAAGATCAGAGAGCCACGGTGGGAACGGAGTGTAGTCCTACCTTTGGTTCTGGGGTCAATATGTGGCCGGGGTGGGGTGGGGGGAGAAGTCCTTTGCAGGGACAAACAGTAACCACCCACAGTAGACAGAACCTCCATCAAAGGGTTCAAATTCCTCAGATATGTAAGAGTTCCGGGACCCCTAATGTAAGTGAGAGATGCATTGGGTGGGGAAAATCCAGAATGATTGGTGGAGGACAGAAACCCCATATTAAGGTCTACCAGCCACCAATCGTTAAGAGGCAAGGAAACACCCAGGAAAGACCTCGGCCCTATCGGACCACATTTTATCGGAGGCCTGGAGACCCCCCCAAGCAGTCCAAATTTAGAAGAAGGACAGAGGAATACATAAAGGTGGGGGAGGAAGGGGAAAAAAAAAATAGATGACAGAAACAAATTTCCTGACATATAATTTTAGAGGTCTAAATTCCCCAGCCAAGAGACACAAAATGTAAAAAAAAAACTTAAGCAGTATAGAGCTGAAGTGGTGTTTTTACAGGAGACCCACCTTTCCCAGGACACAAACATTAAATTATATTCTAAAGATTTTCAGACTTGGTACTATGGGGACTTATTACCTAAGAGGGCCAAGGGAGTGGCAATTGGGTTCGCGAAAATGACAAGATTCATACTGGAAGATAGGATGACAGACCCCGAAAGCCGATACCTCTTTTTAAAGAGCAGATTGGGGGAAAGGACATTTACATTGGCAAATATATATTGTCCTGATAAAAACCCCATAAAGTACTTGAAACAGGCCATGGGCAGGTTAATGGATTTTAAGACGGGGGATGTGATATTGACTGGAGACTTGAATTTCTGTATAGACCCGATCTTGGATAGTACGTCCCGTGTACAGTGGACAAATAAGGCCCTGTTAAAAATGACCAAACAGAAAATGCATCAATGCCAAATGATGGATGTGTGGAGGGCGCAGCACCCGAAGACACAGGATTATATGTTTTTCTCCCCTGCACACGGGACGTACTCGAGGCTGGATTATATAATGGTGGAGCATAGGCTATTGGAGCAGGTAATGGAAACAAGCATAGAAATATCTACGCTTTCTGATCATTCCCCTGTGTCGATGAGGATGGGGATACCAGGAATTCAAAGACAGCCATACTCATGGCGACTGAACGAAGCCCTTCTACAGGATGAGAAAGTAGCTGAAGCAGTTAATAAAGAAATAGAACATTTTTTCCTAGTCAATGATACAGGGGAAGTTTCAGGTGCTACCCTGTGGGAGGCACATAAAGCCTATATTAGGGGTGTCCTCATTTCCATTGGCGCGGGGAAAAAAAAAGAGAGAATTCAAAAAATGAATACTCTAAAAGAAGAGATATACAGATTAGAACAAGGACACAAGCAACATAAAGGACAACATCAGGAGATATTCCACCAATTAGTCAACAAGAGAGACGAACTTAAGGACATTATGGAACAGGAGTCAAAAAGGACATTCTTTAGAATAGCAAAAGAAAGACATCAATGGGGAAATAAAGTGAGCAAACACTTAGCGAGAATGTTGAAAAAGAAAAGAGAAATCAATTATATAGAAAAAAATTCAAAATAAGAATTGGGAAATAGTATATACAACTAATGAGATAGCGAAAGTGTTCAGGAGCTATATGGGGCTCTATTTTTTGTAAACCAGAAGGGACAACAGGAAATAGAGAAAACTGAGAAGATCAAAGAATTCCTAAAAAACGCCAGACTGGGAGGTGGAGCCAGCGAGCGGCATGTGAGGAGCTTGGGAACGGAGCTCCGTCAGCAGACAGCAGATCCTGCGGTAATCCTGGGCAAAAAACACCCGCTTTCTTCTCAGGAGTGTGGGGGATGAGTACAGGGGCATGGTGAAGTATGGCCCCCCCTGGCCAAAATTGACCGGAGAAAGGTTGGCGAAATATGCCTGGGGCTCCCAAAATGGCTCCGACACACAGGAGGAGGAGGATGAATGGCCGTCGCTTCACAGACCCGAGGATAATCCGCAGCAGGTGTCACCTCAGCAGGACAGGGTGAGTCCTAAACCCCAGAGGGCTGATGTGCTGAGGAGGGAGAGATCCTTAGACAGGCTGAGAGACTGCAGGGCCAGTGCTGACAGGACTGTGGAGGGGGGAGAGGAACCATCCCTAACTCAGATCATGGCTGCCATACAGGGATGTCAGAGCAAGTTGATAGATCACTTTGAGGAGCTGAAGGTGGAATTCTCCTTCATGAAGCATGACATGCAAAAACTAAGGGAGAAGACACAGCTCACAGACCGTCGCCTTACTTCCCTGGAAGATGTAGTCAGACCCTTGGATACAGCAGCACAGGTGACTAAGAAGACACTGTCTGAACATACATTAAAGATGGCTGACATGGAAGATCGTATGAGAAGGAACAATATCAGGCTGGTGGGGTGGAGGGGAGGCATCCTGAAGAGTTCCTTGAGAAATGGTTGCTGGAACATATGCCTCCTAACACCTTTACAAGCATGTTTGCCATTGAAAGGGCACACCGCATTCCAGGCCGGGCTCCTCCGAAGGGAGCCCCCCCGAGATCCACGATAGCAAAAGTATTGCACTTCCGTGATCGAGAAAATATCCTGAGGGGAGCCCGGATGGGCCCTGATTTAATGATCGACGGATGTCGTATATCAATATATCCTGATTTTTCTGCTGCTACCCAGAAGCAGAGGGCCTCTTTTCAACCTGTAAAGAAGAGATTGAGAGACCTTAGCCTGATCTACAGCATGCTTTACCCTGCCAAGTTGAGGGTGGTGGATAACGGGAAAACATATTTCTTTAATAAGCGAAACAGGGTTTCTCCTCACCCGCCATGATGATTGCGCCCTATGGAGGAAGCACAAGGCCGGGGGTCAAACAGAAGAATTGTCAGCTGAACTTTTTGATTTAGGTTTTTTTTGTTTGCTTCTTTTGAGGATCAATCTTCAATGATATTCTGGTTCCTCCTACAGGTCATTTTTCATATATGTCTGGAGGCGATTTGCATTTGCTTTAGTTTGAGATGTTTTTTCCCCCCTTACTTATTTTTTTTCTGTGCTGGCATTTAGAGTTGCTATTGATACTGCACAGTTCTGGAAGATGCACTTACACCTGTACAGATGTACAAGTTTGATGATCCTCCCATGGGACAAACAACCTGAGGAACAGAACATTTTTGTTTTTTCTTTTGTTTCATTTTATACCATTCTTTGTTATTTTTGCTGATATTGTGACTGTTTATGTCACTTGCCAGCAATATATGCTAAGTCTGCAAGATGCTCTAGGCACAATTTACATAGTATTGGACTTTTCTTATTTTTATACCTTCTCTTGTCCAATAACGGGAGAATAGTTGTTTAATTTCTGGTAAGAGACGGCCGCCCTTTGGCGACCGGTCTCATGTGACAGTTCTAAGTCACACCTCTGTTACCTACTCGAACTCAGGTTATGGGAATAAAGTGCCTGGCAAGTTGGGGCTGGGTGCAGGGAGGGGAGTGGGGGAAGTCGGGGAGTTTTTTGGGACAAGGGTTTTATGTTAGTGTACAGATGGGATTGTCTTCATTCGGTGTTTCTGCATTAGGTATTGCCCAAGGCCTAAAGTGCTATGGTGTGTGCGCGGGGGGAGTAGCCTGGAGACCCAACTCTATAGATGATCATACCCAACGGTGGAGGGCACACATCCACTCGATTCTTTTCTTTCCTTCTACATACCCGTCATGGAGGTAAATCTTAAGGTTCTGGCCTGGAATGTCAGAGGCCTAAACGCTAAATTTAAACGCTCTTTGATATTTGATTATATTAAAAAATGCAAACCTCAACTAATACTGCTCCAGGAGACTCATCTTCAGGGCTCCAGGCTTCTTTCCCTAAAACTGGCTCACATTGCTGGGGCTTATCATTCCAGCTATTCCTCGTATGCGAGGGGAGTCTCTACTTTGGTCACCAAGGAAATGCCCATATCCATTCAAACGGTAGGAACTGACATTAAAGGGCGGTATGTTATTCTGGTTTTGCAGGTAATGAATAAGTTACTGACATTTGTGAATTTGTATGTTCCTCCTCCCTTTGCGCTAACTCATCTGGATGATATGATGAAGGATACATATGAGGTAGCGGAGGGGAGGATCTACATTTTGGGTGATTTCAATTCTGTCTCTGATTCAGTTTTGGATAGGTTGGGGGGGACAGTTGGCACTCCTACCCCCCTGGCGGGGTGGATGCCTGCTCATGATTTTAGAGACGTCTGGCGTTTTCACCATCCTGATAATAGGGACTACTCCTGCTATTCGGAAACGCACAAGACGCTCTCCAGAATAGACACTATCCTGACTGAGGGGGAGGAAATGACATTGGTTAAGAAGGTGTCCTACTTACCCAGAGCACTATCTGATCACTCCCCTATGCTGTTGGAGCTCAATCTGGGACCGAAGCCTGGGTTGCGTCTCTGGTGGATGGAGGCTAGCTGGCTTCAGGAAGAATATGTAAAAATCAAGTGCACAGAGGCTATCAAACATTACTGGGTTGATAATGTCGGTTCTGGGTCATTTCTTCTTCATTGACCACGCCACGCTGAGGGGGGTGTTTAAAGGCGGAAGTAAATGGATTTAAGAAACGGTTAGCTTCCTCATTGCAAAATAAGGAAACAGAAGTGTCCCTGGCGTGGGACCCCACCAAGGAGAGGCTGCTGACATTGAGGATGAAAACCAGGGATTACAAGACAGCACTAACCGAGCATACCACGAAGCTTAGCCTGGCCCAGCGCAGGCGTATATTTGAATTTGGCGACAAGAATGGCAGATTACTGGCATACTTGGCGCGGCCGGAATATGTTTCGGTCCATATCAAATCGGTCTTTGATGACTGCAAGCTGGAAGTCTGTGACTCGGCAGATATCTTGAATACTTTTGTTCTTTTCTATAAAGATCTATATAAGTCTTGTGCTCCTCTGGGGACAGAAGCAGTGGAAACATACATAGATTATATTGATCTCCCTAGATTGTCCGATGATGACAGCACTGCTTTGGATGCTGGCATTACGGTAGAGGAGGTGGAGGAGGCGATTGCCTCCTTTCCCCCTAGAAAATCCCCTGGATTAGATGGTCTTCCATCGGAGTGGTATTGTGCCTTTCGCTATGGCCTAGCTCCCCGTTTGCTTAGAGTGTTCAATGCAGCCAGGTCGGACAGTGGGTTACCCCCTTCTATGAGGGAAGCTTTGGTTGTTCTGATCCCTAAAGGGGGGAAGGTTTCCCGGGAGTGTGACTCTTACCGTCTGATCTCGTTGATGAATGTTGATACAAAAATATTGGCCAAAATAATTGCAGGTAGGCTGCAGGCAGTCATCCCCAAACTGGTAGATGCAGACCAAACAGGATTTATCCAGGGTAGGTGCACTCAAATGAACATTAGGAGGCTTTTTCTAAATCTTCAGACTGTTCATGACAACTCCGGGACTAGAGTGGTGGCTTCTTTGGATACAAGGAAGGCCTTCGACTCGGTAGAGTGGCCGTATTTGTTTCACTTGTTGAAATCCTATGGCTTTGGCCCGGTATTTATTTCCTGGGTATGGCTGTTGTATATGGATCCACTGATCAGAATACGGGTTAATGGTATTATCTCGGACCCCTTCCCTATATTTCGGGGCACCAGGCAGGGGTGTCCACTTTCACCCCTCCTGTTTGCCCTGGCTATAGAGCCTTTAGCAGTCCAACTAAGGTCCAGTTCACAATTGACCGGTGTGAGGATAAGGGAATTCGAGGAGCGAGTGTCACTCTATGCAGATGACATGTTGCTATATCTGCAGGATCCTGGACCCTCGCTCCTGGAAGCTTTCCGACTGATACAGAAGTTTGGAGATTACTCTGGATTCCGTATAAATTGGAAAAAGTCCTCCCTTTTCCCTATTGATGGGGCGGTGAGCGTCCCGCCGGAGTGCCCCATTCCGCTATCTACATCTTTTAGATATTTGGGAATTGAGATTCAACTTCCCATTTCTAAGTTCCTGGAGACCAATTTGTCACCGATTGTGGGGAAGTTTCGGGAGAAGGTTCAAAGGTGACAGAACTTGCCGATTACTTTGATGGGACGGATAAATCTGTTTAAGATGATTTTCCTGCCCAAGTTTCTCTATATCCTCTCAAACTCCCCGGTTTTTGTGACATTACAGGTCTTTAGGAATATTGATTCCATTATTGTAGGTTTTTTGTGGGGCTCTAAAGCTCCCAGGGTGTCCCTAGCGATCTTGAAATTACCAGTTACATTGGGAGGGTTGGCCCTTTCGGATTTGCGCTCCTATTTTTTGGCCTCACAGCTCTCTTTTCTCCACAGACACCCAATGCTACTACCTTGTTGGAGGCTGCAATTGCCACTTCACAGGAAACCCTTCAGAACATGTTATATAGGAAGGGGATTCTGGGGAGAAAGGTGGGTTCGGTAATGTCGTTACCGGGGAAGGTCTTTCACCTGTGTTGTCAATAGCGGGGGGATGACCCCTTGTGGCTATCTCCTAACAGTCCTCTATGGTGGAACCGCTCATTGGGGAGTTTATGAAACTCTCTGATGGTCCAATGACATGGGCGAAATATGGCATTAAATATTTACACCACATTTGCAGGGATGGCCGTCTGTGTACTTTGGCCCAGTTGTGTGAGCAATTTGGAGTACCCAGGTCTTGGTTCTTCCGATATGCACAACTAAGGCATGCAGCATATACTCAGTTTGGTGGGTCTGAGATTCGGGTACAGAACACTGACCTAGAAAGGGTTCTGATTGACCCAGATACGTCCAAGAGGGTCTCCAGATATTACGGGCGGTGGGCCCGGGGAAGGTGACCTTAACCTCCAGAGCCAGGGAGAGATGGGAGGTGATTGTCCCGGAGTTGTCGGAGGAACTGGTGCAGGAGGTATTGGACACATTCTTGGTGTCTGTTATCTCCTCTACGGATAGAATGATTCAGTATCGATATTTGCACCAACAGTATTATACACCGGCTAGATTACATCGAATGCATAGGAAGGATTCTGCTACTTGCCATAAATGTGGGAAAGAGGAGGGCACTTTTGTACATATGGTGTGGGAGTGTATAAAGGTGAGACCGCTATGGTCTCAGGTCACTGAATTTATATCGGATAAGTTTGCTTTACCAAATATTTGCTCTCCCATGCGTTGTTTGCTTGGGATTTTTGACCAAGAGAAGTTGAATGCCCACACTAAATTGTTTCTAAGGATCCTGTACTTTGGAGTAAAAAAGCTCATTGTGAGGAGATGGATACATGTGGAACAACTGGCGCTGGGGATGTGGATTAAAATAATAAATGCAGATTTGATGATGTATAAAATGACTTATGAGGCTAGAGGAGCTACCAAGAAGTTTAGGAAGGTTTGGTTCCGGCGGATAGACTCTGAGAATACCTTGGATGAGGAAGGGCCCTAGTCTTTTGCACGAGTGGGTTCTAGAAATAAAAAACATGGCGGACGGATATTGATTGCTCTGCTCCCCTTCCTATGAACAGGCCAGGTATTATTGTCTCATGAATGGGTAGGAACACTGAAATGATGACATCCCGGGGGGGGGGAGTTTCTTTCTTTCTTTGCTGTTCTGAATTAATATGTTTTTTTTTTTTTAAATGCACGTTTATTCCAACATAGGGCAGACTCGATGTTCGGAATGTCATATTCTAGCTTGCACTATGACTGATATGTTTATGGCGATTTGTATGTTGATGTAATATATTTACTATGCGCTGTATGTATACTTCTGCTGTGCACAATAAAAAAACTTTAAAAAAAATGCTAGACTGCCTCACCTATCAGTAAGAGATGGATCCATATTAGATAGACCCATAACAGAGGAGGAAATCCATAAAGCATTCAAAGATTCAGCCCCGGGTAAAAGCCCAGGACCAGATGGGTTTACGACCTATTATCGCAAAAAATATAAAGAGATTCTAGTCCCGAAGCTATGTCAGTATATGAATGAGTTGGGTATAAAATATGAAATGGGAGGGGAGACCCTGTCTGCGTCAATAACGGTTATTCTAAAGGAGGGGAAATATAGTACGCTTTGTTCAAATTATAGGCCAATAGCCTTACTGAACTCAGATACCAAACTTTATGCTAAAGTACTAGCAACCAGGTTGAAGGAGTGGATGACCGACCTGGTGCACTTGGACCAGGTCGGATTTATCCCAGGGAGAGAAGGGAGGGACAATTGTGTGAGAACGTTGCTCCTCCTTCAGACTATTAAAACTAGTAGGTCCCCAGGTCTATTCCTGTCGATAGATGCTGAAAAAGCATTCAACAGGGTAAACTGGGGACTTATGATAAAAACGTTGGATGTCTTGGGCTTGGGCCCAAGAATGATCCAATGGATTTAAGTACTGTACAACCATCCTTCTGCCTCTGTAAAGGTGTGTCATCCCTCCCCTTTGTTATGGAAAACAGAACCAGGCAGGGGTGTCCACTGTCACCACTTTTGTTCGTGCTGACTTTGGAACCTCTGCTTGCTTCAATTCATAATAACCCAGACATTAAAGGGATTAAGATGGGGAAGTGTAAAAAATGTAGAGAGGGTGTAAAAACCTTCTCTTCTCACAGACACGTGTTATGTCAACAGTGTCTTAGGCGTTTTGTTCAAAAGTTCAGTAGCCAGACTGTCTTAAACAAAGTGTGAGTTTATTTGGTCACACTTGGCAACAACTTGAAAATATATACAAAGTTAAATTCTTCTTACAGCTTGATGTAGTAAAACAAAAGATAATAGGAACAAAAACTTATATCAGAAAGTTCAAGAGATGTTTTCAGCTCTGTCTGTTCTTCTCTGTCAGAGAGATGTCCGCTCTAGCAGCTGTTTGTGAGGTAGGCTGTATTTAGGCCTAATGTAAACAAAATGTCTTCTGTAGAGTAAGAATGCGTGTGTCCTTCCTTGTGTGTGTGAAAAAGTAGTAAAGTCCTTCTGTGTGTGAGTGAAGGATATGTGTTGTGTGTGTCGTGTAGTGAAGTGTCGTGCGTCCTGAAGTGAAGTGTCACTCTGTTTTTATACTATTTCAAATCTACTAGTCAGCAGACTATAGCCATAGCCATATACGGCTAGGACTAAAAATGAAATGATCATATTCGTGATTATTCTAAATATTCTCTTTGCCAACAGCTGACACGTCTCTTAAACTTCTTTGATTGTCAGTAACACACAACAGATTCTTATAAAAAACTCAAGGTGAATGACCTTTCCAAATGGCCGAATTCTTGTAATGGATATACTTTAAGCTACAGAAATGCAATTCTGTACCAAACCTACAAATGCATATTAAACTATAATTGGATACATAAATATATATATTACTTTACACAAACTCAATCTAACTAACTAATTAAATAACTATATCAAATAACTAACTATATTATGGATAATATATGTTTTTACCTTAAAAAAGATCTTTACAATAAAGTCTATGACAAATACTCTGAGTATATTCTTATCTGTGAAACCACTGACCCACTGACCCTTAGTCATTAACCCTGTACACGGGGAACAACTGTTACAAAAATGACATGTACACAACCTAGCTATTTCAAGATTCGTCTTATGCTGAGCTGAGTGAGCTTTTTCATTGTCAAAGCATAAAAGGGAACTCAAACTGCACAAATACAGATCTTGATTATAAAGCCAAATTAATATAATTATTCTACAGGAAGGAAGAGCGCAAGCTGGCAGCGTTTGCTGATGATGTGCTATTCTATATCTCAAACCCAAGAATCACAATGCCAAATTTACTGAAGACATTAAAACAGTATGGAGAAATTTCAAACTTCAAAATTAACCTTAGTAAATCTGAGATCTTAAATATAAATATAAGTAGACAGGAAGAAGTGAGTTTGTAAAAGGAATCCCATTTCCCATGGAGGAAGGACTTAAAATACTTGGAAATTAAATTAACTACCCCTTTACAGAAAATATATTTAATAAATTACATCCTCTTGTTAGATGAAATTAAGAAGGAAATAAAAAAATATCATCTCGACCCCTTTCTTGGATAGGGCACAGTATTAACACTGTAAAGATGGTATTCGTCCCAAAAATTCTTTATAAGTTCCAAATGTTGCCTTTATCCCTGCCGCAATTATATTTTAAAACTTTAAAAACTATAATATCGAAGTTCATATGGCAAAATAAAAAAACGAGAATTGCATATGCAGTACTTGGAAAGGAGAAAAAACAGGGGTGCTTAGCCGTCCCAGATCTCAAAAAGTATTATAATGCTGTGGCACTTACACATGTGGTGGAATAGGCGAAGGAGGACAATGAAAAGAGGTGGGTAAATTTAGAAAATAAAATGATTTGCACACATTTAAGAAGTACATTATGGAACCCTCCACAATATAGGGCTCTGGGAGCGAACAAGCATGAAATGACACGAAATGCACTAAAAATTTGGGACATGATTCACAAAGAAAACAAATGGGCATACAATTCACCTTTGATTTGTTTAAAGGAAAATTATTATTTTGCACCAGGGAAAAGGTCAATTGGGGGAAATTGGATAAAAAAAGACAATGCACGGTTGAAAGACATATACAAGATGGGTAAAATAAGCACTTACCAAGATTTAAGACTTGACACAGAATTAATGGTGATTGATAGATGGCGGTACCTCCAGTTAGGGCATTTTGTTGACAAATTGCCTCACCCAATAAGATCTGGGGAAGATCTTAGGCCACTGGAGCGGCTGTGCACGAGGGAAAAATCAAGAAACAATATATCACGGATATATAAAATACTATCAGCTGGGGAGGACCTTAAGGTCCCGCCATATATCAAAAAAATGGGAAAATGAACTGGGGTCACGAAGAAATAAATACACTATTGAAAAGATTATGAAATTAACACATAGTTCGGCTGTAGATACAAAGACGGCTGAGATGACTTACAAGTGTCTGGCAAGGTGGTACGCGACCCCAGACAAAACAAGTAAATTCCAACCAGGGAAATCCTCGGAGTGCTGGAGAGGGTGTAAGGCAGTAGGAACAATGGCCCACTTGTGGTGGGATTGTCCTATAATTCAAAAATACTGGAAAGAGGTTTTACAATTAATAAAGGAAATCACCAACAAAGTAATACCGGAAGACCCCTGGACACGCTTGTTCCATGGGGTGGACAGTTCAGTTAAACAATACAAAGCATCTGTAATCCCCTTTCTGATTAACGTTGCGAAAAGCCTCATACCCAAAAAATGGCAGGAAGCCGACAGCCCCAAAGTTCTGGACTGGATATTTGGTATAAATGAAACTTATAACCTGGAGAGTTTAAATCATAGTGGAGAAGAAGAAGATAGGGTAGACCGAAAGAACAAATGGGAAAGGTGGAAAGCGTTCAAAAAGACGAGGAGATACGTCGAGGTAATAAGTCAAAAATAGATGGGGGTAACGGTCGAAATGGATGAAAATAAAAGTTAACTAGACTGTTCCTTAACCCCCTGGTAGTATTCCCGAGTCTGGCTCTGGTTGAATTTTCAATACCAAAAGCGGTATCCCTGAGCCAGACTTGGGATTGCATTGCAGGATCCAGGAAGAGTTTACTTACCTTGTCCCCTGGATCCTGCGATGTCTCCCCGCTGTGATCGGCGAGCCGCCGTGTCTTGCTCGATTCACAGTGCTGAGCTTCGTTCCCTGCGAGCGTTGCGACGCAGGGGGACAGAGTTCAGCGGCAAATTTAAAAAGTAAAACACACTGTATAGATACAGTATGCTGTAATCTTACAGATTACAGTACTGTATCAAATAATTACACATCCCCTTTGTCCCTAGTGGTCTGCCCAGTGTACTGCATGCAGTTTTATATTATAAAAACTGTTCTTTCTGCCTGGAAACTGGAGATTGTCCATAGCAACCAAAACTGTCCCTTTACATCAAAAGTGGCTTTAGACCAGCTAGAAAACAGCGATAATAAATTAGAATAGCTCGCAGAATTGAGCGATAGTGATTTGTGGGGAAATCTGTCACCAAACACTAAAAGTAACGAAAGCGACAATTCTGCAACTGAGCAAATTTCAGTGTTTTTGATTTGATTACATTATTGAATAATTTTTGTTATTATTATATTATTATTTTTATAATTATTTATAGTTATTTATTATATTATAATTTTTTATTTCGTTTTTCAAAAACTTTATCATACCCGGGATGTCTACTAGACTCTTGTTTGGACAGATTTAAGTGAATTATTCCTAAGAATTACAGGCCTACAATGTAAAATGCCAAATTTCTGTGCAAAATAATTGTACCGCTTTCAGCACTTAAAATCTGAAATAATCATACCGCCAGGGAGGTTAAGTACGAGGTGGGGTGTGGGAGGGGGGGGATGGAAATATGAAAAATGCTATGTACAATCTAAGATGTTAGTAAATATGTGTTTTGTATTTTTATACTAAGACATTTTTATAAAATAAAATAAAGAATAAAAAAAAAAAAAGAAGTTTAAAGCCGGGTTAGGTTATAAAAAAAATATCCCAAGCTTTGAACATCTCATGGAGCACTATCCAATCCATTTGAAAATGGAAAGAGTATCGCACAACTGCAAACCTACCAAGACATGGTCGTCCATCTTAACTGACAGGCCGGACAAGGAGAGCATTAATCAGAGAAGCCGCCAAGAGGTCCATGGTAACTCTGGAGGAGCTGCAGAGATCCACAGCTCCGGTGGAAGAATCTGTCCACAGGACAACTATTAGTCATGCACTCCACAAATCTGGCCTTTATGGAAGAATGGCAAGAAGAAAGCCATTGTTGAAAGAAAGTCATAAGAAGTCCAGTTTACAGTTTGCGAGAAGACATGTGGAAGACACAGCAAACATGTGGAAGAAGGTGCTCTGGTCAGATGAAACCAAAATTAAACTTTTTGTGTGGCGGAAAACTAAAACTGCACATCACCCTAAACACACAATCCCCACGTGAAACATGGTGGTGGCAGCATCATGTTGTGGGGATGCTTTTTTCAGCAGGGACAGGGAAGCTGGTCAGAGTTGATGGGAAGATGAATGGAGCCAAATACAGGGCAATCTTAGAAGAAAACCTGTTATGCCGCGTACACACGAGCAGACTTTCCGATCGTGTGTGGGCTTCATCTGACTTTTTCTGTCGAAAATTCTGACGGACCTAGAAATAGAACAAGTTCTAAATTTTTCCGACGCACTCAATACCTATCGAGAAAACCGTTCGTCTGTATGCTATTCCGACGGACCAAAAACGACGTATGGGCAGCTATTGGTTACTGGCTATTGAACTTCCTTTTTCTAGTTCCGTCGTACGTCATCGCGTTCTAAATGAACGGACTTTGGTGTGATCCTGTGTAGGCAAGTCCGTTTCAGCTGAACTCCTTTAGAACTCCGTTGAAAAAAACGTCAAAGTTCATTCCGCCGGAAAGTCCCCTCGTGTGTACGCGGCATTAGAGTCTGCAAAAGACTGGGGATGGAGGTTCACCTTCCAGCAGGACAACGACCATAAACATACAGCCAGGACTACAATGGAATGGTTTCGATCAAAGCAAATGCATGTGTTAAAATGGCCCAGTCAAAGGCTAGACCTAAATCCAATTGAGAATCTGTGACAAGTCTTGAAAATTGCTCTTCACAAACACTCTCCATCCAATCTGACAGCTTGAGCTATTTTGCAAAGAAGAATAGGCAAAAATTTCACTCTCCAGATGTGCAAAGCTGGTAGAGACATGCTAAAAAAAGACTTGAAGCTGTAATTGCAGCGAAAAGTGGTTCTACAAAGTATTGACTCAAGGGGGGGGGGTGAATACATATGCAGCCACACTTTTCAGATATTTATTTGTAAAAAAAAGATTGAAAACCATTTATCATTTTCCTTCCACTTCACAATTAAGTGCAACTTTGGGTGGGTTTATCACATAAAATCCCAATAAAATACATTTACGTTCTTGGTTGTAACATGACAAAAATGTGGAAAAGTTCAAGGGGTATGAATACTTTTTCAAGACACTGTAATATATTGTGACTTTCGATTCACTCGATGTGGTGGCTGCATTTGTTTTCTTTTTTTAAGGCTTTTTTCCTTCTGTTTTCCCCGGTGATCTGCCCAGTAACTCATTCCCTGTTTTAGAGTGCCCCCACTCTGGATAAAGGAGCACTTTGGACAGCAGCATAGTCAGTCTGGGGGAGAGGAGTATAATGCCGCGTACACATGAGCGGACTTTCCGGCAGACTTGGTCCGACGGTCTTTCTTACGAACTTTGTAGCGTAGGTCCGCCGGACTTACAAACAGACAGACTTGGACACACACGATCACTCCAAAAGTCCGATGGTTTTGAACGCAGTGACGTACAGCACATACGACGGGACTAGAAAAAGGAAGTTCAAGCCCCACTACGCCACCCTTTGGGCTACTTCTGCTAATCTTGTGTTTATCTCGGGTTAGTAGAAGTTTGTTTGGAGATGATTTGCGCTTTTTACACTTCAGCTTATTTCGATTGTTTTCTGTGGTTCAGTTTGTGCTTGTGAGGTTTGCATCTGCTTTTCAGTGCGTGTTGGTCAGTTCGTAACCTGCCTAGCAGGCCGTTCTGGTCTGCTCGTTCCTGATCTTCAGGTCGCTCTTCATAGGCCTTGCTGTTCTTCAGTGCGTTTGTTCTAAGTTTGTTTGACCAGCCGACCGTTTTGAAGCCATGATGCGTGGACGTACTCGTTCTCGAGTTTGTGCTGCGTGGGGACTTGGTGTTGGGGTTAATACTTTGACCCGAGTCCAGTCCATGAACAGGGCGAGGAGGAGTTCATGGACGAAGAATTGGTTGCGCCAGTGTGACCATTTCTCGCACATGCCTTTGCTCCGTGAGATCCGTGAGAATAATCCTGAGGATTTCAGGAATTATCTCAGGATGACGGACCCCATTTTTGAACGTCTGCTGGCTATGTTGACCCCTTATATCTGCAGGCAGGATACCTGCATGAGGCAATACATCACTGCGGAGCAGAGGCTAGTTGCCACTGTACGTTACTTGGCGACTGGGAGAAGTCTTCAGGACTTGAAGTTCTCGACAGGCATCTCCCCCCAGGCTGTGGGGATCATAATCCCAGAGACCTGTTCTGCCATTATTCAGGTCCTGCAGAAGGAATATATGAAGGTAAGTTTTTTCCTTTAACATTACATGATATGTATTTAATATTTGCTAATGTATTGTCTAAATGTCCTCGTTACCTAATTACCATGCTTGGAATATGCTGTGAATGTCCCCTTTATCTTCATGCATGCCTGTTTTTTTACATTAATCATTTTTTGGCCTACATGCATATTTACCTTTAATAACCTCCCCACCATGCAATCCTGGGTCCATTTATACCTCTAGCCTATAGTCCCTTGAACAATGTATATTGTCAGCTCCATTGTACTGTTTTACCCTCCCCCACCCCCTCAAATGTTTCTAAATGTCAGGTGTGTTTTTTGCCCAAATTAGAACCCCTCCCCCACCCCCTCAAATGTTTGCAACTGTCAGGTGTGTTCTTCTCCCAAATTAGAACCCTTCCCCCACCCCCTTAAATGTTTGCAACTGTCAGGTGTGTTTTTTGCCCAAATTAGAACCCCTCCCCCACCCCTCAAATGTTTGCAACTGTCAGGTGTGTTTTTTGCCAAAAGTAGAACCCCTCCCCCACCCCCTCAAATGTTTGCAACTGTCAGGTGTGTTCTTCTCCCAAATTAGAACCCCTCCCCCACCTCCACAAATGTTTGCAACTGTCAGGTGTGTCAGGTGTGTTTTTTGCCCAAATTAGAACCCCTCCCCCCACATACAAATTGATCAATGGTCCATCAGAGGGGGTGAGTAATCTTAACACATATTAATAATGTTCGACTGCTGTTGTTCAAGAATGTTTTTGTGTAATCTGATATCAAAGTTATGTTTATAAAAGTACTTATATATTTTTTTTTCTTGTTTGACTTCACAGTTTCCTTCAAACACACAGGAATGGCAGACTGTGGCCTCCCAGTTCGCTGACCGTTGGGACTTTCCCAACTGTGTCGGGGCGATCGATGGGAAGCATGTCCGCATTGTGCCACCACCCCATTCGGGGTCTTATTACTATAACTATAAGGGGTTTCATAGTGTAGTTTTGATGGCGGTGGTCTTGGTACAATTTAATTTTATGTTCGTGGACATGGGAAAGAATGTCCGGATGTCTGACGGAGGAGTCTTTGCACAGACCGAGCTGTGCCAGCGTCTCCAGACTGGTGGCCTGGGATTGACACCTGATGACCAGAACGTGGATGGACTCCCCTCAGTTTTCATTGCTGATGAAGCGTTTGCTCTCGGAGAGCACTTGATGAGGCCATTCCCCCAAAGGGTCCTAACCCCTGAGAGGAGGGTATTTAATTACCGGCTGGCCAGAGCAAGAAGAGTTGTGGAGAATGCCTTTGGGATTCTGGCCAGCCGGTTCTGTTTGTTCCTCTCGGTAATAAATCTGGCAGAATACAAGATCAATTATGTCATCATGGCTTGCTGCATTCTGCATAATTTTTTAAGACGTCATTCCTCCACATATATTACATCAATTGGGCCTGAGGCCGGACTTAGTGAAGATCCACTCACAGGCCTGGATAGTGGCCGTATGGGCTTGGCCCCCCAAACCGCCCGTCAAGTGCGTGACAGATATGTCAATTATTTTAATGGTCGGGGGCCATTGCAATGCAACAAGAGCTTTAATCTTTTTTATAAATTAAAAAAAAAAAATAGAAAAAATCTCTTGTTTTGATTATTGTTTGCATTTAGTTTTGTCTGTCTCCTAGTGCACTTGTAGTGTAGTGTAATTTCCCTTTAGTTAATAAGGCCCTTTGTCACTGTAACCACACAAAAAGATAACAATCTGTTATTGATAAATAATAAGCCACACACATTGTAGTAGTAAAAACATTTTACTTTGTGCACATTGAAAGGTGCATTTTGTTTGAACGTGTTTTTTTTGTTTTGTTTTTTAGGAACAATTTTTTTTTTTTTTTTTTTTTTTTTTTTTTTAGTTTAGGCATATTTGTAAAAAATATACACTGTTTACAAAATTAGGCTTGACAACAGGGTTTTTAAAAACATAAGAACAAAAAATAACAGGAACTTACAAATTTCAACATGTTAATCACGGTGCCGGTGATGTCACCCATGTAAAAAAAAAAATTGCAGATGCTCACAATTTGGGAGTAAAAAAGGTTCAAGTCAACATGTGCTATCTCCCATCATGGGGGAGCAATGGAGCATGTTTTGTGTGTGCAATCCCTTTGTTCCTCTCACAAACTAACATTATTCCGATGAAGGGGTTGCAAACACAAAACAAGTACATTGATATCCCCAATGGAAGATAGCACATGATGACACACTGTGTGCATCTGCAAAATTTTTAGATTAACAACTTCAAACATTTTAAAAAAATAAAACTTGACAATGAAATGAAGAACATGATTGATGTTTTTAGGCAAAAAGTTGTTAGATTCTGCCCAAAACATCAATCATGTTCTTAATTTCCTGTTGCATGCTGTCCATCCGATTTCTCATGCTGTCAATTTGGTCACGCATTCTATCAATTTGGCCATTCCACACCATTATCTGCCCAATCAGTCTTTGTGCACTGTCTGTGCTAAATGGCTCCGCCACTTGGCCTTCCACAACCAGAACATCACCTAAAATGTGTTGAAAAAAAATGTATAAAAATATGTAGGCCTAAATAGATTAACTTAAGCTGGGGTGTCAGTCACTCACTTGGTGGGGTGGAAATATCGCACACTTCCCCCACCTCCTTCCTCCAGCTCGTCGGGTGGGCGTGGTCTTGGGCTGGGGCTTGGGGTAATTGCTGCCTCAGGCTGGTGACTTGGGGGAGTCCTAGGATCCTCGGACTGTTGTCTGAGTCTTTTCTCCCCTATGAGAATTAAACAAAAGGTATAGTTAAAACACAGTGATATTTCAGTCATGAAAAAGGAATATGAAACGTTGGTTAGAGGTTGAGGACAATTGTCATTTTATTTCCAAAAAAATTTTGAAGACAGGATTAAAATTCACTCTGACAAAAAATGCAAAACAATACACATTTTCATGCAAGTTTCACAGATGCAGACACCTCAATTATCCCCTATGTGTTGTATTATAGCCTCCAAAATTTTATCTGGTGTCACATAGTACACTAGTGCTCGTGAGTCCAGATGTGGAAACAGCTGCTGTGTCCTGTCCTTTACATTACACTGAATCATTTTTGAAGAAGCTTTCTAGTTTCAAACACATCTACACAACATTACCACATTTTTGGAATACGACAAAATTATCAAGACCTAAATGTATGTCCAACCCTGTACCATCGTATTTGGTGAAAAACAAACGTAATTTTCTTAGTATCATATGTATTTTCAAAAGAACGGTCTTTACGAACGATGCTGTATAAACGAAAAGCATATGGATCAGCATGCAAGTTAAGTATCTCAATAGGAACACACAACAAGTACTTACTTTTTTTAAGCAGCTTCTTGATTCGCCAATATTGTTCAGGCACCCTAGTTTTGAGGTCAGACCACCTCTTCCTCAATTGTTCTTTAGCCCGTTTAATGCCAAATTTTTGGTCAAGAGCGGTGACAACTGAGGCCATTATTTTGTCCTTCCGCATATTGCGTCGGGTGTACGGTCCTTTTTTGCCATCATAGTCCTCCCTTCTCAATATGGACACCATCTCCAACATCTATTCACAGGCCATGTTGGTGGCCTTATATCTCCTCCTGGATCTGGATGGCTGTGGCTCCGGGCTTTCCTCCGCGCTATTTGCAGATAATCTCTCCGCCATCTTTCTCTGTATACTCCCACTGCGCAACGAAGAGTGAAGGGGCGGGGACAAATCGTACTAAAGAACATCAGGGGCAGGCAACGTAGGCGTAGCATGACACATGCGCAGTGTATATAAAACTATTCCGCTGGCCTACGTATGTCCGAGCGGAAGTAGCGAGCGCCAGAAACGAAGGTAAGATTAAACGTGGGTGTGTGTTTGGTGAATGTGTTTGGTGTGTGTGTGTGTGTGTGTGTACCCTAGATTATGCAAAAAATAATACTGGGAGTTTGGACTGACTTTACAGTTTTTATCTTGTGTCTTGTCTTTCAGCAAAAATTAGTCCCTTTAGGGATGCTGAATTTTTGACACGTTTTATTGATCTGTATCAAGAAAAAAGAAACCTGTGGGAGGTCAAGCACCCATTATATTCTAATAGAGATGTAAGGAAGGCAACACTGGGCACACTTTTGGAATTTGTGAAGACTCGAGTCCCCCAGGCAGACCTTAAGTTTCTGGACAGTAAAATTGGTATCTTGTGCAATATGTACAGGCGGGAACACAATAAGATCCAGGATTCCCTCAGATCAGGAGCAGCAGCAGACCAGGTTTATGTCCCCAAGCTGTGGTACTACCAAAAACTGCGATTTCTGGATGACCAGACAGAAGCAAGGCAATCACTTTCGACCCTTCATCCTTCCCTCCAGCCTTCCCTCCACCTCCACCCTTCCCTCCACCCCAGCTGAGGAGTCCCAGGAAGAACTGGGCTCTTTCATCCTTGATGAAGTGGATGCGCCCAGCTTCAGTCAGGTATACTTTTTGTGAATTTGGGATTGTGTAAATATTGATGATGTAAATGTAAACAATTGTGAAGTGCTTCACCAAAAAGGACTTCATCACAATTATTAATATGTAGACATATCACTAGACAGTAGTGGCTAAAAATATACTTCAAATATTGGTGAGCAGCTACAATAATGGTGGGGTCAAAAAGATAGCCTTTACTATTTGTTTAGAATTATATTTGCAAGTCATGAGCTGAAAATTGTGTGTGATTGCGTAACCAAAAATTACAACTACCGGTATGTCCCTTTTTTTTACCCAGGATGAGCTCAGCCAGGAGGAGGCCATGCCCAGAGGTAGAGAGGAGGTGGCCTTGCCCAGTGGGAGAGAGGAGGAGGCCGTGGCTGGGCCCAGTAGAAGCCTGACGGAATGTCAGGTGCCTCCCCTCCGCATTACCACAAAAAGAGGAATCACTAGCCCTCATTCGGGAAGCCAGTCAAATGCTGAGCACACCACCCAATGCAGAAGAGGCCTATGGAACATATATGGCCACCAGGTTGCTGGAACTAGAAAAGGGGCAACGCCTCCTCTGTGAGGGTCTTATTTTTCAAGCATTTCAGAAGGGCTTGAGAGGGGAGCTTACTCAAACCACCTATATAGCAGATGAAGCCACTCCTCCTCCTCCTCCTGCCCCAAGTACACCACCAGAGGCACAGCCTCCAAGGAAGGCTGCAGAGAAGCATGGAGGGAAGGCTGCAGGGCAGCGTGCAGGGAAGGCTCCACAGAAGAGTCGAAGGTGATCGCTTGGCTTCTGTCTGGTCTGACTTCTGACTGTGCTCCCTAGTCGCAAGATGCCAATTTTATTGTCCAAAAACTTGATGTGTGTCCTGGGGGACAAAAGGCTTCACACATTCCAAAAGTGTCTCCAGTGTTGCCTTCCTCATTTCTTTTTTTACCAAAATAAATGGATATTTTCTTTACCTTACATTACTGACTATGTGTTTTGATTCAAAAAGGACATTTGGTTTGTGAGTAGGCAGGTACAGGTCAAAAAGACTATGTGGGTTATTTACAAAAGGCTAAATCATTTGGCAATTCAAGTGCAAAGTACTAGTGCAAAGTGCACTTGTTGGAAGTGTAGTCGCTGTAAATCTGAGGGGAAGATCTGAATTGAGGGGAAGCTCTGCTGATTTTATCATACAATCATGTGCAAGAGAATTTTTTTTTTTGGGGGGTCCCTTGCATGTGCCCCTCGGATCCCCAGCAAATGCACTTCCAAATGTTCTTTCAGTGCAATTCCAAGTACATTTTGCACTTGTAGTGAAAAATTAATTTGCCTTTGGAAAATATGTCTAATTAACAAGGGACACCAACCTCATTCAGGTTCATTAAAACAATACAAAATATTAAGGTTATTGTGGTAACTTGAAACTACAAAAAAAAAAATAAAGAAACTAACATTTTGTATAATTTAGCACACATTGTAAAATAGATATTGTTTAAATCTAAAAAAAATAAAGATGAGTCCAAAAAATAATTTTCTACTTTATTTCTGGAGATCTGGCTTTTAAAAAATATAATATTAGTCATGGCATGAGGATAAATCATGAAGAAAGTAGTTTGTGAGAACTCTGTGTGAATATAAGCAGCAAAACAACTTCATTCCTCTCGCATTATAAAGAAAAAAAGAATGCGCTGTATTAAAAGATCACAGAAGAGGAATGTGCTAGCTTCAATACGAAGGCTAGTTTTACCAGACCGAGCGCTTCTGTCTTGTACTTGCTTCAGAGCATGCGTCAGTTTTGGTCTGCCGGACTAGCACACAGACGACCGGTTTGTACACTAGAAAGCCGAGTCCGTCGGACAGATTTGAAACATGTTTCAAATCTAAGTCCGTCAAACTTTTGAGAAACAAAACTCCGCTGGAGCCCACACACGATCGTATTGTCCGGCGGACTCTGGTCCGCAGGACCAAGTATGCCGGAAAGTCCGCTCGTGTGTATGCGGCATTAGATGGACTAACACATTTAGATACGTAGATACACAAATTAAAGTCAAACTCCAGCTAAAACTTTATAAGCAGTTGCAGCAAACTGTTATTTTTTTCTTCTTGGGATAATGGCAGGGGTAGGCTGATCCATCGAGCACTCGGGCACTGCCCTAGGGCCCGGGGCCAGTAGGGGGCCCCATCCTTGTTGCCAGCTGTCCATAAATATAGGAATGTCGGCTGTACTTGTAACAAAGCTGTGTGTCTCTGTTGCATTCTAACAGAGCTCAGCGAACACAGCTCCCACCTCGATACAAATGGTAAAAGCTGCTGGATCTGATCTCCTCCCTCCTTCCCCCTGCCCCCATCCACACTCTTTGCAGCCCGTGTTCTGCATCTGAAGGGGACGTGGGGGCGGGAAGTTTAAACAAGCAGCCATCAGCTACAGAAGCCGATGACTGAGCCAGTGAGCCTCCTGGGACCATCCGTCTAAGTTAGTACTGTCATTGTGACTGGACTCTCCCCCTCTCTCCCTCCCTGCCCGCTCTCTCCTAAATCTCTATCACGCCCCGTCTTTCCTCTGTTGTCCTCCAGCAGTCAAAGCATTTTATTTTCACCAACCTATGCTAGTAATTGGTCCCATCATGCTCCTAAGTGGGTTCATACTGATGCGCTGCGGTTCAATCGCAGTGCTGGTGTATACACAGCTTTCCTGCATTTACCCCCATTTTTAGCCACAGTCCCATAGACTTCTATTAGTTTGCACATTTTTGCCACGTTTTCTGAAAGCGCACCAAATGTCCTGTATGCTGAATCTTTGGTGCGCTTTCAGAAACACAGTAAAATGACACAACCTAATGGTCTGCTTCCATCCACTCCACAGCCCAGCGCACCCATGAGCGGGGGGGGGGAGAGCACAGAGCCATTTACTGACGGTCACAGCTCTCTGCTCAAAGTGACAGGGAGAACTGAGCAATCAGCAGTGTTTGATTGCTCAGTTCACAGCCTAAAGCCTCGTACACACAATGCGATTGTTGACAGAGGATTGTCTGTTGACAGACTGTTGTTCTTAAATCTGACCGTTAGTACACTCCTTTTGACAATTGTTGTCCAACTTTTGGCCAACAAATGTTGGATGGCAGGCTAGTAAACGGTCTGTTGTCAGATGTTCGGATGGTCAGTATACAAATCCGTCACACAAAAGTTGAAAGTACAAACACGCATGCTCGGAATCAATGCTCACCAAACACAAAATTAGCAGAAGGGCCCCAAAGGGTGGCGCTCAAGAGCTGAAATTCCTCGTAGTACGTCATTACGTTTGTGTTTGTTGCACAACAATTGTGTACCGTTAGTATGCAAGACAACATCCTGGCACAGGCCCTTAAGACAAAAATCAGACGGTTAGCCAACAATCGTACCGTGTGTACGAGGCATTAGAATCAGCAGGGTACACCTAGGTAAGTATGATTTTGAAAAAAAAAATCCCATACTTCTCTTTTAAGCCAATCCCACTGTTACCCACAAACTGCATAGCGATATATAAAATGTGTATAGCAATCAAGACTTTGACACATAGGAACCCCCAACGCATGCGTTTACATTTGTATGTGCGTATATGTGGGGGGTGGGAGGTGATGATTTTTAGGTGACAGGTTCTCTTTAATGGGACATGCAGGGTCTAAAAGACCCCCAATGTCTCCTTTGGGCTGCACTGAATGTTTTGCAATGCAGATCGCATTGCAAAACATTACTTCCCGGCTAAGTTACTTGGGGCCACGTAGAGGCTGACCAGGAAGGAGTCTGCCTGTCAGTTTCACAAACAATCCCAGTGGTTGCAGCCATCTGATTGTGTGAAACCCCCCCTGCTGTCAGGTCTGTATTTACAGACCTGGCAGTGAAAGGGTTAAATATCAATTCTTTTAGCTTCTAATAGGAATTTCTGTCACATTTTTCTTTATTTGCTTAACTTATTAAAAATGTATTTTGAAAATAGTGTAGCAAAATTCTGTAACAAACGTTTGTAATGTGGGCAGTGCAATATGTATGTAGGTTGGGCTTTACATGGCTGTGGCTTGAGTGTGAGTAGGGACACAGGGGGCCCCATGATCTCCTCTTGCCCGGGGGCCCCATGAATTGTCAGTCCGCCTCTGGATCAGTGTTGCTAACCGTCAGTATTTTTACTGGCAGCCAGTAAAAAACGGGCACTTTCTCCTGCCAGAAAATGCCAGTAATAGGAAAAGGTTGCCAGTAAAAAATATGGCTGTGACGCTTATGTGCAGTTCCGGTCCAGAGGAGGCCGAGACCATCTGAGTGCCTGCTACAGAGCAGGAGTGGGGTCTGGTGGAGGCAATGCCTGAGCATGTTGTGTGGAGCCAAGCGAAGCAGCCAGAGCCTCATGTGTGGGTCTGCGACACAGGAGCAAGGCAAGCCGGGAGCGGCACTGTCAGTGCTGTTTGGACTGGAGTGGACTGAAGGTACCACCTGGCGTGGAGAGAGACGTGTTGGTGAGATGTCAACATCATCTGCTGTCAGTGTCACTGCGAGAGTCAATTTCGTGTGTGTGTGCCTGCCCATTCCCATTTCTTGCCCTCCAGAGTCCTGTCCCTGAGCTAATTAGTAACTATATCGAAAATAAAATAAAAAATATGTTTTTTGCCCTAATATCTACCTTTAATCACATTGCTAATTGCATATTGTACTTGTTTGTAGCCAAAATATTGAAATTTGCACTCAAAAATGTAATTTTGTAACTTTTGGAAGTGCCAGTAAAACATTGGCTTTGCCAGTAAATTTTGGGTGTCGTGTCAGTAAATTTCAATCTGGTATGTTGGCAATCCTGCTCTGCATAATGGTTTTACATAAATAAATAAAACTGAACATTTTAAGCACCCCTACCCCTGTGTTGAATGGTTTGTCTCGTCCCTATAATTGATACATCTGAAAAACAACAGACTTAGTGACCAAATTACCAGATGAAAATAGAAGAAAGAAAGCAAATCCCGCCATTGGTAAGCTGAAATATAATAATTGTTTGTTTAACTGCATACTCTGAACTTGTGTTCATTAGAAGCTTCAGTAACTTAGCTGGAGCAAGCCTCATTTCCTGGCTGGAGGATGTCCAACATCTTCTAGCTCTTTCACCCCAGGTCTTACCGTTTTTACCCACTTTGACTTATTGGATTTCGGTTCTTTCAATCATGGAGGTTCAACATCACATGTGAGCTTTACATAAGGCAGCATGTTTGCAAATTCAGCCTGTCAAGGAACACCCATGCTTTAAGACCAACAATCATCCATCAGAGAATTTTGATATTTGCATATTTCCTTCCAAGAGCCAGCCCACTGCTTGCCTTGAGGCTGAGGGTTCTTCAGAGGAGTACGAAGGTAGGGTGCTATGATGCTTCCAGAAAGCTATATAAAGCCCCTCCCAGTAATGATGTGCCTGCATTGCACAGAGAAAGTCTGATACCTAGTGATGACATCACTGGGTCTAAAATAAAGTAAGTCATTAAAACAGAAGAGGTCATTACATGATGAGGGGGAAAGAAGGAGCCAAGGAAGGCAAAATATAAGCAAATTAAAATTCAGTTTTAAGAAAAGATGGAGGCTTAACCGCAATATAGAGGGAACTGATAATACTGTAGATTAAATGCGCATTATTGTTTCTCTTCCTGTGGGCAGGAAGAACAGTTCATACAGTTTCTCTCTAAGCTGTTTTGGTAATGAAGATAGAATGGAGAGCAGTGTAGACAGTCACTACCAGGTCTGCTTACCTCAGAGGACTAATATAGTCAATGGGACAGATTTTCTTACCTGCCTTACTGAGAGCTGCTGGAAAAGAGAATTTGCCTACTACCTGAAACATTAGTTAGTCATGAGATCAAACCAAAAATGTCTGCATGAAGAAACTTGTATCTTCTTTCTATGACTGGCTAGAGGTACAACAGAAGTCTCTAAATTGGCCCCAGAATTAATATACAGAATCATAGTGGTTTCAGGTCTCTTTCTGTCTCTTCCCTGCCTGTTATGAGTGCACACAATCTCAGAGCACATGTTGGGCATCCTGTTAATTTTCCTGAACACTAGAAAGTAGAGTCAGGTTATTTAATGTACTACTTGCTATCAGGATGCCTTTTTAATGGAGAATCCATCTGCTGATATCCAATCCAAATGGCAGGTCCACTTACAGCCAAGGACAATAACAAATAAATCCAGGATTAAGGGGCAGTGAAGCCAGACTTCACAGGGTCAGGTGGGCAAAAGGGCCACAGTAGATGACATTGGGAGTCTAATTAGAAAGATGGATTTTGCCCACAAATTGGAAGAGTCTGCACTGATTTATAGGGCGTACACACGGTCGGACTTTGTTCGGACATTCCGACAACAAAATCCTAGGATTTTTTCCGATGGATGTTGGCTCAAACTTGTTTTGCCTACACACGGTCGCACAAAGTTGTCGGAATTTCCAATCGACAACCACGCGGTCACGTACACCACGTACGACGAGACTAGAAAAGGCCGGTTCAGAACCAAGCGCGGCACCCTTTGGGCTCCTTTTGCTAATCACGTGTTAGTAAAAGTTTGGTGAAAGACGATTCGCGCTTTTTCAGACTCGTGGCTTTCAGATCGTTTTCTGCTGTTCAGTTTGTGCTTGTGGGTTTGTATCTGCTCTTCAGAGCGTGCAAGCAAGTTCCGCGTGACTTTAGGTAGTCATTGTATTCTTGTACGTTCGTTACTGGTTTTCAGGTCGCTCTTCACAGGCCTTGCTGTTCTTCAGTGTGTTCTGTTACTTCGTTCTGAGCAGCCGACCATTTTCTAGCCATGTTTCATATGCGTACTCCTCGTAGAGTTTGTGCTGTGCGAGTGCTTGGTGTTGGGGTCCTGACCTTGACACAAGTCCAGTCCATGAACAGGGTGGGGAGGAGTTCATGGACCAAGAATTGGTTGCTTCAGCGTGACCAGTTCTGTCATATGCCTTTGCTCTGTGAGTTCCGTGAGAATAATCCTGATGATTTCAGGATCTTTCTCAGGATGACGGACCCCGTGTTTCACCGTGTCTGTTGGCTTCGCTGACCCCCTATATCAGCAGGCAAGCCATCACTGCGGAGCAGAGGTTGGTCGCTACCCTGCGGTATTTGGCGACAGGGAGAAGCCTGCAGGACCTCAAGTTCTCGACAGGCATCTCCCCCCAGGCTCTGAGGATCATTATCCCAGAGACCTGTTCTGCCATCATCCAGGTCCTGCAGAAGGAGTATATGAAGGTAAGATTTTTATCCTTTTATATCACATTTTATTGTATTTAATGTTTGATAATATATTGTATTTTCTTTCCTCATTCCCTAATTACCATGATTGGAATATGCTGTGAATGTCCCCTTTGTCCTCATGCATGCTGGATTTTTATGTAATTATTATTTTAGGTCCTTCATACATATTTGCCCTTCAATAACCTCCCCAGCATGGTGTCTCCTGCCCTATATTCACCTCATGTAGTCACTTAACAATGTATTTTATCAGCTCTATAGTAATGCTTTACCCCAAACACCCCCTAAAATGTTTGGAAATGTTATTTTTTAGTTAAATTCAGGCAGAGTGCCAGAGGGTTTTTTTTGTGGTGTCCCCAAATTTTTTGTAACCCTCCCTCCCCCAACTGCTAAGTCAGCTGATCCCAATTCTCTATCCTCAATCATCTATCTGCTGACTTTGCCAAACCCATACACACTATACCCATCTCTTTACTGGTCAGATTTATGGATGAATTCCCCAAAGCATGTAGTGCAAGGGCCTGCCTGTATACTTTCCAATGGTACTGTTTAAAGTTTTTGTATACTATTATTATCTTGATAGGTAATAGCAGAATGTTCAAATGTGCTCAAATGTGTACAGTGTGTATTTATATCTTTTTATTATGACACTTCTTACCTGTCCAGTGGTCTGCCAATAGTGTAACTAAGGAGGGTCTGTTCCAAGTAATACCCTGTATTTAGGCATTCATCTCTCAATGAAGTGAAGAGGGTTACCTGTCCAAGAGTTCCCCCCCCATAATGTTAGAAATGGCCCATGAGGGGGGGAGGGGGAATATGATAGGTGTACCTTATACTTTGTTGTTGTTAAATTCCCTTTAATAAATGCTATCTGGAGGTTGCCCCATAATGTTTGTGTCTAATCTGCTTGCCATGTTTCTGTGAAAAAATAGTAATGTTTATTGTTTTTTCCTCAACAGTTTCCTTCAACGCCACAGGAATGGCAGACTGTGGCCTCCCACTTTGCCCAGCGGTGGGACTTTCCTAACTGCGGAGGGGCAATTGATGGGAAACACGTCCACATCGTCCCACCACCCAACTCGGGGTCGTACTATTATAATTACAAGGGGTTTAATAGTATAGTGATGTTGGCGGTGGTGTCGGCTAATTACGAGTTCTTGTATGTGGACGTGGGGAAGAATGGCCGGATGTCCGATGGTGGAGTGATCGCCCAGACGGAGTTCTACAGGCGTCTCCAAAATGGCAGCTTGGACTTGCCACCTCCAGAGGACAATGTTGAAGGTCTCCCATTTGTGTTCGTTGCTGATGAAGCATTTGCGCTGGGGGACCACCTGATGCGGCCATTCCCGATGAGGACCCTCACCCCGGAACAGAGGGTTTTTAATTACCGGCTGGCCAGAGCCCGAAGAGTGGTGGAGAACACATTTGGAATCCTGGCCAGCCGGTTCCGATTATTTCTGACACCCATCCATATGGCGGAGTATAAACTGAACCATATAATACTTGCCTGCTGTGTTCTCCATAATTTTTTAAGAAAACATTCAGCCAACTATGCTGGCTCAGTTGGGCCTGAGGCCGGAATCCCAAATCCATCAACACTGACGGCGCTTGAAAGTGGCCGTCCTGGCTTGCGCTCCCTGAGTGCCTGTGATGTCCGGTTACACTACCTGGAGTTCTTTGCGGGTAGGGGGGCTATCAATATGCCAGACAATCTGTGAAACCTTTTTCAAATAAAAAACAACCAAAAGAAATTCTTTGTGGACATTTACTGCTTGTGTTTGTTTTAGCTGACCCTGACAGAAATGTGTTGAGTGCAGAAAATGTCGTGATTGGGTAACCTTATAAAAAACAGTGTTGGCTGGTACTTCCTAAATGCAAAAACACATTTCACTACAAGTGCACTTGCAACTGCACTGAACCTGCACTTGTAGTGCAAAGTGTATTTGCCCTTAGGAAATAACCCCCATTTTTGCATAAAACAGCAATTACATCACCCCAAAAGTGTTGTAGTGTTGAGACAATAATCCACACATTCTTGAGTAAGGCACTTTTTTATACCTGCACAATCACATCTGCATTTACGAAAGGTTTTTAAAACAAACCAACATGTTTGTTGTATAACAATTTTTGCAGTAGCATTATCAAAAATCGAAATATCCATTTCAGATAAAACAGGCCTGTGTAAAAAAAGAAAGCCAAAAAACTTGAACTTACAAAGTTCACATATGGTAAAACCTGAAGGCTATATCAGACATCAGTATTTAGGAACTGGGTTTGATATAGCGTTCAGATGGGGGTAAATCACCCCTGGAAAAGCCAAATTTGGAAGATGCACACCAATTTACGAATGTCAACATGTGCTATCTGCCATCAGGGGGGATCAAGGGACGTATTTTTGGGGAGCAAGCCCTTCCTCAACGCGACTTTATAATTGAGGAAGGGGTTGCACCCCCAAAACGCGTCCATTGATCTCCCATGATGGCAGATAGCACATGTTGGCACACTGTGTGCATCCTCCAAATTTGGCTTTTCTAAACATTGAACAAATTTTTGGAAGATTGGACCACAATAAAACAGGTGATTTTGTGGGGTTTAAATTGGCCCCAAAACATCAATGATGTTATTATTTTTTTTAATAACATCACTGATTTGTTGCTGTATGTTGTGCAATTCGAGATTACACCCCATGATCTCCCCGATCAGTATCTGGGCACTTTCAGATGTGAAACGTTCTCTCTCCCTCACATCACGATCACCTAAAAAGAGATAAAGAACAAAAAAAAGGTCTCAAAAATCTGCCACCATCCATCTCTTTTACCTGAGCCTGTGGTCGCAGACACTCACCTGTTGTGGTGCCAATCTCCACCACATCTTCTTCTTCCTCCTGCTCAGCTTCTTGGGTTTGCGGTATTTCACCTTCTTCCATAGGTGGGGGGTCTCTGGTCTCCTGGGATGAGGGGTGTCCTCCGAGTCTTTTCTCCCCTATGTAAAAAAAAAATGGTATACTTAGCACACAGAAATTTGATGGCAGAACTAGAACTAGGAAACATTGCTTGGAAGTGGGGTACAATTGTCTATTTTAGCTGAGTTCCAAGATGTATATTTTTTATTGCCCTTTGTCAAGCTGCAATACTTTACCTGTTTAGTACAAGCTTCACAGATGTAGCCCCCCCTATAGTATACACTGGAGCACCTGTGTGCCCCCCCTAATAAAAATGGTGTTCTGGGGTCCCACACTAGTGCTCCAGTGTCCAGATGTGAAAACAGCTGCTCAGTGTCCTCTCCTTGGCATTTCATTCTAGTAACAAACCCATCTACACAAACAAATATTTGGCATCCAAGTAGGCCCCAAAAAATGTGGGAAAATGCATATGGCCTAAACAATGGTGTTCTAGAGGCCGAAAGAAAAATGTTTGATACGAACGAATAATGGGCCCATGAACATTAAAGTTGCCCTTTTAAACGTTACAATTAATAAAAGCATATGGAGCAGAACGAACGGAATAAAGACAGAAAGAATAGGAACACAGCACAACTACTTACTTTTTTGCAGCACTCTCCGGATCTTTCGGTACTGCTCTGGCTCTCTCAACTTAGGTCCGACCACCGCTTCCTGAGATGATCTTTAGATCTTCGTACCCCGAAATTCCTCTCAAGACTCCTGACCACTTTCGCCATGATCTTGGCCTTTCGGATGTTGGGGTTGGGGTAAGGCCCATATTTTCCGTCATAGTCAGACTTCCTCATGATGTCGACCATCTCCAACATCTCCCCAAACGACATATTTGTGGCCTTAAAACGTCTCCTTCTGGATCGGGACGTGCCTGGATCCGGCCTTTCCTCCTCCTCCTCGTTGCTAGAATTAGCATGCACCTGCTGTAACTCCGCCATCATGCTCTTCACCCACTGCGCCGAACGAAAAGGGGCGGGGAATAGACTAGAAAGAACGTCAGGGGCGGGCGGAGTTACACACATGCGCAGTGTGTATAAAGCGTAACACGCGTGCGTATTACGTACGATCTGTGAGCGGAGGAAGGAGCATTGGACGTGCCGATCGTAAGAACGAAGGTAAGAGACAAACTTGTGCCTATACTGCTTCTAGATTGAGGCCTATATTGTAACAAGATTAGGAGAGTTTTGTCTGACATTAGGCTTTGTCTTGTGTTGTGTCTTGCAGTGAACATGGATATCTTAATGAAAGACAATGACTTCATGTCAGTATTCGTAGAGATGCTAAGTGAGCTGCCCTGTCTGTGGGAGATTACCCACCCCCATTTCAAGAACCAAGCAAAGAGGAAGGCAGCACTGGAGCAATTGTGTGAAATTGTGAAGCAGGTGATCCCCACGGCAGACATCACTTATTTAAAGATTTTCATTGGTGGCCTGAGGAGCACATATCTGAGGGAGCGCAAGAAAGTCCTGGATTCACAGAGATCTGGAGCAGCAGATGACATCTATGTCCCCAGGTTGTTGTACTACGACAGGCTGCACTTTCTGGCAGGCCAGACTGAACCCAGGCCATCCCTCTCAAGTCTTCCTTCCACGCTTCCTTCCCCCACGGCTGAGGCTTCTGACGCCCAACCTGGGCCTTCCAGGCGATATGTGGAGAAGCCCAGATTGAGCCAGGTATAGCATTCCTCTAAATATTTCTGCTTGTCCAATCAATGATGTTAACTAGATGTTAGTTGGGAGTACTAATTTAGGATTGTGATTGATGATGCAAAACATTACAACTATGTCCCTTTTTCATACACAGGGAAGTCTCAGCCAGGAGGTGGCCGGGCCAAGCCGGCTGGCTGATATCAAGGTCCCTCCACCCCCCCTGAAAATAGAAAGTGGCAGTAGGAGGAGTACCCTAGAGGAGGCTGCTATAGCATTCTTTTGGAGGGCTACAGAGGTCCTGGGAGCACCCCACACCATGGAGGAGAACATTGCTACCTTCATAGCCTATAAAATGCAGAGGATGGAGGAGGGCCAAAAAGTCTTGTGTGAGGCCCTCATATCGGAGGCTCTGGAGAAAGGTATGAGGGGCCAAATTACACCTCACACACATCTTTGGGATGGTCCTCCTCCTCCCTCTCCTCCAGGTCATCCCAGTCCTCCTCCAGGTCCCCCCAGTCCTCCTCCTCCTCCAGGTCCTACTCCTCCTCCTGCCACATCTCCAACTGCACAGCCACAGCCCGGAAGGAAGTGTGGAAGGAAGACCAGACAGTGATTGCCCTGGATTCAGTCTGGTCGGCCAAAAGATGCAGCCTCTTGTGGTACCACAGCCTGGGGACACAGATGTCATCTGCTGCTATCTGGATCTCTGTGAATTCTGGACCAGACTGCCCTCCCTTACATATGGACTCCTCAGGTCACCAATTTTGATGTTGAAGAATTGATGTCTGCCATGGGGGTCCCAGGCTTCGCTAATTTCTCCTGTTGATCCAGTGTTGCCTTCCTCTTTGTTTGGTTCTGATCCCTTAATAAAGGATTTTTGTTTTGAATTATACTCTCCTATGTGTTTTACTTCAAAAATGACAGTTTGTTTGTGAGGGTTCAGGTACATTTCAAATATACAATGTGAAATGAACAAGGGACACCAACAACAAACAAACAATCTCCTTGAGATTAAATAATACAAGATATCAATGGTGTTGGGGTAACTTGACACACAAAACACAGACAAAAATATTCTGGATTAAAAATAAAAATAACATTGAACAAAGATCAGCCTTGGAAAAAATCCAAACATTAAAGAAAAAAAAAAGGCTGAAAATCCAAAAAAAAAAAAAAAATAAAAAATATAAAACTGTCAGATGTGACAACTAATAACAATATATTCAGGGAATCCCACTAAAAAAACACAAATAAAAGTTTGTGAGAAGTGTGTGTGAATATGAGCAGCAAAACTACTTAATTCTTGTCACATTATAAAGAAGAAGAGAGTGTGCTGTATTAAACCATTTTTAACATTGTAGCGTGACGAAAGTGCTGTATCCATTGCAAACGCTAAGTTTACCAGAACGAGCTGTCCCGTGTCGGAATTTCTTCTGAGCATGCGTGGCACTTTGTGCGTCGGAACAGGCCACACACGGTCGGAATTGACGCGATTGGATTTTGTTGTCGGAAAATTTTATCTCCTGCTCTCCAACTTTGTGTGTCGGAAAATCCGATGGAAAATGTCCGATGGCGCCCACACACGGTCGGAATTTCCGACAACACGCTCCGATCGAACATTGTCCATCGGAAAATCCGACCGTGTGTACGGGGCATTAGAGTTCACCTGTGGAAGCTATTTCGGCTGCAGGGAGCATGTGTCTGGGCCTGTCAGGTCTAAATACACAGGCACCTGAACCAGACCAATGCCTGATAAAATTGTAGGGTTCAGTCTGGAGACTGAGCGAACCAGTCCAGCAGAAAAGGCTGGGACAGAAAAAGCACTGTCCCAGTGCAGAATCAGAAATAACTGTGCATTAAATATTCAGGAGGCTATGTTGTTTTGTGGAAACAAGCCCTGCACAGAGAGATCTTCTGTTAGCCTGGGTTGAAGCTTCATTAGGCCTCTTAGTGAGTAAACTGAGCCCAGAGGAAAAAAAGCTAACACTAACTATTCTTAAAAACATTCCCTTCACCTTCATCCTACCTATCCTGCTTATCCTGTGTAAAAAAGATCTGTATGTAGCAATATGGACTACAAACATAAAGCGCCATACCTTCTAGCATTTCTAGGTATCGCCTGTCCCTCTAGTGGTCAATGTATACAGTGACATCATATTTGTGTGCCAAATAAAAGGATTGTGGGACGAATAGTTCTCCCGTCAGATAATTGCTTTGTATGATTGTGTGCCAGGACTACATATCCCAGGGTTCCTTGCTGCCATCTGAAGATTGCTGGGAGTAGATATAAAAGCAACAAAAGCCCGCGCGGACGCTCTTTTCCAGCAGGGCCTGATGCAAGACAGACCTCTCTGTGCAACAGGGAGAGAGAGGTTGCGGCCTACCATACGGGGTCATACTTCCAACCCATGGCCTTAGGGGCCTAGCTCTGTTGTTCGCTGTCGGACATCCTTTCCAGCACCACTCCGGTCACCTGCCTGTTGGTGTGTGTGGCAGATTCAGGTCGGGAGATCGAGACAGCGGATCTGCTGCACGAGTGTCGCTACATTAGTTCCTGTCCGGGAGACACCAGAACGTTCTGGTCGTTGGTGAAAGGGCAAATTGCTCGACCTTTATCCATTCTTTGCCACTGTTACATTGAGACACTTTGCACAGACATCTTTATTCCAAGAACACTTTACTGCATTACTTGAACACTGTGCTCAGACACTGCTTAGCTTCTTCTATACAAGGAATCTACTATTCCCATCACACCCAACGGATTACAGTTAACAAGCTCCGACTAGCGGGTGAAGAACATCAGATCTGCAACGTGGACTTTATTGCCATCACTTATAGAAAGGTCCCTCTATTACTCTTCCTCAGACCCGCTCTCCCTTCCTAATGCCCTGTACACACGGGCGGACTTTTCGGCAACAAAGGTCTGACAGTCTTTCCGACAGACTTTTGACGGACTTCCGACGGACTTTCTAACGAACGGACTTACCTACACACGATCACACCAAAGTCCGACGGATTCGTACGTGATGGCGTACAACCGGACTAATATAAGGAAGTTCATAGCCAGTAGCCAATAGCTGCCCTAGCGTCGGTTTTCGTCTGTCGGACTAGCATACAGACGAGCGGATTTTTCGACCGGACTCGAGTCCGTCTGACAAATTTGAAACATGTTCCAAATCTAAAGTCCGTCAGATTTTAGACCGAAAAAGTCCGCTGCAGGTCCGATGGAGCCCACAGACGGTCAAATTGTCCGCTGGATTCGGTCCGTCGGACCAGTCTGGTCGAAAAGTCCGTTCGTGTGTACGCGGCATAAGATAGCGTGTAGGCAGGCCAGATTCTATCTTTCATAGTTTGGCAGTATAAGCAGTTAGCTGAAGCATCCACTAGGGGGTGACAGTATATCTAAAGGAAGTGTACATATATGTATATAGTATTTTCGTTGTTAAACTTTGTCTTGTGCCTTTGGGAGGAATTCTTCTGCTAAGTTGGCGCTGTTGCTTAAAACTCAGCAGATGTGTTACTTCCTCTTTGTAACAAGTTTTCCTTTTATTTTGTTTGGTAAAATATCTCCAGAACCTAATAACCCTGAGTTGTTTGATTATTGCCATACAGTGCAGTGCTGGAAGATGTCTGAACCCAGAGGGTCAGGTGGGTTAGAAGGTGTCAGAAACCATGAAATCGGACCGAGACAGAAGTACAGTTAAATCACACTTGTTTAATAATAAAAGTAAATAGAACAAATGTAGTCAAAACATAGCCAGAGTTCATGAACTGGAACGGATAGTCAGACAAGCCAAATGTCAGGGAGATGAGCGTAGTAAAACAGCAAGCAGGATCTGAAGCCAGAAGGGATATAAGCCAAGCAAGTCTTTAAACAGGAATGCAAGAGAGCGTCTCTGTGATGTTGACTAAGGTGAAGACAGAGCTCCTCTGGACTGGACGGCTTAAGGCAGGACTGACGAGCAGGATATCAGCAACAGCTGAGTAACTGTGGAGAGATAGGAGCTGGCAATTAGCCGACAGCTGAGCGGCCAGCCCAGAGAAGGAAGGGCTGAGCCCAGTCCTGACAGAAGGTTCACTAGGTCATGGCCGTGCAGATGAGCAGGTAATTCTCAGCAGGGGCTGTGCTACATTCGGGTACTCATCCGGGATGCTATCTGCAGCTGGCCCTAGTCAACCTAGATTGGAGCCGCAATCTGCGTGGGAAGCTGCATCTATGGCTGCGGTTGCTTGGGGTAGAAATCATGGGACCCCAACTGACAGAAGCAACGCTCTGGAGATCTCGGGAAATGAGCACACCGAGAGGGAGATCAGAAGGTGGCTGAGAACTCTGGCACCAGGCCTACCTGGTGGAGACTGAAGCTTAAGAGGAGTTGGATTAAGTCAGGGCACTGATAGAATGGCAGGAAGAGGTGCCAGTGTGCTTTCAGGTGGAAGAGGTCATCTGACAGAAGAAGTGACTGCAAGGGTGTTCCCACTCAAGTTGAAGAGAGGACAGACCGAGAAGCCACTCTTGACAAAACTCACGAGAAAAGTCCTGTACTTGTGGGAGCCAACTCACAAGGGGCCAGTGCCCCTCCTCTCTATTTCTACACAGATATGAGTCGTTTAGTCGGTAGTCTGGTGAAGAATGAGTCTGGGAATGTTAATCAGTTATCGAAGACTTAGATTTTTCTCAGGACAATTACCGGATTCCTGTGGGAGAAGACAAGTTTGAAACATGGATGAGCCAGGCTTTACAGGCTATGGAAGAGTGGAGTGTTTCAGAGGCTGTGAAATGATAACGGCTTAGTGAGAGCCTTCGAGGCCCAGCGGCCGATGTAATCCCTAACCTGAGGATGGGCAAGAGGACTTGTGTTGCCATGGACTACATCGATGCTTTGTGTGCTGTTTTCGGAAGAGTTGAAACTACTGCTGATTTGATGTATAAGTTCAACCACACTCACCAGCAGAGGGGGGAGAGTCTGTCCGAATACATCTCCCAAGTAGACCGGATGCTACATCAAATCATCCTCAAGAAGGGCCTTGACCCTAAAGATGTTGATCAGGCCCGTCTGGATCGGGTTTTGCACGGGGCACGGCCCAATCATCCTATTGTGTTGAAATTATTGCTGAAAAGAGCTCAGGTGGTACCTACCTATCCTGAGTCGATAAGGGAGGTTCGAGACGAAGAGGCTCTGTTGGAAGAGAAGAGTAAAGGATCAAGAGACTTGAATTCTGCTACTGGGAACAAAGAGAAAGTGGTGGCCCGTCCCATCCATGCAGAAATAGAGTTCTCCGATGAAGATAGTGGGACTGAGTCTGAGCCAAAGGGACCGGCCCTCCCTGATATCGATAAGCCAGTTGCAGAACTCAGGCCAACAGAACTGAAGGCACAGGTGGCTCAGGCTCAAACTCAAATGTATCATGCTCTGACGCGAGTGATGGAGACCCAAGCAAAAGTTCAGGAGCAAGGGACTTGTGAAAGTGAACAAAAACTGTACCTAGAGCGAGAAAGGAGATGTTACGGATGTGGAGAGGTCGGAAGTGCCCCAAATCTGGCGTCAGTCCTCAACCCCTCAACAAAGTCCTAAGGGCTTTACAGAAATTGCTCTTTCCAAAGCCGGCTGGAAACTTCAAGGGACCTCAGTGAAGGAGCTAGTTGAGAGTCCCAAGGGAAAACTGCACTCCCAGTCCTCTCTAATCCTCCGGTGCCTAAGCATGCTACAAAAATAAAACCCTCAGAGAATGGAAGACAGGAACAGGAAATCAATGAACACCTTGCTAAACGAGCAGTTAAACCAAATCCCCACCTCCAACGAGGCCCTTTAGAGCACAAACCATAGGGTCACCTGTGGGAAATCTACCCAAGAACTTAGTGGGGCCTTCCCCTATAGTATCAGTACAGGTAGAGGGCATCTATACACAAGCACTGCTGGATACTGGAGCCCAAGTGACCAAGTGAGACTTTTACCAAGTACTTGAAGCACATACCTTTGTGCAAACTTGACGAGCTAGAAATAGGGTATCGGGACCCAAAAGTGCACTTATCATGGTTACATACCCATTAAAATAACCTTTGACTCTATTCTAGCAGGAAGACCAGAAACCTTTGACACCTTGGCTGTCGTATGCCTCCAACCGCCTGGAGCTAGCCGAAATTCCCTACTGAAAGGCACTAACACCAACCTAGTGAGAAGGCTACTCACTCCCTTGGCCTTAGAGGGTGCTCCTGTTGGGAAAATTCACCCCCAGTTGAGACAAGCATTCCAGAGGGTGTTGCAAGAAAAGAAGGCACCTGTGGAAGGAGTGGGAAGATTGTGGCGACTGGACACCTAAGAGAGCGTACAGCAACCTGAAGAAAGGGCCCGTCTTAAAGCCACAGTCAAGTTGTCTTGGGACCAGCTGGGTCCATACGTGGTGGTAGAAGCGGATCCCACAGAAGAAGAGGTTGGGATAGAACTGGTTCCGGAGATTGTACCCACTCGGGCCTTGTTAAGAAGCGGAGGACGAATTCCTGTCAGTGTGTGGAATATCACTAGCCATCCAATCAGCCTAAAGCCCCGAATGGTGATCGGAAAAGTGAGTACTGCCACTCCGGTAGCAAGGAATGAGGTAGCCCAGAAGGGAGATGGAAGAAGCACCACTGTCTGCTGCCCAAGACTTCCTCCTGCTTAGAAGGAAAGGATTAAAGCCTAGATTGCTCGATAAGAGAAAATGTTCTCCAAGAATGACTTCGATGTGGGCTGTGCTAAGAGCTCTCAACATCAATTTTGACTGACTGAAGATAAGCCATTTCGAGAGAGGGCAAGGCAAGTCCCCTTGAGCGACTTGGAGGATCTTCGAGAGCAGCTGGCTGAACTAAAGTCGTCAGTATTCATGAAGGAGTCTAGTAGCCCTTATGCTTGGTCCATATAGATCTCGCTATAATCGATCAATCAATTTTTTTATTTCTTTGCATGTTTTTTCATATACCGCCATTAACACTCCCCATATATTTCTAATATGGCATATATGAATATATACATGTTCCCTGGTCTTCGTTTTTAGATTGTTTTTATAGTTTTATATTTCTATATTTATGCACCGGATAGGGGTCCACCCGCTGTATGGGAGTTGATTAGGTTTTAATAAAGTGTAAGTAATGTAGGGACCCCCAGGGGATGGTGTACATAATGTATTTCGGGACCCAGCATTGAGATATATGCATATTATATTTCTAGTCTATTTGAGATGTATCTGGATATGATAATTTTAAGAATATTTTTTATAACATTTTTTATATAATCTTTTATTTTTATTTTATTTAATTTTATTGGTATTATTATTACATTGTAATTTTTTGTGGTTAATTATTAGGCTTAACACGTCAGAATAGATTGTTGCTGTTTATAAGTATGAGGTGCGCTGTGGTGTTTTTGGAATAGTATGGCTCCGTCCTGGGTTAAATTGTAATTTTATAACTTGTCTAACACATGTTTGCATTTTACTCCCAAACCCAGCTATATCAGCGGGGTGTTTATAACAAAGCTTTGGTCAGTAAATACGATGTTCACAGCTGATTTTTGAGTTAAATGTATTAGCATAGGTGAATACAGCTGTAGCCAGTTACTAGTTTTGTCTGCGGTCTAAGGAAAAATGGCCGCCGTCAGTATATCTTGAGCATAGAGCGTCCGTCCAATCAGATCCCCCTGATGAAGGCACGTGATCCCTGTGCCGAATACACATAGGGGATGGGCCAGGACTGAGCTGTCAGCACGGAGGAGCAGATGAGAAAAACACACCACACCGCATGCCGTACCAGTGTTCCTTATATGTTATAGCCTTGAATAGGATGGTGCACTTACGCACCTATACAATGTGAGCACCCCTATGAGGGGAAGTGTTTATTTTACAATAAATTGTTGGATATATTACACTATGGAGTTTCTTTTTTCTTATTTTATGAATCGTGATGCTATCTGAGCAAGTTGGAGGTCAGCGCCTGCATACCTTTTAGAGCCCAGGAGTGGCTCCCATGCGTGTTTAGACATAGTTTAGTTACTGTGTCACACGCTCAGAGGTGAGCGCATATGCTGTTGGGGGTCACTGGAGAGCACTGAAGCATGCTTTATATCCCTGTACACACTATTTTGGATGAGCACGATGGATATCACTTATAATGGACATTATATCTATGCACTTTGAATTTTACTATTTATGAACTTTGCGTTTGCTATTTATGAACTTTATGAACTTTGCATATCACTTTATTGGAGAAGTGAATACACTTTTGATACTTCTATGAGCACTTGGATTTTGTATTTTATGCATGTTGCACCTTGATTATGTATCACAGATTGATAGCACGTATGATTGTTATATTTATTATTTGCATTCTTTAATACTCATATTTGCTTTTTTCACAATTTTTATTATTTATTCTTGGTTTAGCGCAAACACAATTTTTGATTAATTTTGTTACACACACGGATATGAAACGTGATTAGTGTTTGCAGCTTGCCTTCATTAGGAAATTCACTCTAGAGGCATTAACCCATTTGTGGCTCGCAAGACCTTCCAATATTTTTCAAGTTTCAATCAGGTTTGAAATATCGACTGGGAGTGGGAAATAGAGACGCTGACGCTCTTCCCCGAAGACCTCATTTCACCCAGAATGGTCAGAAGAGTTGGGTTAATTTACCCCCTGAAGGAGTACAGGCTGTGTGTAAGGGAGTGGAATATAAATACAGGGGAGCCATAGGGGCTGAAGCAGCAGGAGTCACCCCTGCGGGAGTACCAAAGCACTACTGCAATTCGACCCAAGTACGCAGCCAAGAACTGCCTTAATTGACTAAGGAGGACATGAGGAGGGATCAGCGGGAAGATCCACTAGGGCAGGGATATGCAATTAGCGGACCTCCAGCTGTTGCAAAACTACAAGTCCCACCATGCCTCCGCCTCTGGATGTCATGCTTGTGGTTGTCAGAGTCTTGCTATGCCTCATGGGACTTGTAGTTCTGCAACAGCTGGAGGTCCGTTAATTGCATATCCCTGCACTAGGGGATCTAATAAGGAAGTCACTATCAAATAAAGACCCTCAAATATTGATGAATAGCCCCATTGAGAGAGCCAAGGTGTGTCATAGAGAATGGCAATGAATAAAGTTGAAGAGGGGATCATATATCGGAGAGGTCCCTCTGAAGAGGCAGAAGGTGTGAGCCAGCTGTTCCTTCCTGAAAAACATTGTTTAACTGTCCTAACCGCTCTCCATGATGATCATGGTCACTTAAGCCCAGGTAGAACTTTCAAACTGGTCAGGGATTGTTTTTACTGGCCATCCATGAGAACAGAGGTGGAAAGCTACTGCCGCTCTTGTGTCCGGTGCATCCAGAGAAAAACTCTACCCGGCAGGGTAGCCCCAATGGGCCATCTACAAAGCCAAGGACCAATGGAGTTGGTGTGCATTGATTTCTTGTGCCTGGAATCTGATCTGAGCGGAAGTAGTAATGTCCTGGTTGTGACAGATCATTTCACCCGATATGCCCAGGCTTTCCCCACCAGGGATCAACAAGCCAGTACAGTGACCAAGACACTAGTGAAGAAGTTCTTCGTCCATTATGGGTTGCCTCAGCACCTACACTTAGATCAAGGTGGGGACTTTGAGAGCAAATTGGTCCGCAGACTATGTGAACTATTAAACATAAAGAAATCCAGAATGGCTCCTTACTACCCCTAAGGGGATCCACAACCTGAGCATTTCATCCGCACTCGGTTGAACATGCTGGGAACCCTCCCATTAGAGAAGAAACAGCACTGGGGAGACCATATCGCTGCAATAGGTTATGCCTACAATAGTACCTCAAATGATTCTACCGGGTATTCCCCCTATAGATTGATGTTCGGGAGAGATGCTCGCTTACCCATAGACTTAGCGTTCGGAACATCAATAGATCACACCTCTCAAGCCTCCTATAGGGGATATGTCGACAGGCTCCTGAAGAACTTAAAAGGTGGCTTATGAGAAAGCCAAAGAAGCCTCCACCAGAGAACAAAGAGATAAAAAGAACTTTGATCTCAAAGTGGGGGTCCAGGATCTGCAGCCTGGGGATCGAGTGTTGTTGCATAATCTAGGGGTGCCAGGGAAACAGGTGGAGCTCCCAACCCTACATTGCTTGCAAACAGCTGCCTGGACTCCCTGTGAATCATATTCGGCCGAAAGGGAAGACTGGCCCCCTCAAGACTTGGCATCAAAATAATTTGCTGCCCATTTCGGAGGCTGTGCGAGTACCCTCAGCCCCTTGCCCAGAGACATATCAGTCCCCAATGTTGAGGCCTAGGGTCAGGAAAACCTGTCCACCTGCACTTCCGGAAGATGAAAGTGATGATGAGGAATTACCTTTTGGACTGGCTGTGGGTTGGAAGATGATTCCATTGTTCCTGATGCTGAAGAAGAAGGCTGTCCAGGGACAGACTCCCACTTTCCTGACACTGAGGTGGTAGCTCCCTACCCACTTAAGGTAAATGAGGAGGTCAAGCTGAAACCTCGTGAAGTGTCTGATATGGCTGATAATCTCATCCCTCCTACTAATACAACAGAGAGAGAGAGAGACAGTCCCTGAGCCGGGGTCAGAGCCTGAAGCACAAATAGAGCCAGAGACGGAAATAAAACCTGAACCGGAAACTGGATGCAGTTTTTTGGAAGCAGAACAGGGACCCGAGTCTCTGGAAGACATACATACTCGGTGGAGACAAAAGATATGTCCCCCAAAGAGATTGACTTATGACACTCTTGGAGAAAATTCAGATGAACTTATATCTACTACTCAACGTCCCAGTCAATCACTTGCTTCCTTTACCGAGTCTTTAGTAAAGGATGACCTTGATCCACCCCCTGACACTACTGGGTAGGCCACTAATTTATTATTGGCCTGTCATAAACTTAATATGACTTCTTCTCCTGTTGATGTATATAATCTGTTATCAGAGGACCCTTCACTAAGTCAGTTATTAGCTGTTGCAACTTCTAGTCTATTAGATGGTTAATTGTTTAGCTTTCAGAATGCAGTAAAGTGATTCCAGGTTGTGCTCTGTCTTTAGGGACCAAAGACTTTCACGTGGGAGGAGGATGTAGCAATATGGACTACAAACATAAAGCACCATCCTTCTAGCATACCTAGGTATCGCCTGTCCCTCTAGTGATCAATGTATCCAGTGACATCATATTTGTGTGCCAAATAAAAGGATTGTGGGACGAATAGTTCTCCCGTCAGATAATTGCTTTGCACGGTTGTGTGCCAGGACTATATATCCCTGGGTTCCTTGCTGCCATCTGAAGATTGCTGGGAGTAGCTGTAAAGGCAACAAAAGCCCGTGCGAACGCTCTCTTTCAGCGGGGCCTGAGGCAAGACAGACCTCTCTGTGCAACAGGGAGAGAGAGGTCACGGCCTACCATGCGGAGTCGTACTTCCAACCTGTGGCCTTGGGGGCCTAGCTCTGTTGTTTGCTGTCGGACATCCTTTCCAGCACCACTCTGGTCACCTGCCTGTCAGTGTGTGTGGCAGCTTTACATCGGGAGATGGAGACAGCGGATTCGCTGCACGAGTGTCGCTACACGAGTTCCTGTCCAGAAGACATCAGAATAGTCTGGTCATTGGTGAGAGGGCAAACTGTTCGACCTTTATCCATTCTTTGCCACTGTTACTTTGAAACACTTTGCACAGACATCTTTACTCCAAGAACACGTTACTGCATTACTCGAACACTGTGCTCAGACACCTTTAGCTTCTTCTATACAAGGAATCTACTATTCCCATCACACCCAAACGGATTACAGTTAACAAGCTCTGACTAGCCGGTGAAGAACATCAGATCTGCAATGTGGACTTTATTGCCATCACTTATAGAAAGGCCCCTATATTACTCTTCTCTAGACCCGCTCTCCCTTTCTAGGATAGCGTGCAGGCAAGAAGGTTTCAATATTTCATAGTGTGGCAGTAAAGGCAGTTAGCTGAAGCATCCACTAGGGGGTGACAGTATATCTAAAGGAAGTGTACATATATGTATATAGTATTGTTGTTGTTAAACTTTGTCTTGTGCCTTTGGGAGGAATTCTTCTGCTGAGTTGCTGCTGTTGCTTAAAACTCAGCAGATTTTTTACTTCCTCTTTGTAACAACTTTTCCTTTTATTTGGTTCAAATAAAATATCTCCAGAACCTAATTACAATGAGTTGTTTGAATATTGCCACACAGTGCTGCAAGGATGTCTGAACCCAGAGTGTCAGGTGGGTTGGAAGGTTCACTTGGCCATAGCAGTGCAGGTGAGCAGGTAATTCTCAGCAGTCCTCTAGGGCGCTGTGCTACATGTATACTTACCTTTTTAAATCCAGTCTGGTCCAGTCACATGATCCTGCAGCTCCGGCTTCCCTGTGTGAGGCAGTTCTCAACAACTGTGAATTAAGGGAGACGTTATGTCACCCATAGGCTCCCTTGGCCCAGCTGTTGTTGGCATTCTCTCCTTTCCCCTGCAGCTGTTACTTACTGACACAGGGGAGCTGAAGTTTAAGACTGCGCTGTCCTAGGAGATCACTCCTGGCGGTGGTAAGGTGTAGAGAGAAATAGGGGTCTGATGTTCCAGATATCCAAGGAGAAGATCGGGACAAGATGTGGGACCATCTATTCCAACACTTGGTATCGGTTAGAAATAGGCTAATTCATTTAAAATTTCTGCACAAAATTTATTTTACCCAGGCTTGGTTGGCAAGGATATACCCTACCTGCTCCGCCGAATGCTGCCGCTGCTCTTTTTCACCTGCTGATTATATATTGGGGCCACATATCCCTCAATGGGAAGTACTAAGAAATTCGATAAGGTGTGGCAGGCTTGGTTATCATCCTCCTCTACAGTGGGGTAGCCTCTATGTTCTACATATATGTTTCCCTAGCCTGGTATTCCTAAAGGCAGATATACTCACTTTATAATCAACTCTACAGCCGTGTGGATGAAGGATTAAGAGCAAGACAGAGGAATGTCAACATGGTAGCTACTGGAGTGAAAGTTGAAACTTTTATTATGTGCCCTATCTCTCCAATTCAGATTTTCTCCATATGCCCTGAGGGAGTTTTGTTTTTTTTTGTATGTAGTCCTTATGCCTTTCTGTTCTAATGTATTTTGCGATTGCACCACGTTTTGCTTTTGTGTCCTAAATATGAGAGAACTCAGTATGCACATACCTGTAGATTTTCTGGGTACAAGGGGGTAAGGTTACATGGGAAGGGGGGGGTGTTATAGTTAGTAGTATAGTTGGCATCTGTTATCTAAGGACATAGGTTCATGGTTGTAATAACTTCTGGCCCTGCAAGGCCTAACTCTTCTTGGTGGTATTGTACTGCGTGACCGCCTATGTTTTTTGTATGCTTACTTTCCAAGAAAATTCTTAATAAACAGAAATCTTTCCTGTGAATGTTAGGGAAGTAGCACAGAGAGCAGGAGCCATAAGCATTGAAAGTTGTGAACTGCAAGTTAACCCCTTGAACGCCCCCTATTGTTTAACCCCTTCACTGCCAGTGTCATTTACACAGTAATCAGTGCATTTTTATAGCACTGATCGCTATATAAATGACAATGGTCCCAAAATAGTGTCAAAAATGTCCAATGTGTCCGCCATAATGTCACAGTCATGATAAAAATTGCAGATCGCCGCCATTACTAATAAAAAAAAAATAATACTAAAAATGCCATAAATCTATCCCCTATTTTGTAGACGCTATAACTTTTGCACAAACCAATCAATTTACGCTTATTGCGATTTTTTTTTAACAAAAATATGTAGAAGAATACATATCGGCCTAAACTGAGAAAGAAATTAGTTTTTTTATATTTTTTTGGGGATATTTATTATAGCAAAAAGCAAAAAATTTTGCTTTTTTTTCAAAATTGTCGCTCTTTTATTGTTTATAGCGCAAAAAATAAAAACTACAGAGGTGATTAAATACCACCAAAAGAAAGCTCTATTTGTGGGGAAAAAAGGACGTCAATTTTGTTTGGGTGCAACATTGCACGACTGCGCAATTGTCAATTAAAGCGGCGCAGTGCCGTATCGCAAAAAGTGCTCTGGTCAGGAAGGAGGTAAATTCTTCCAGGGCTGAAAGGGTTAACAACCGATAACTCATCAGCTGTCAGTGGGCTTCCTTGCTGAAATGTAAACAAAAGAATGCCGGCAATAAACAAAGTCAGAGAAAAAACAGCGTGGGGTTCCCCCTCATCCATACCAGGCCCTTTGGGTGATTTGAGGTGGGGGGGCTCTGCCTTAGCACCCCCCCATGTTGAGGGCATGTGGCCAGGTATGCTCACTTGTCCCCTCTCCTTTTCTGGCCTGCCGGGCTGCATTCTCGGATAAGGGTCTGTTATGGGACACCAAGCGTTTTTTTTTTTTTTTTCATTTTGGCATGGGGTTCCCCTTAAAATTCATACCAGACCCGAAGGGCCTGGTATAGATTGAGGGGGGGGGCGGCACTTTGTTTTTTTTCCAGAATTTTCTATTGTCGACATTCTTTTGTTTACATTTCAGCTCTTTGCGGGCAAACCCGCCGACAGCTGATGAGTCATCAGTTGTTAAGGACGCGGCGGCCAGCTTCTCGGCCCGATCCTTAACAACTAGCTATTTTTCACACAGAATTCAAATCGGTCGATCATTTTTCGAATGATCCGAATTCTAATCGTACCGAAAATTTGGAAATTAATAAACAAAACTAATTTCAACTAAATTTTTATTTTATTTTTTTATTATTTATTTTTATTTATTTTTTTATTTTTTATTCAGAGATTCAGATACATCCGAATAACCTAAAATTCGTCCGCGTTTATATTCAGACCAAAACGAATTGCACATGTCTATGTGACATAAACAGATAAAGAAACCTGATCACATTGCATATTAAACATTACTGTTATTATCTCGAATGATTCGAATTCTAATTGTACCGAAAATTTGGAAATTAATAAACAAAACTAAATTTCAACAAAATTTTTATTTTATTTATTTATTTATTTATTTATTTTTTTTATTCAGATACATCCGAATAACCTAAAATTCGTCCGCATTTATATTCAGACCGAAACGAATTGCACATGTCTAAGTGACATAAACAGATAAAGAAACCTGATCACATTGCATATTAAACATTACTGTTATTATCTAGAATGCAACAAAAAAAGATAATTATATAGTATAACCATAGAAATCACAAGATTTCTCCTTACCTCTCTTTTCTTTTTGAACTGCAATGGTCTGGCTTATAAACAAGAAGAATAGGATTAGACAAGTCCACCTCAGCCACAGGGTTGGTCTAGTTTCTTTCATGGTGATTTTGAAGCTGGCCTGTATATATGAAGGTCTTAAGTACTCGTCACTGTATTAAAGGCTTAGTCTATCCAAAATGTGATGCTTCAGTTGAAGATGAAATTTGCTTTGTTGAGCTACCTCCGGGTGTCTTATACCTCCTGGAACCTGCAGTCATGAGTCCGCCCTTGACAGAGTTCAAGGCTCTGGGATCCATCCACCTTGCAGATGTGGGTGTTCCACCCACCTAAGGGTGTAGCCACACCTTCACATTCGTAGAAATACAAAATAAATTCAAAAGTAAAAAGATGATACCCATATAATTTCTGCAGCAGGGAAGCAGTCTTGGCAACAATAGATATCTTTGGAAACACAGAGTCTGATAAAAATATTTTAGGTAGTTTAACACTGCAGCATCCATAACCACCTAAAATAACAGATTGGTGTGGATTGACCCTTCAAATATTTTTTTTAATGAAATCCCTGTTAAGACTCAGATATAAATGAAGTATTCAAAAATATTCCCACTGGTGATCGTATTTTGGTAAAGAGTGAGCAGCCTATCCATCGACCTTGAGCCTTTCTGATCTCTGGAATGAAAAGTGGTTTCTACCACTGCCAGTTCAGAGTCTAGAAGTTGTAAAATGTTCCAGTTTCAGCCTGGTCTAATCACAGTATGCAGAGAATTGGAAAACCTGGCTTGTCGCAGAGAGGTGTGTCCCTTTCCACTATCCTTACCAAATTCCTAGCCCCCCCCCTCAACTTGACCATATGTGTATTATGACTAACATATTTATTTCATAGGTTTCCGCACTGTCACCCTTTGGTCATTTGAGAAACACTGAGGTTGGTCATTGATCAAATATTTGATGACAAGTCAGCATGTCCTCCAATGCCCCCTATTTTCAATGTGTAATAGAATAAGATAGCTTACTGTGAAAAAAAAATAAATGATGTTGTAGAAAACAAATACACTGTATGCTAAAAGTGCAGAACAGTACAGAACAGTAAGATTAGTGTTGTTTAAATATACAGTGCATCCGGAAAGTATTCACAGTGCTTCATTTTTGCCACATTTTGTTATGTTACAGCCGTATTCCAAAATGGATTAAATTCATTATTTTCCTCAAAATTCTACAAACAATACCTCATAATGACAATTTGAAAGAGGTTTGTTTGAAATCTTTGCAAATTTATTAAAAATAAAAAAATTAAAAATCCAATGTACATAAGTATTCACAGCCTTTACTCAATATTTTGTTGAAGCACCTTTGTCACCAATTACAGCCTCAAGGCTATTTGAGTATGATGCAACAAGCTTGGTATGCCTATTTTTGGGCAGTTTCTCCCATTCTTCTTTGCAGGACCACTCAAGCTCCATCAGGTTGGATGGGGAGCGTCAGTGCACAGCCATTTTCAGATCTCTCCAGAGATGTTTAATCGGGTTCAAGTCTGGGCTCTGGCTGGGCCACTCAAGGACATTCACAGAGTTGTCCTTTGTTATCATGGCTGTGTGCTTAGAGTCGTTGTCCTGTTGGAACATGAACCTTCGCCCCAGTCTGAGGTCCAGAGCGATCTGGAGCAGGTTTTCTTCAAGGATGTCTCTATACATTGCTGCATTCATCTTTCCCTCAATCCTGACTAGTCTGCCAGTTCCTGCCACTGAAAAACATCCCTAAAGCATAATGCTGCCACCACCATGCTTCACTGTAGGAATGGTATTGGCCAGGTGATGAGCGGTGCCTGGTTTCCTCCAGACATGACCCTTGCCATTCAGGCCAAAGAGTTCAATCTTTGTTTCATCAGACCAGAGCATTTTGTTTCTCGTAGTCTGAGAGTCCTTCAGGTGCCTTTTGGCAAACTCCAGGCAGGCTGCTATGTGCCTTTAACTATAGAGTGGCTTCTGTCTGGCCACTCTACCATACAGGCCTGGTTGGTGGAGTGCTGCAGAGATGGTTGTTCTTCTGGAAGGTTCTCCTCTCCCCACAGAGAAAAGCTGGAGTTATGTCAGAGTGACCATCAGTTTCTTGGCCACCTCCCTGACTAAGGCCCTTCTCCCCTGATCGCTCAGTTTGGCTGGGCGGCCCACTCTAGGAAGAGTCCTTGTGGTTCCAAACTTCATAAATTTACTGATGATGGAGGCCACTGTGCTCATTGGGACCTTCAATGCTGCAGAAATGTTTCTGTACCCTTCCCCAGATCTGTGCCTCAATATAATCTTGTCTCTGAAGTCTATAGACACTTTCTTGGACTTCATGGTTTTGTTTGTGCTCTGACATGCACTGTTAACTGTGGGACCTTATATAGACAGGTGTATGCCTTTCCAAATCATGTCCAATCAACTGAATTTACCACAGATGGACTCCAATCAAGTTGTCGAAACATCTCAAGGATGATCAGTGGAAACAGGATGCACCTGAGCTCAATTTTGAGTGTCATGGCAAAGGCTGTGAATACTTATATACATGAGATTTTTTTTGTTTTTTATTTTTAATAAATTTGCAAAGATTTCAAACAAACTTCTTTCACATTGTCATTATGGGCTATTTTTTGTAGAATTTTGAGGAAAATAATGAATCCATTTTGGAATAAGGCTGCAGTTTAACAAAATGTAAAAAAGTGAAGCGCTGTGAATACTTTCCGGATGCACTGTATACCATAATATACTGTCACAGCAATATTAATAAAAGTAATAAGATTTTTGTTTTGCTATTATTTTTCACCACCTTCTTTAGACTTATCCTGAGCAGCCCTCTAGGGCAGGCACTCTCTCTAGGTTGGCCTGGGGAAGGGAAGAGAGCGTGTGAGCACCGTTTGAGTTGCTTGGTGCTCCCCTGGGCATCTGGTGGGATTTGACATTCGGGCAAGAGATATACATTTCAAGACAATCCAGAAAAGTAAAGAAAAGTAAGCCTCCTCATTCCTCTTCCTCATTAAAGCAAGGTTTAAGTATCCTCTAGTTCTGATGTGTGCATTAGGTTTATCCTCTCACCATCAAAAGATCTTTGTGGAAAAAAAATAACAAATTGGGAATGTCCACATTTTGATTTACTTGGGTTGGGAAGTTTGAAACATTCAAGGGAATAATGTTTGATACTTCCTGAGCAAGGCCAGAAAAATGAATATTAGAGATCTTTTCTTCAATATTCTATCTAGAGAAAAGTTTCTATGTTTTTGTAGGAACTAGATTAGTGCTACTAGGTATGGGTTGTAACCTGGAGTTCCACTAGAACTTTTTCAACCTCGTAACCATGGAACTACATTAGGTGTGCAGTGTGTTCAAGATATAATAATAAAGCTAGTTTGAACTTTGAAGTCATGTCCCCATGTTTTTGATCTTGGCTTCAAAATAAAAATACTACCCTTCTGAACCTTATTTACCCCCTTGATGCATTTAAAGGTTTGTCATGTCTCCCCTTTCCCTTCTTTCCTCCAGGCTGTACATATTAAGTTTCTGAAGTCTCTCCTGATATGTTTTATCGCTGAAACCTTTCACCATTTTTGGTGCCCATCTCTGGACGCATTCTATCATATCAATACCTTTTTGTAAGTGAGGTCTCCAGAACTGGAAACAGCATTCTAAATAAGGTCTAATTAAAGAGGAGAATATAGGAGGATTAGGACCGCCATCCTTCTGCTGGTGATCCCTCTAGTGATGCAACTGGGAATTCTATTTGATTTTCCCACTGCCTGGTTACACTGTTTGCTCATTTTGCACAACTGAAATAAGTACACCCAAATCTTTTTGCTCTGTAGTGCTGGCCAACACTGTACCCCCTACATTGTACTCTATTAGGGATTGTTTTTCCCCAGATGCATTATTTTACATTTAGAAACACTGAATTGTAGTTTCCACTGCTTTGACCAAACTTCCAACAATGCCGTATCATGTTCCATTTTACAGACACCTCCAGGGATATCGACCAAATTGCACACCTTTGCGTCATCAGCAAAAAACATGCCTTACCCACCAAAACTTTAGTTATATAACTTACAAATGGATTAAATAGAGCAGGACCTAATACAGAGCCTTGTGGTACACCTCTAGTGACTGGCCTCTGTTCCGAATGGAACCCATTTACAACCACACTCTAGTATATATCCTTTAGCCAACTGCATATTCACTGAATAACACAAGGGTTAAGTTCTAGCTTGTATAATTTTTTTATTAGATTATTATGTGGAACTTTATCAAATGCTTTGCTGAAATCAAAATTATGTTCATAGCACCACCCTAATTCCCAAACATTTGTGATATAGGCAAAAAATTCAATCATATTAGTCTGACATGATCTTCCCTCAGTGCAGCTATGTTGCTTTGGGTCCATGAAATTGTGTGTTTTTAAGTGCTCAATGATCCTTCTTTTTAGGAGTGATTCCATTAGCTTGACTACAACAGATGTTATACGGACTGGCCTGTAATTGCCAGCTTCGACCTTGTTACTTTTCTTGAGGATAGGTACACTAGTCATGGGGAACTTTTGTTATTACTAGAACCAATATGAATCTCCAAACTTGTTATTGTTAGTACAATTTATTTCTGAGAAGACTGAACAGAAGTAATTGTTTAAATTGTTTGCCACATTCAGGTCTCCTTCAACATATATGTTGTGCCCAGCCTTCATTTTAGTGATCCAATAATCTTGAAATTTATTACAAAAAAAATAATGACCAAAAAAGCAGAAACAAAATATAGGTAGTGAAAATTGTAGTGTCCAATCGGAGGTAAATGGAGATAATATAAAATTCGCCCACTCATAAATTTATTTTCCCAACGATTTGCAGAACTCTATGTCCCCGATCAGCATATATGTGTAGATGAGTCCCTGGTACCCTTTTCAGGCCGGCTAGGAATAAAACAATACATTCCTAGCAAAAGGCCAAATACAGAGTGACATTTTATAAGCTTTGCGAGAGAGTCAAGGGATATCTGTATGCGTTCCGCATATACGAAGGAAGAAATTCCCAGCTCCAGCCCCCTGAGTGCCCGGCCTACATGGGCACAACTGATAAAATTGTATGGGACCTGGTATACCCACCGCTGAAGAAAGGTTACCACATATACCTGGATAACTTCTACACCAGCCTGCCCCTTTTCAAACACCTATACCTCGCAGAAACCCCGGCCTGCGGAACCTCCAGAAAGAATAGGAAGGGCTTCCCACAAGCCATAGTGAATAAATAACTGAGAAGGGGGGGAAGAGCAACTTTGAGATGCAACAAAGTGCTGGCTTTGAGGTGGAAGGATACCAGGAATGTGTACATGATGTCCACAATCCATGATGACACTGCAGTTGAAGTTCAAAGAAGATGAGGTCTCATTGAAAAGCCAACATGTGTACAAGATTACAATCTCTTGGAATATCTACTTTCCAAAAAGGGGTAATTTGGAGGGTATTTGTACTTTCCTGGCTTGTTAGTGTCTCAAGAACATCAGGTGTGATAAAGTGTGATAATTTTTCAATGATTGGCACCATAGCTTGTAGACTCTATAACTTTCACAAAGACCAAATAATATACACTAATTAGGGTTATTTTTACTGAAGATATGTAGCCGTATAAATTTTGGCCAAAATTTATGAAGAAAAATTACTAATTTGCTAAATTTTATGACAGAAACAAAGAAAAAGGCTTTTTTTCACCAAATTTTCAGTCTTTTTTTATTTATAGCACAAAAAATAAAAAACCCACTAGTGATTAAATAGTACCAAATGAAAGCTCTATTTGTGTGAAAAAAGGACACACATTTCATTTGGGTGCAGTGTTGCATGACTGAGTAAATGTCATTCAAAGTGTGAGAACGCTGAAAGCTAAAAATTGGTCTGGGCAGGAAGGGGGTGAAAGTGCCCTGTAGGCAAGTGGTTAAATACTGTTTTATTTGTATTCAGCCTGTCTGCAGTTTGCACTGATCATTGCTACAGTGTAATACAGCTATCTGATTTATTCAGGGTCTTCAGTGACATGCATGATTTCCCTTTTTGACTCCCATTATGTAATTACTGCAGAAACAGACCAAAAACTTCTAAAAAAACTGCTAAAAGATGGTAACTCTTGCACGAGTTTATCTAATCTCCCATTCCAGGTGATTCCAGACATGCAATTGTGAAAAACAGAATGAACATCCAGAGGGATCCCTGATGCTTTCTTTGTTCTCAGTACTGATCTGAGACATGCTCCTGTCTACAGTTTACACTGCAGACTTCATAAAAACTAAATGTTACAAAAAGTACATTTTCATCCTGCAAAGTTCAGTGTAGTATTTATTGTGTGGTAACAGGATTTAGTTAAAAGGCCATTGTAGCCAGCTGCTGGACTACAGAAACATGGAGAAGGAGACATTTCCCTCTTTTAAACCAGTTTACTTTCACTTTCTACTGAGATATTGATGTTATGATGCACCTTTATCCTCTGGCCAGCGGGGGGAGAGCTAAAGCAAAGCAAACCCCATAAACTTCAATGCAGGGTGCTTGAAACCCTGGGAGGTGTAGTCCAAAATGGCAGCCATGTAATACAGAAACTGACTTTCTGAACTACAGATTCCAATGTGCCCTGTGCAGTAAGAGGAGGAGAGAGATCATTTTTTATTAAACTTCCCAAGGAAAGTTCTTCCTATAGGAGCCGAGGGGGTAGAGCGAGAGAGAGAGAGCACCTCTATCTAAGAATTCAACTGCCAGTGGAGATGCGAACATGACACTGGAAGTGGGGACACCTGGAGGCAGCGAAGCACCACAAACAAACCTCCCAACATTTTGAGATAGGAATGAGGGACACCTACTAACAAACATATGTAGGCATAGGACATGCTTCCTGCCACAAGCCTTAAAGGAGAATTAACCAAAAAAAGGGTTAATTAAATCCACAAGTGCTTTTTTTATCACTACTGTTCCTTTATATTGGCTTTTAAAATGTACAAATGCAGGAATTTAGAAATTGGATGAAAGGTTTAGCACTGGGAAACACTTTTTGAAAGATAAAAAGTGCATTTTATATACAACGCTATGGATCAGACCAAAGTGAGGGACAAATGAGGAGGAAAGAGGGACAGAGGGACATTGCTCCAAATCAGGGACAGTCCCTCCAAATCAGGGACAATTGGGAGCTATGCACACACATCACAGCACAGCACCTGCACTGCTGTCACAAGGAGACTGGAGCATCCACTCACCCTGTGCTTCCCACTGTTGATCACTGGAGGCTTTCAAGGAGAGACAGAGGGGGCCCCCCTTCTATAGCGAGTGTCCACAGGAGCATCCTGGGAACTAGTGAGAGGGCTATTCACCCATTAATAACACTGCTAGCAGAGACTGAGCCAACATTGAGAGCAGGACACCAAGAGCACCCAACCCATACTGCATCTATATCAGCCTTATACCACATTTCTACCAAGCCTATACTTCATCCATACCAACCCTATACAGCAGTTATGCCAAACAGTCACTGCATTAGACCTGCATCTACGCTGCACCTGTACCACACCTATACACACCTTGACTGCCTTTTTTTCCTGTATCTTTACTGCATTTTTACTGCATGCTAGTTTACTAAAACTGTCATTAAGTGCGCCACAGCTTCTTAAAGTGCCCCAATGATAACGACAGAAGAACATCAAGGACTGCCGCTCCAGCAAAACCATCCTGGAAGTCCCTTTTGACCCCTATCAGTGCCCATCAGTGCTCCATATCAGTGCCGCCTATCGGTGCCCATCAGTGCTGCATATCAGTGCTGCCTATCAGTGCCCATCAATTCTACTTATTACTGTCTCCTCATCAGTGCCACCTTATCAGTGCCCATTAGTGCCCGATCGAAAACGAAGAAAAGCTTTTTGTTTCAAAAATTTCTTTTTTAATTTGTTTAGCAAAAAATAAAAAACCCAGTGGTGATTAAATACCACCAAAAGAAAGCTCTATTTGAGGGAAGAAAATGATAAAAATTTAGTTTGGGTACAGTATTGCATGACATCGCAATTGTCATTCAAAATGTGACAGCGCTGAAAGATGAAAATTGTCCTGGGCAGGAAGGAGGTAAAGTGCCCTGTATTGAAGTGGTTAATAATATGGGTTTAATTAAACTGTAATAGAGCCATGGGCATCCGCAGAATTTTTTTCAGGGGGGGCAGGTGGGGGGTGATATGAAGGGTGCTTCAAAAACACCCCCCGTCGCCGTAATTCAGGTGCCCGGGCACCTGAATAGGGGGTGGCAGCGGCGGCCATAGATAGATTCATGCAATAGGTGATAGAGAGATGGCAGGAGAAAGGGGGTGGCACCCGGGCACCATTAATGCACGGGCCGCCATGGTGTTCTGGCATAGTTGCCAACATTGTAAAAAAAAAATGTGGGACACTTTTGTGGCTGTAGGCGGAGCTGTACAATAATTAGGGGGCGGGGAATTTGTTTGTGGGCGTGTCTTAGGAAAAATATACAAGTGCGTCGCGCGAAGCGCGCCGCGGGCAAAAAATGGGCATGGTTTATGCGACATAGTGGGCGTGGCTTAAATGGGCGTGGCTCAAGAGGGTGTGGTTAGAGTCTGAGATGAATGAGGGATGGAGAGGGAGAGAGGGGGAGAGAGGGGGAGAGGGATTAGAGGGGGGAGGGGGGAGGGATTAGAAGGGGAGAGGGAGAGAGGGAAATGACGGGACAGCAGCCCCAGATCCTACACAATAAAAATATGTGTATTCTAGAAAGTTTAACAATCAGCAGATACTCCAAACACCCTGGCAGAGCCCCCCCTCACATCAGGTGTCCCCAGCGGAGCTCCTCCTCACATCAGGTGTCCCCAGTGGAGCCCCTCTCACATCAGGTGTCCCCAGTGGAGCCCCCCTTGCATCAGGTGTCCCCGGCAGAGCCCCCCCTCACATCAGGTGTCCCCAGTGGAGCCTCCCTCACATCAGGTGTCCCCAGTGGAGCCCCCCTCACATTAGGTGTCCCCAGTGGAGCCCCCCTCACATCAGGTGTCCCCAGTGGACCCCCCCTCACATCAGGTGTCCCCAGTGGACCCCCCCTTGCATCAGGTGTGTGTCCCCAGTGGAGCCCCCCTTGCATCAGGTGTGTGTCCCCAATGGAGCCCCCCCTCACATCAGGAGTCCCACAGCGGTGCGCCCCCCACTACCTCAGAGGTGTCCTAGTAGTGTCCGCAGCATGGCTAGAACCCCCGCCCCTTTCCATATCAGACTGGCAGGGGGGTGGGGGGTAGGCGGGGCGAGGCGAGGCGGGGCGAGGCGGAGGGTGGGCGGTGACGCAGGAGCTCCGTCTAGCCCCCCCAGCCATCTTCCTGAACTTCATCAAAATGGCGGCCGGCGGAGACATTGTCTCCGCCGGCCGCGGACCTCTAGCGGCGGCGGCGGCGGATCGTGAAGAACCGGATTTCTCTGGACATTTCCCGGGACACCACAAATTCGAGAATGGCGTCCAAGTCCCGGGAATGTCCCGGGAAATCCGGGACAGTTGGCAACTATGATTTTGGCCATATTTTGATCATGATGAAAATAGCTATACAGTCTGTATAGCTGTTTTCATCAAGATCAAAATATGGCCACAACAGATGTATTGCAATACAAAAAGATGTACATTGCATTCTCTAGGCTATATAAATTATATGGGCATGGACTGTTCTAGTACACCTGGCCTGAGTAGTAACTTCTAATACAAAGTGAAGAAAACATGAATTATCTCTGTATTTTAGTCATGATAATAACAACATAATACACTAAAGAGACATATCTTTCCAGCAAATTAGCAATAAATAAATCAAAATGCTCTTCCTCCTGGGAGTCCTGGCTGCTACTAACTGCTGTTACCTGTGGTTCCTCGCGGTTCTTATGTTGCCTAGGCACAGGTAACATATCACTGGGCGCCTCGCACTTGAGTGAGCGGCGGTAGTGTCAGCCCGGATCTACATAGTGGCAGACTGGCAGCATATGACTCGGCTCGGCGGCTCGCACTTGAGTGGGCAGATCCATCTACAACAACACACCTACACACTACACAGGCAGCCAATCAGTGAGGAGGACCGAGCTGCCGAGCGGAGGACACAGGACAGTGTCAGGACAGAGCAGAGAGCAGCGTAGTAGCAGCTGCAGACCTAGAAAAAAAAGTCTGCAGCCGCTGCAACACAGACACAGTGCAACTGCAAGCCAACACCTGATGATTCCGGGGGGGGGGGGCAATCGCCCCCCCTGCCCCTATTTCCGGACGCCCATGAATAGAGCTTATCAAACGCAAGTTGTTCTAGACCCCTGGGTGTGTATCCTAGGGAATGTAGATGAGGAATTGCATCCCTATGAGTTAAGGGTGCCAATATCCAGGCTTTTGTTTCTTGCTTGAAAAAGTATTGCATTGAAGTGGGCATCTCCATATCCACCTACATTAAAGGACTGGCGAGACCATGTCAATTTGAAACAAAAGACAATTTTATTAATCCCAGATAGGGCCATTCACATGTATTAAACATGTATTAAAAATACTGTGATATTTTGTTTTGATTTACTTAATCATTGAAAGATAGCATATGGTTGTGTATGTATTGTTTGTTTTAAAAAAAATAAAAATAAAGACATGGAAAAAAAAAAGGGGTTAGCTAATTTCTTGTTTGTTTTATGCTATGTACTTGCTGCACAATGTCCCCCTTGAAACTGTGTTTGCTGCCATACCGAATAAACCTAAAACCAAACCTAACTGACATATCAGCATGGATGTCGCACCACTTCCTTAAACTAAATCTCTCTAAAACTGAGCTATTAATATTCCCCCCCCGCCCGTGCCCCCCTCCATGACTTTTCCATCAAAATCAACAATGCAACCATCAGTCCCTCCCCTCACGCCAGGGTACTAGGTGTAATCCTAGACTCCGACTTGTCATTTCAGCCTCAAATCCAATCATTGTCAAAAGTTTGTAGAATTCACCTCCGTAACATCTCTAAAATTCGCCCTTTTTTAACAAATGAAACCACCAAGCTCCTCATTCACTCCCTTGTTATCTCTCGCCTTGACTATTGCAACTCCCTTCTCATTGGCCTACCGCTCCATAGGCTATCCCCTCTTCAGTCTATCATGAATGCTGCTGCCAGACTTATCCACCTTACCAACCGCTCAGTGTCTGCCAACCCTCTACTTCAATCCCTACACTGGCTCCCAATCACCCAGCGAATTAAATTCAAAATTCTAACTACAACATACAAAGCCATTCACAACTCTGCCCCAAGCTACATCACTAATCTTGTCTCCAAATATCACCCAAATCATCCTCTCCGCTCTTCTCAAGACCTCCTGCTTTCAAGCTCTCTCATCTCCTCCTCCCATGCTCGTCTCCAGGATTTCTCCAGAGCCTCTCCCATCCTCTGGAACTCGCTACCTCCATCTATCCGGCTAGCCCCTACTCTTGCTACCTTCAGGCAATCCCTGAAAACTCATCTCTTCAGGAAAGCCTATCACGTCTCCAACTAATCTCCTACCACTTCCACCAGCTCATTCCCCACAGTTACAACCTTTTGTACCACCTGCCCCACCCTATTAGATTGTAAGCTCTTCTGAGCAGGGCCCTCTTAATCCTATTGTATTGTATTGTATTATATTATAACTGTATTGTCTCCCTTTTATATTGTAAAGCGCTGCGTAAACTGTTGGCGCTATATAAATCCTGAATAATAATAATAATAATAATAATAATAACTTGTTTGGACTGTTTCTGAATGTCTCTGTCTTGTCCATGGTTTACTGTTAGTCTCCATTCACGCTTGTGCGACTTGTCATGCAACTTTGGATATCAACATGGCAAGTTGTACCCCATGTTTTCCAATGAGTAACGTTCATATATATGTGACCCAAAGTCGCAGCGACTTCAAAGTAGCTCATGCACTACTTTGGTTCGACTTTCATGGGACATGAGGGCCATAGACTTTAATGTTAACCCTCAAACGTCGCATGAAAGTTGCACCTGAATGTTTTACATGCAACAGTTGTACATGATCACTGGTCAAAGCCAAAGTCGTATCCAAGTCTCACCCATCCAAACTTACATCAACGTTGCATCAAAGTTGCACCAAAGTTGCACTCCAAAGACTCCCAACTTTGGAATTTTACAAGTGTGAATGGAGCCTTACCAGTTAAGCTTGTCCTCTTTACAGCTTTCTGTTAAGATGCAGCACCTTAAGAAGACAAACACCTATTGTTAAGTAAAACCAAGAGCTTGTAAAATGGCTTTTGTTGGGAAATGCTAATAAACTGTGGACTAAACAGTTACTGCAAGAGATGAATGGCTTACTGTCACGGACCTGGCCAGAACAGAGGCTGTTGGAGAGGACTGTGTGCGGGCCTCTTGCCCACCGATTATGGGCCCTAGCATTTGGGGGAATGGTGCTCTCTGTGAGCTGTATGCCTGGGGACCCTGGGGTTGGTGTTACTTTGGATTCAGCTCCATGTCCCCCCAAAACACACAGACTCTGGAACCCGTTATATGCCATATTAGAATGATAAGACTGAATTATACTGTTGGGACACATCCTGTGAGGAGATGCTAATGTCATCATCTCCACTCACCTGTCTGATGTCAGCTATAATGGGTTTAATGTAAATAAGTTTAGTCTAGGTTCTAAAGGTATTCAACTCATTGTTGTTTGTTCTAATTAACCCTGTGTTGATGTTTATGGTAATGTGTGTTAATTGAATGAGCTGATCACATTGTCCTCTATACAATGTAGGAGACGGGACGACTCCTATTGGAGCTCATGTTAATTAGGTTAATTAGGTTATGTTTGTATTGTTAATTGTAATTAGCTCCAGCTATTGTGTTTATATTCCTGTGTGAAGCTCGGTGACCACAAGTCTGGGCGAAAGGTCATGTCTTTAGCCACCTAGGCTGTATAAAGGATGAGATAATTAGCTCATGTTAATTAGGTTAGCTTTGAGTCAGCCTGGTGTATAAATGTGTGGGTGATCTCAAATAAAAAACAGTTCTGATGTACTCCAAGACTGGTGTTGTCTAGTTCTTGAGGGTTCCTATAGCCAGATCCATTGGACTCGTGTTCCAGAACTTAGGAAGCGGTATACTGACGGAAGCACTCAAGCGGAGTGTGGGACGTTCCGTGACACTTACCTATCTGACAAATGCAATAGCTGACTGAAATCCACCAGGCCTTACAACGACAACACCAACAACAGCAAGTGAACCTGTCTCTACAGTAGCAGATACAGGCACTGTCAAAGAGACATATGTTACATCAGCAACAGAACACTTATGCAACGTACACACGGTCAGATTTTTTGACCGGACTGGTCCGATGGACTTTCCAACGGACTTTTGACAGACTTCTGCCGGACTTTTTTTACGAACGGACTTGCCTACACACGGACACCTTGCCTACATACAACCGGACTTTCCGGCGGACCTATTTCCCGACGGAGTTACGGCGGACTTTCCAAATGAACGGACTTGCCCACACATGAACAAGTCCGTTCATTTTGAACGTGACTCGGGTATGACGGGACTAGAAAAGGAAGTCAATCTCGCAGTTTTTATCGCTTTTAAGGGGAACCCTCTATGCCAAAAAAACGGCGTGGGGTCCCCCCAAAATACATACCAGACCCCTATCCGAGCACGCAGCCCGGCCAGTGAGGAAAGGGGGTGGGGACTAGTGAGCGTCCCCCCTCCTGAACCATATAAGGCTGCATGCCCTCAACATAGGGGGGTGGGTACTTTGGGGGAGGGGGGCACCCTGCGTGCCCCCCCACCCCAAAGCACCTTGTCCCCATGTTGATGAGGACAAGGGCCTCTTCCCGACAACCCTGGCCGTTGGTTGTTGGGGTCTGCGGGCGGGGGGCTTATCGGAATCCGGAAGCCCCCTTTAATAAGGGGGCCCCCAGATCCCGGCCCCCCACCCTATGTGAATGAGTATGGGGTACATCGTACGCCTACCCATTCACCTAGGGAAAAAGTGTCATAAAAAAAACACACTACACAGGTTTTTAAAGTAATTTATTAGACAGCTCCGGGGGTCTTCTTCCGACTTCGGGGGTCTCTCCGGCGTCTTCGCCTGATGTTCGGCCTCCTCTCCCGCTCTCCGGTTCTTCTGCCGGACTCCTCCGCTATCTTCTGCTCTTTTGCCGCTCTTTTGCTAGCGGTGGCCCGGACTTCTGCGTCGTCTTCTCCCCTCTTCTCTTCTTCCGATGTTGACACGACGCTGTTGACCGGGTGATTTCGACCATGCCCCCTTATGACCTCACAGTCCCAGCATGCCCAGGGACTGTGACGTTATAAAGGGGCGGGGTCACCGCCTATATAAGTCCATTGTGGAGCGCTCAGAGAGCATTCCAGCTGAAAAGAGCGTTGTGTCAACATCAGAAGAAGAGAAGAGGGAAGAAGACGATACAGTAGTCGGGGCCACCGCTAGCAAAAGAGCGGCAGAAGATAGCGGAGGAGGCGGCAGAAGAACCGGACACCGGGAGAAGAGGCCGGAGAGAGCGGTGAAGTCGGAAGAAGACCCCCTGAAGTCAGAAGAAGACCCCCGGAGCTGTCTAATAAAATTACTTTAAAAACCTGTCTAGTGTGTTTTTTTATTGACACTTTTTCCCTAGGTGAATGGGTAGGGGTACCATGTACCCCATACTCATTCACATAGAATGGGGGGCCGGGATCTGGGGGCCCCCTTATTAAAGGGGGCTCCCAGATTCCGATAAGCCCCCCATCCGCAGACCCTGACAACCAATGGCCAGGGTTGTCGAGAAGAGGCCCTTGTCCTCATCAACATGGGGACAAGGTGCTTTGGGGGCCCACAGGGTGCCCCCCTCCCCCAAAGCACCCACCTCCCCATGTTAAGGGCATGCGGTCTAGTACGGTTCAGGAGGGGGAGGTGCTCGCTCGTCCCCGCCCCCTTTCCTGACCGGCCAGGCTGCGTACTCCGATAGGGGTCTGGTATGGATCTTGGGGGGACCCCACGCCGTTTTTTTGGCATAGGGGGTTCCCCTTAAAACCCATACCAGACCTAAGGGACATCGTCGCCTCGCGCTCGCCGCAATAGGAAAATTGCAGATACAGTACCCTGCCCTTGCGTCGTATCTGGTCCGTCGGACCAGCATACAGATGAATGGGCTTTCCGTTAAGAACTGAGTCCAGCGGAGTTACGACGTAAAGATTTGAAGCAGGCTTCAAATCCATAGTCTGTCAGATTTCCGAAGTCCGATGCAGACCACACACGGTCGGATTGTCCGCTGGATTCGGTCCGTCGGACCAGTCCGGTCAGAAAGTCCGCCCGTGTGTACACGGCATTAGGCCCTTTTCACACAGGCTTTCAGATTAGGTCCATCTGTCAGTTTTTCAGGCAAGCCTGATCAGACCCTCTATTCACGGAGCAGCGGATATC